>NC_048301.1:21488050-21811046 GCF_013100865.1 Trachemys scripta elegans
TACCAGTCCACAGGCTGTGCCTTTCTCTCCTCCCCCCCCCCCCCCCCCCCCCCCCCACTGTATTCCCCAAGGACAAAGCGTCATTATGACTACACCCTAAATTCCTCCCAAAGGTAGTGTCGGAGTTCCACCTAAATTAGTGCATCCATTTACCACTTTTCCACCCCAAACCACACGCTTCCCACATGGACAGAGTCCTGCACTTCTCGATGCCCAGCATGCACTGGCATTCTACCGCCACAGGACTCGCTTATTTCACACATTGCTGAAGTTATTTGTGACCATCGCCAAACAATCCAAGGGCCAAACCTTCTCCTCCCAATGAATCTCCAGATGGGTCTCTGGGTGCCATCTGCAAATGCTACACATAATTCAACTTACCCCACCTGATAATCACAGCGCACTCTACGCAAGCACAAGCAGCCACATCGGCCTGCCTCGCGAACGTCTCGTGGCAAGACATCTGTCGTGCAACAACCTGGTGCTCTGTCCACACGTTCACAACCCACTACACCATCGCACAATAGGTGGCTACAGACGCAGCTGTGGGCCAAGCCGTATTGCGCATCCTCACACCCACCTCCACACTGGCCATTGCTCGCAAATCACCCACATGTGGAATACATATAGGGACCATCACTCGAAGAAGGAAAGGAGTTTACTTACCAGTAACTGGAGGTTATTTGAGATGTATATTTCCTATTTGAATTCTACTACCCACCTTCCATCCCCTCTGCTGTGTACTGGACTGCACAATGGTAAGAGGGAGACTGGAGAGGCATCAACCCAAACTGCTTTCTATACCCTCAGCTGTGAGCACAAGGGGATGCACTGCATGCATGCGGGTCAATGGACACTGCTAAGAAACACTTCCGGACTCAGGCGCGTGGCGTGCATGCGCACCCACGTGTGGAATACAAATAGGGACTGCATATCTCTAAGAACCTCCAGTTACTGGTAAATACCCTCTTTCTGCCATGTCTGTGGCATCCATTGTAGTGGCTGAAAGACAACTTATGATCCTGACAGGCAGATGCCCTAGCAAAGCGATGAGTAGCATCTTTGCAATTGCAGGGTGGCGGATTTTTGGGGAAAACTTTGGATAACTAGTGGCTGAAACTTCTCAAAAGGAAAACTAGTCTCTAACCCAGGTTCTAATGTGGGCGTGATTTTGGAACCCCACAAATTTGAGTCTGTGTGGTCATTTCTGCCAACAATACAGAGGACCTGGCCACGGCTCCTTGGGGCATCTACACTGCAGTAAAACACCAGTAGCTGGCCCACGTTAGCTGACCTGGGCTCACAGGGCTCAAGCTGCTAGGCTATAAAATTGCAGTCTAGATGTCCGGGCTGGAGCCTGGGCTCCCATAACTTTTCATCCAGAAATGAGTTTCTTTTTCCTTCAGTTCAGTTAAATCTATTGTAAATTCTGTATACCAGTAAGCAACACAACTGTGGAAGTTCAGTTCATAGCAATTTAAATGCATCTTTCTCAACATACAAAAAGGTTTCATTTTTCAATAGAAATCAATAGAGAATTAAAGGTTTGTGTTACAGTAGCATACAATAATTCTTCCTGAGATTCCAATACAGGAGAGACCAGCTTCCATTACTAGCATGCCTTAAAATAGATCATTTGGGGAATAGAATGTAGATTTTTTTTTTTTGTTCATATCTATGGATCAAAATTCATTAACTAAATGTGTGAAAGCCCTGAATATTATCACTGTAGACTGCGTTGTTTGAAAAAGTAGGTACGATGGTGCTCTGTGTAGCATGTAAGATGCATACTATGTTATATACCATTTACATTCGTCTTGAAGCTGATACTTTTAGAACTCTTATAAGTAAAGTTCTGTTTTTGTACAGTATTGGGGTGGCCAAACTTACTGACCCCCCCGAGCCACATACGACAATCTTCAGAAGTTCGAGAGTTGGTGTGCGCCTGCCAGGGCTCAGGGCTTCAGCCTCTTCAGGCATGAGGCGGAGTCACATTCCCCATCCCTCCCCATGATTTTTCCCAGGGTTTGCTGGCGCCCCTCGGTCACATGGTGTGGTCGGGCCCCCTCACTGCATGGCAGCTGCTGGAGCCAGTGAGCTGCTTGTGGGGAGAGGCAGCGGCAAACAGCTGAGAGCTGCAGGGAGAGCCACTGCTTTTGCTGCTGCTTCTCCCCACAGAGCTAAAGCAGCAACCCCTCCCTGCAACTCCCAGCTGTTTGCCACTGCCTCTCCCTGCGTGCGGAACTAACAACTGGGAGCTGCAGGTAGAGGCCGGTGAGGGTAAGAGGAGGGGCATGCCCGGGAGGGTGACCCAAGCTGTTGTGGGGAACCTTTAGATTGTGCCACACACTCACTCACTCATTCAGCAGGCACCAATCATCTCTGGCAGAAGCACCTAGCACACCACCACCCTGCCCAAAGCTCCCATCCCCAGTCTGGTAGGCAGAGAATGGGTTGGGGAGGAGGGTTCTGTGAGCCAAACTTTAACGGTAAAAGAGCCACAAAAAAAGTTTGGCTACCTCTGCTATATATAGAGAATGTTTGTTACATAGGTGTTAATTTTGTTTTCTCTGTCTGTTAAGGTGACAGCTTCTCTCTTAGGCTTCCCTTCAAAGACCTGTTCACTACTGATCCTGACAGAAAATGAGAATGAAAAGAGAAAATGGGTTGGAATCCTGGAAGGGTTGCAATCTATCCTGCACAAAAACAGACTTAAAAACCAAGTTGTACATATTCCACAAGAAGCCTATGACAGTACACTGCCTCTTATTAAAACAAGTTTAGCTGCTGCTATTGTAGGTATGTCCACTTTAACCTTACATTTAATTGTGTGCACTGCTATAACTTCATGGTGAACTACAATTTTGAACGTGCTGACACCTTAAATTCATTCCTCAGCTGAATCTCTTCCCATAGAAGTTTGATGGCATGAAACATTTTTTAAAATGCTAATCTTAATTTTCCCTTCAAAATACTAACTCTGTTTGCAGTAAGAAGTACTTACATAATTTTGATTTCACTGGGGCGGGGGGGGGGGGGGAAGTGTGGTTAAAGAAAAACCCTATACCATTTGGTTGTACTTATTGTTTTGCTTATTTTCTTGAGCAAAATAGTTAACACATCGTGTTCTTTATCTAAAATAAAGCATAAACTTACATCACATAAAACTATTTTAAAATTATTTTCTGCAAGGTTATTTCAGCTATTGGTTTTTGAACATTTTCCAGAGTCTTTCAAAGAGAACAAGTGTAGTTTTAAAGTTATCATTATACATACTTGGATTCATATCTCTGTTTTTTCCTTTCCCTCTTGTTTAGATCGAGATAGAATAGCAATTGGTTCAGAAGAAGGACTGTATGTGGTAGAGGTGACCCGTGATGGTAAGTTAGATCTCCGTGTTTGCAGTAATTGCATAATGAATAATGGTCTCCATAAATTTTTGTGCTGTTTTAATATAGATTACATAATAGCCCTTCATGTATAATTTATACCAGCACGCAGTTAACTGACAAAAGATGGAAATTTGAATGTGAGGTATAAACACTAATTGGGTCATTACCATTATAGTTAGCTGGCTGCCTAAAATTAAGGGGCCAACTCACTGGGCATAGTAGATGACACAAACCTCACCTGAAGTTCCAGGATTCAGAGCACACAGCACTAGTGTTTGTGCAATGAATAGCCAGGCACTCATTGAAGAAAAATTCATGGTTTATTTAGAATGAGTTGAGAGAGAGAACTGGTAACTTCAATAAGTTAACCTGGAGGCTGATTTGTTCCAACCTGCACCGTCATAACTTAGACTGGAATATAACAGGATGTTGCTGTTTATATTTTTGCTAGCATGTTGAATACTGTTGTTAGGTTTGCGAGGCTTTGTATTATTCATGCCTTTTGCATTTTCTTCCTTTTTTTTTCTGCTTCACAATAAAAGAAATTTGATTGCTGCTGCTATTGACTTAACATTTTAGTCTATGATGGTGGCTGGCAGTCAAAAAGAGTGTTGAATCTGTAGGTGCTGGACCTCCCCTTGCTACTATTCTTATCAGCCTCTCCTTCCTTGCACTGAGGTTCCCCTACAGCTTCCTACTCAGAGCCCCTCTCTGCCACTCCTCCTGCTTCTCATTCTAAGGGCTGTCCTCCACTTTCCTCTTACACTGGTAGCAGCGAGTGGATTTGGCCAAGGCTGTTTCTGACCTGGAGTGCTGGTTGCCAGGGCCAGCAGCACGCGTACACAGTAGGCTCCAGGCAACACAGTGAAAAGAGGACCGCTACTGAGTCCTTCAGTGAGATCTTGCGCAGCCCTACTCCAGGCAGAGTTGGGGTTTAGCCCTTAATTACCAGCCATCACAGTTAGTATATTAAGGAAGTGGAGGTGTTTCTCCCTGCAGCCTGATTTTCCAGAGACAGA
The DNA here is from genome assembly GCF_013100865.1 of Trachemys scripta elegans. Classification (NCBI taxonomy): domain Eukaryota; kingdom Metazoa; phylum Chordata; order Testudines; family Emydidae; genus Trachemys; species Trachemys scripta. Next base: position 21,492,462 of record NC_048301.1, read on the forward strand.
CCAAAAAAGAAAAAAGAGGCGGGGTGGGAAGTGTACCTTAGTCCAGCAGGGAAGGCAGGTGAACTGAGAGGGTTACTAATGGACATGAACATGGTGACTTCTCAGTGGTAAGTAATCCTGATATCTGCCCCTTTTCCATCAAACTGCAAAGCACAAATAGTTTAGTGGTAAGGCTGTGAGATAAAATCATGGCAGTGTTATATTTACCTCGTTATGCTGTGAAGTATTGTAAGTGATGTCTATTCTCAGAACAGATTAGTTAATACATTGAATTATATGTGTTAGACAAAATATCTTTCTGAGGAGGGATACATGCTAAAAGTTAAAAGCAACAAATTGTCCTGTGGCACCTTATAGACTAATAGATGTATTTGAGCATAAGCTTTCGTGGGTGAATACCCACTTCATCAGACACTACTGCCACTTGTATTTTTCCCTCTTCCACAACACCCTAAGTAATTTTTTAGGTCCTTTTTGTTTTGTCTGGCATTATAAGCAACTCGTACAAGACTGATACTTTCCTGCCAGAAAGGTAGGTGATAATTACATCTGGCTTTTATGGCCCAGTAAGGTCTTACAGCAGAGGTGTGCAAAGTACAGCCCGCAGGCCATGTCCAGCCCGCGGGACTGTCCTGCCCAGCGCCTGAGCTCCTGGCTGGGGAGCCTAGCCCCCGGCCCCTCCCCTGCAGCCTCAGCTCACTGCGCTGCCGGGGGAGGACGGGGGAGAGAGGTTCACCTGCAGCCTCAGGGGAGCAGGCAGGCGGTGCTGGCGGCAGGAGCGCTGCGAGCAAGGGCCGGAGGACTCAGGAGGAGCACCGGGCGGCCACGCAGCCGGCCAGAGAGAAGCGGCACTTTAAAGGGGAAACCACCGCTTCTCTCCGGCTGCGTGGTTGCCCCTGCTCCTTCTGAGTCCTCTGCCCATGTTCGCAGCGCCGCATTCCAAAAGGGGCTGAGGGGGTTGGATAGGGGATGGGGTCCCAGGAGGGCGGTTAGGGGCAGGGGGTCCCAGGAGGGGGTGGTCAGGGGACAAGGGGGGGGGGGGGGGAATGGGGGGGGGGATCCCGGGAGGCGGTTAGGGGCGGGAGGTCCCAGGAGGAGGCAGTCAGGGAACAGGGAGAGGGGGTTCGATAGTGGGTGGGAGTCCCATGGGGCCTGTCAGAGGCGGGGATGTGGATAGGGGTCAGGGAACTGGAAGCAGGGGAGTTGGATAGGAGGTGGGGTCCCAGGAGGGGACGGTTAGGGGACAAGGAGTAGGGGGGGTTGGATGGGTCAGGAGTTCTGAGAGGGGTGGTCAGGGGGCGGATAGGGGGTAGGGGCCAGGCTGTTTGGGGAGACAGCCTTCCCTACCCAGCCCTCCATACCATTTCGCAACCCCAATGTGGCCCTCGGGCCAAAAAGTTTGCCCACCCCGTCTTACAGCCTTAACTATATGATAGGTCTGTTTCTATCTAATCTCACCATAGTAGCTAACCACCCCTTCAAAGCCAGTTGGCTAAAAGCTATGGAGGAATTAAGTGGTGCTGGAGACCATGATATGCTGTTATGCAGATTTAAAAGCTACAGGGGCAACTTTAATAGTTTTGAAAAATGTAAAGACTGGGTGTGCCTGAGTAGTGTCCTGAAACTCCCTGGGGGACAGGTCTTTAATTACCTCTTTTTATAGTACTTTAATTACAGTGTCAAGAAATAGGTCACCAATGTTAATATCATACAGTAAGTGAAGTTCTTAAATCCCTCTGGCAATCCAAAATCTAATTTCCTCTTCCTAATGCAACTTAATCTGTAAATTATTTAATGCTCAGTTTGCAGTATTGCAAGAATTATGCTTTGACAGAAAATATAGCAATAATACAAAATGTAAAGTACATTATTTCTTGATTCATTATTTTTATTGGACTTAGACAAATTTAATAGAAACACATTGACTAAAAACTACTGCCAAAGATGTATTATAAGAAAATACTAACATAATACACTGTGGAATTGTGTAAAATGTTTGTTTTAAAAAGGAAAAGGGGAAAATATACAACAATTTTATTCTAGCTCTCTCTCCAGAAGATGATGGTTCTACTTCTTGTAAAAAGAAATGCCTGAACATTTTGTTCCTGTGCAATTTTATATATTACATAATGACAGCAATTAGCAATGGTCTTGATGGTATATGAACAGATTTCATAAGTTTCACTGCTTGAGGAACTGTTTTATAGCCTATGTAATAAGATTTATTTGGAATCCATTCTTAGTGGTATTAAATACTGCTCTTTTCATTATACTCCCTATATCTATTATCCTGTAAACACTTAAGTATGAATGTAACTTGACTCATGTGAGTAATCCCATTGACTTCAGTATATGACTCTTTACATGAGTAAAGTTACATATGTAATTTGCATACTCATTTCATTAAAAGTATTTAAAAGTGATTCTCTACTACACTTAATTATCACAAGAAATACAGAGTAAGACTATAATACCACCTTAGTTTTTCAGCAAATTAAAACTATGTAAGCATTAAATGTTTTTACTGTGTGCTATGGCAAGTTCCTGGATTTGACTAAAATGTTTTTATAAGTAATAATCTTCTCATCCTTTTTTTCACAGCAGCTGTTATTTTTAATGCAAATTCATTGACATCTGGTTATATGTAATGGGTCTGACCAGGATCGCTGTAAACAGCTTACGTGTACTTTAAACTTAAAATATGAGGGCTAAACTTGGACAACAAGCAAAAGTTACATTTTATTTGTGGCAAGACATGGTTAACCGTGAAATTACTACTTACCTCTTAGAACATTTCTGCAAATATATTGTGTTTCTATGCCAGTAGGGCAAAATCTACAAGGACATTTAATTTCATGTGGTCCAAAATCCTAAAGTTTTTGGGGGGTATTTGTAGAACCAGATACCTTGCCAGACTACTTTACCAATCACTGTACAAGCTCCAAAGGAGGATATATTTTTTATTTTAACCAGTATTTATTATTTATAAATATTATTTACTTGAATGTTTTCACTAGTAATAAAGTAAAACTCTGATATTGATTAATGTTTTATAAGATAACGTGTACATTACTATGAAATATTAATATATTAATGTTCCCTATTTCATAATTGCTTGGTCTGGCCTATTTAAACCTCATGAAATACTGAATGCTTTGCTAGAGCCAGTCACTATTATGCAGATGCTTATTTTTCACTCTTATATTTTTTAGTTCTCTCTACCATCCCATTTCTGCACTTCAGTCAAAGAACTTTTGTCTAATATCACAATACAAAGAGTTTTCCTATCTTAGGCATTAAAAAAAACCTGTCTTTCTTCCCCCCTTTCCCATCTTTCTCCTTTATTTATTAATGGTGTAAGTGTTTTTTCTCTGGAAGTGGAGTCATTAACTGGCAGTCATACAGTCACACACAAGGCATGTTTGTTTTCCCTTAGCTGTGAGGGAATGTGAAGGCTCTGGAAGGAGATCTTAAGGACCTTACGTATGTTTTTTGCTGCTGAGGGTTGCTGGAGCTGTGTGACTACATGGTTGAAAAGTGGGGGGTGCTACTGGAGTGGTTTATTTCTTGGTTGTATGTTTAAGAATTGGCAAGAAGAGCCTGGAGCCAGGGCCTGGTGTCCCTTTCTAGTAGATATGTGCATAAGTCTACATTTTTGATGTGTACATTACTGTGTAATACTTCCAGGCCTACATATACTCCCGTCATTTACTCATGGTGGCTTTTGTTCTCATTGCAGTGATAGTCCGAGTTGCTGACTGTAAGAAGGTGTACCAGATTGAGCTTGCTCCCAAAGAGAAAATTATTATCCTCATCTGTGGCAGGAACCATCATGTTCACCTGTACCCGTGGGCCTCCCTGGATGGATCAGAAAGCAACTTTGACATGAAACTTCCAGAAACTAAAGGCTGCCAGTTGATTATAACTGGAACACTGAAGAAAAGCTCTTTGACTTGTTTGTTTGTGGCAGTCAAACGACAGGTTCTTTGTTATGAAATTCATAGAACTAAACCTTTCCATAAAAAATTCACTGAAATTCAGGCTCCAGGAAATGTACAGTGGATGGCAGTGTTCAAGGACAAGCTTTGTGTTGGCTACCAGTCTGGGTTCTCTCTGTTGAACATCCAGGGAGATGGACAATCTATAAACCTGGTAAATCCTAATGACCCCTCGCTTATGTTCCTCTCACAGCAGTCTTTTGATGCCCTTTGTGCTGTGGAGCTCAGTAATGAGGAATACCTGCTTTGCTTCAGCCATATGGGAGTGTACGTCGATTCACAAGGTCGAAGGTCACGCATGCAGGAACTAATGTGGCCTGCAACTCCTGTTGCCTGTAGTATGTATATGTTTTTCTGTTGCCATATCCCTGTTGCTGCTTTACTTGTCTAAAAATAATCAGCATGTATTCTATTTTGCTTTTTTTGTCTTTCAATTTCTACTGCTTTAAGTTTTGATGAGTTAACAGAATAGTAATTCTTCCACATAAGGACCATTTTGTGGAAAACTCCTGGATACTGTAGGAAAGCAGTTTTTACAAGTCACAGGAGACAGAAAAATTAACACAAATATAAAGCAAGATGACGTTTTCTTTTAAATAAGTTCATGTCTGATTAATTAAGAGAGTATCCTGTAGGTAGGATAGCAAAAGACCACATGAACTGTAAAATTCTTTACTAAAATCTTTTTTTGCTCCGTCAGTGGGTTTAAAAGTACTTCTGTCTTCAGGCCACTTTCTATAGCATTTCAAATCCAGTACCTATCGAAAGTTGTAGGTCAGAGTTTTCAACTACTAACAAAGAAGGTGACAGGGTTCAAGAAAAATATTGCTTTTTGGCAGAGCCGGTAATAAAACTTGTATCAATTGTTTTTGAAACAAAAGGAAGTTTACAAAAATATGCAAAATTGTATCATGTTTTCCAGCCCACTGTAATTTTGAGGTCTGTTGGTTTGAAAGAGGCACAAATGAGTTGGTGAACTACATAGTGAGTTAGAAATCTTTTTTTAAGCATTATTCCATTGATGGCTTATAGTAAGCCCTCAAATAATTTGGCACTTCAATAGCAATGACTATATGTTCCAAATGATTGAAGACCAAAAAAGAGCCATTGTTTAAATAATGAATTAAACCAGTCGGTCAACTAGCTGCTACAGCTGATAGTAAAATTCCTCAAACTGCAAAACTTTAATAGTTTGTTTTATTTTAATTCTGAATAGAAATAATTTGCTTGCCATACTGACTTTGTTCTGTACATAAGAGTTTGGAGAAGGGCATAGGGATGGGATGTAATCAGCAAATTTACTTTAAAACTCTGTTTCAGCAAACCAGATGCACTGGTTTGTTGTCAGGCTTTTGTTTACTTTTAGTATTATAAACATTTTTAGAATGATTTTTGCACATTTGATTCTCAGCTTGGCATTGACACAGATTGTTGTGGGGTAGAGACCATAAGCTCGACTGGCTAAAGAAATCTGGTTATTTTCACTAGCCTACTCCCCTTGCCTTGGTCCTGGTGTGTTACTGGTGAAGGCTTTCTATCCCTTCCTGTTAGTTATCCCATCATGAGATCATAAAACTAGAAAAGGTTCTTTCTACCTTAGCAATGTACTCGATCCTAAGGGATTGCTTACTGGAGAAGTTATGTCGTGTGATGGAGTATGTTTATCTTTCAAAGTTCATTGATGGGGACATGAAGACACTAACTTGAGCGGAGCAAGTGTCTGACTGAATAAGTCGTTTCTGGAAGAGGGTTTCTTCTGAAGTCATGATTCATGATATCTAGCTACACCAGGCTTCCTTTAAAAGAAGCCATGTTTTTAGCTAAAAGAGCACACATCACTTCCTTGCAGGAATTTACTCCTGTTGAATTCTGTGTCCCTGTTAGGGTTTTTACCTTCTGCGATTTATTGAGGCAATCCTGCCAGCTGAGTACATCTTTTTTCTCTCCTAAATACCACGTGATCTATAATGGGTGTTCTTTCTGAGGAACTTCTGTCAGGAGCAGGCCCAGGCTTGTTGGTGCTAAGATGTCCTGATCATTGCTTTATTACTTTTTTCTGAGCTAAAATAAAGTTCTTTGACACACCTAATGTAGAGGATTCAAAAAGAGAGAAAGCAAGCGGTGTGGTTTGAAGGTCTTGAAGTATGTTCCATTAACCTGCATAGAGCAACATGCACATGTAAACCATTCCCATAGAAAGAGGAAGGAAATGAGATTAAGATGTGCAGCATAAATTGATGACTTACCTCACAGATGGGGACTCCACTGCATCTTGTCAGTGTATAGTTATAGTGCATCACTTTCAAAATTCACTAAGCTGCTTCCTTAGACATGGTAGCCTTAAACAGGATGTTAAATGCAGTTCATTTCCTATAGAATAACTCATTTACATTCCTGACACTGTCCAGACTGTAGACAGCATCTTGAGAGTATTAAACCAAGATTTGAAGTCAAAAGTAGTAAATGTATCCAAAATTAATAATAAGATTTGCAGGTTGGTGGCTGTTTGCCACAGCAAACCTCTATTTTCACCAAAATAACGAACTTTACAGAGAAGTGTCTTTTCTTTTAAGAGATGGCTTTAAAAAACTGGATATTTTAATCTCCTCTTATAGCTGAAAATATAACACTGTTAAAGCAATGCTCAAATGTATGCCAGCTCCAGACTTGTTGAACACTCCTTGACTTTTCTTTTTTGTCTGTACCAGGTTGCAATTCTTCCTATGTTACAGTGTACAGTGAATACGGCGTGGATGTCTTTGATGTTAACACTATGGAATGGGTTCAGACAATTGGCCTACGAAGGGTAAGTAGTTCTCTTCTGTTGCACAATTTAATTAACTCTGATTTGGAATGGAGGCTCCTTCACAATGTACACTGCAGCTGGGTTAATTTTTCCCTCCTTTGTCTCCAAAACAGATCAGACCATTAAATGTGGAGGGCACATTGAATCTCCTTAATTGTGAACCTCCACGACTTATATATTTCAAGAACAAGTTTTCAGGTTAGTCTTCTTGAGGGAGGGCAGGAGTGGTGTAATGAAAGACATTAGGATGGGATGACCAGTCAGCTTGAAACAATCACCAACTCATAAGCAAGACAAAATTTTAGATTGTAAGAATTCAGTTTCTTTCAAACATTCAGTGTGTGCTTTACAGAGTCAACATGCTTTGGAAAATAAATTCTACTATTTGAAGGTATGTACATGTATAATTGCATTATGTGTTGTTACAGTAGGAGCTGTCCTCAGTGTGCCAGAAACTTCTGATAACAGCAAAAAGCAAATGCTTCGAACCAGAAGTAAAAGAAGATTTGTCTTCAAGGTTCCTGAGGAAGAGAGATTACAACAAAGACGGTAAGGGTTTAATATCTCTACATAGCAGCTTGTACATATTGAAGTGGAAAGGTTATGAATGTGAAACAATATTAATCATGAAGTATTTCTCTTTCAGAGAGATGCTGAGAGACCCTGAACTAAGATCAAAAATGATTTCTAACCCAACAAATTTCAACCATGTGGCTCATATGGGACCAGGAGATGGAATGCAAGTTCTCATGGATCTCCCACTGGTAAAATAAATATAATGGGGAGGGATACATGTGTGTTCAGTTCTGGACTGAAAAGCTAAGTAGATGGACTGTATAAGATTTCAGCATTAAATTTAAAATCTTTCAGAGCTGTTATTCACTTTCAAACTATGGTTTCAAGAAATGTGTGCTCCTATGATGCATAGTGCTTCTAAATCTTATGCAAGGAAGTGTTAGCTGGTTTTAAAATGGAAAGCTGAAAGAAATATCACTGCCAAGAGTTTGATAGTATTTTGTAAATAATCAGTCTTTCCCCCTTCCTTTTTCTTGTTTGTTTTGTTAAAATAACAGAATGAATTTCCTTCCCCCTCATCCTCTCGTCACTCTGCTCTGATATCACCTCCAACAAGCTTTGAGCACGTCTATCACATGAGCCCTATCTCTGCAGAAATCTTTCTCCAGAATGGCCATTCCTCACTGCAAGGCTCCCCTCTGCTTTCTTCCTCTTCCTGTCCCTCCTCTGCCTCCTTAGCAAGGGTAGGAGTAGCTATAAACCTTTAGGAACTAGAATGGTGTGCTGTGGCACTTGGCCAATACTAGAGCCAAAACTAACACAGTTGGAAGATAATTACTAACATGCTTGTAAGTCAGTGTTCACAGCTTTATTTTTGTACTTGGATTTAACAAATGTACTGTGGTGTCAGCGGCTAAAATAAAACAAAGGTAAGAGAATGAGATGTGAAGATACATCTTTGTCTTTTATACCTTCCATTTTGAAATTCCCAGCTTTCCTCTCTCATCCTTCTCTGCTAGCCCAGACAAGGGAAATGTATGCTTCCTTCCAGCGGGAGGAGACAGGAAAACAGCAATTGGTGATGTCACTTCCCCTGTATAAAGGGTTTGCTGCCTGCCAAGTTCTTCTGGCTCCTTTGGGGCTGTCTTTTCCTTGTGTTTTGTTGAGGGTGTTTGAAAGGGGTGTATTTCTGATACTGTATGGATGCAGTCAAGTAGGGGCATTGAGTTTTTGTTTCTACAAACCATTCTATGTAATGGTTCCAAACACGTGGCTGTTGAATTATGCTAGAATTTTCATGAGAAAGGAGCTTTAATTGGAAAGATCCTGACTAAGGATATGTTTGATTTGTGCTGCAGAGTGTCTTACCTTCCGCCCAAGATGAAAAAGCATGTCCCCCCACAGCCAACCTCTCACGGCAGCAGCAGAGAAGCAAAACCTACATTTCATGGCCCTCATCAAGTAAGACTGAAAACAAGCAGGTCTGTTCTAATTTAAAGCATAGATTGTTTCAATGTGAGGTGTAAAATGCCTTTGTTCTACAGGTGGTGGTGATTTGGGAGTAGCTGTGCCTCTGAGAAGTATGTCCGACACTGACCAGGAGTTCGACAAAGAGGTAAAGTAGTTTTTATTAAATGGTGACTGGCACTGTTCTGTTGCTATATAGTTTCTTTCCTATCCTCAAAAGTTTAGGTACCCGTGAGGAAATCTTTTGATAAAGATTACATTCTGCATTTCCTTCTACAAAGATTCTACTTAGCACACAATGCCTTTAATGGCTAATTAGTGAAGCCAGCATCAGCTATGAGGATTGAAAGGATGTTTCTGACAGTAAGCTTCAAGGATGTGCCAATGGCTATGGTTAAGTCTTGTCTGCAGTCAGAAGCTGACCCATTGCTGAAGTGTTCCTGAAGCCACTCAGTCACGCTAACAGTGCTGAAACCAACTGATCTCATCCACACTAAACAGTTTTCCACACTGGTTCAGGAGGACTGTTGCCAAGATCCTTTTAAACAAGTGATACATTGACTCACTGAAATATGGAATACCATTTTTTTTGCAGGTATTGCAGTATATGCCAGGTTTTACCTGCAGGTGAAAGAGATTGCAAGTGGATACTTCCTGTCATGACAGGAGTATAAACTGCATGAAATTCAAGTGTCCTTCACCAGGCTAGTGAAATAGGATTTTTCACCTGTATTGTCATCAGTGCAATTTTTTACAAGCTTTGTACACTTACTTTCATGTGCCCTGTGCAAGTGAAATATTAGGAAATGTGACTGGGAGGGCCAAGATCTTTGAGAGTGACTAGTGATTTTGGGTGTCCAATTTAAGAAATCTTTAAAGCCTTGATTTTCAGAGTGCAGGTGCTCACTACTTTCTGAAATCAGGCCTCTTTAAGATGTTTCAAGTTGTGCACCCAAGATCACCAGTCAGTTTTGAAGATCTTGGCCTTGAGTTCTAATTCCAACTCTCCTTGTGACTCGTGTTGCCTTGGGTGAGCCGCTCTAAAACAAAACAAAAATTTAAATTGGGTGGCTAAAGTTTAGGCATCTAAATAAGTGTCTTGATTTTTCAGAGGTGCTGACTACCTACAGTTCTTGTTGACTTCATTATGTATTGCAATATTCTTCCTAGATCCCCCTCACATTCCATATTCTAGTTGTTTGCTGTTACTTGTAGATGCATATACTGGAATATATTCAACTTTTAAAAGTGTTTAATTTTCACTTTTTTTGTTAAATCTTACATTGGTTATTACCTAGGAGTTTTAATTTACAATTGAATAGGTTATTACACATGCAAAATCAGGATATAACGCTACCCTTCACCTTTATATCATTGTTTTCCCATAGCTTGCTGCCTTATCACAGCATGAACTCAATTGTGTATCTTGTTAGAATAATCTCATTGGTGGTGGTATATCACAGAAGTGGCAAAATCTTGTGAACAGCAGTCCTCACCGATGTCACCTTTCAGTCAATGAGCTAAATTTAAATTCCTTTTTCTGTAGTAACAGACTGCGATGATAACAGTTTTCCTAGGGAACTTTTCATGAGCCACAGATTTGTGTACTGTTAAGGGTTACAACTCACCAAAATAGTGGGAAACTGGCCAGCTGAGGGAGGACCAAGATTTGGAGGCGGCGTTCCAGCAACCAGTAGGGTGTCTGGAAAATGATCATCGAAGAGTGCGGTCTTAACTGAGTTATTGACTGGAAGGAGTCTCCTGTAAACACGTATTATTTCTGCAGTGGGTTTCCAGCCTGAGATTTGGCAACTCTCTGATTATTTTGTCATGCAGTCAAAACACTTCCCACAGGTTTCCTCATGCTGCCAGGGCCATTGTTTGCCAAAAGCTTATGCAACATGTAAGCTATTTTATAATTTCTGTTCTTCAGTGTGTTGATAAAGTATTTGAATGAAATTGTTTGTTTACGAGATGTGCAAACAAATCCTATTTTGTGCCCACTTAAATCAGTTGGGAAAAAATTGCTGAAAAATCCTAAATTACATTGAATAGAAATAAACTGTTTTCCAACAGGAAAAGCTTTGTAGTGGCTAGAGGAGAGGAAAGTAATAATAGGGACTCCTGAGTTCTTCTCCTGACTTTACCACTTACTTGTGTGATATTCGTAAGTCACTTAGGAGACTGATGCAAAGCCTATTGGCGCTAATGGAAATATTCACATTAACTTCAGTTAGCTTTGGCTCATTCCTTCTACCTAGGCCTCATTTCGTGAGTGTCATGTAAATGAATGTAAAAATGAATGTAGTACCTTAATTATGTTTGTAAAGTGCCTTGAAAGCTTCTGAGTGTAAAGTATTTTAAATAAGAAATTGAATCCTTTTTGTTTCTCTTTAACAGCCTGATTCAGATTCTACCAAACACTCTACTCCCTCTAACAGCTCAAATCCAAGCGGTCCCCCAAGTCCCAATTCTCCACATAGGAATCAGCTTACACTAGATGGACTGGATCAGTCAACCTGTGATGCGTAACACTACAGCTCCTACCGTTCCAGCTTCGATCATTCACTACTCCATGGAGTATTCAAGAGCAAGGCAAAGCTCAGATGCTAGTGCCAAGACTGATTCTAAATCTCTAGTGTTGCACAAGAATAATTATATATCCAGATTGTAGATACAGAATATTGAAATGAAGAAAAATCCTTTACTACAATAGTGATCAAGCTTTTTATGCAAAATTGTTCACTGTTAAGTTATGGTTGATTGATTCATTTTATTTCTGCACAGCTATCACAGTTTCATTGCATAGTAGGATTAAAGGCCACCAGTAAATAGTCTTATTCTTATGCTGAAAAAGAAATAGAGAAGAGGTACTGATAGTGTTACTACTAAGCAGTATCAGAAATATTATTTTTCTATAGAATGATGTAATGTCTCATTAGCTGGAAATCCTTTTAGACAGAATTTGGACCTCTGAATAGGAAATACAAGCAGGTTGAGTTACATCCTCAGATAAATATACTTTTTCCCTTTTTCCTGTAGCTGTTTCCTAAGTCTTTAGGGGAATGATAGGAAGCTATAGGTTGTTCCCAGCATCAACAGAATCATCAGGAAGTCAAATGAAAGTTGGTGATAGTTTTGTGGCCTTTTAACTCATTTAGCCATTACAATTCAGCTGCGTAACTGTCTTTCTATCTTTCTACCAACTTTTTAGTCTTGTACATAGGACTATTACCAGTAACGTTTTACTCTTACCCTGCTTTTTAGTCCTTATCGTTCATGATCATTAGTCAGGGCTTTTAAGACATCAGTAAATAATGCTGTGAAAACAAATTTTACTCTTAGTTCCTGCTATCCTCTTCTGAGATGTAATTTCTCTTGGTTTTTCAGTGTAAAATACACTACATTTTTTTTTTTTTTTTTAGCTAGCAAGCATTCTTGCAGGAACACTACCCTTGAAGTCTGCTTGAACTAAGGGACTGTATTTATACTAAAACATCAGTCTATTTTATTGGTAACCAAAGTGGAACATGAAGGATGTGTAAGCGAGGGTGCTGCTTTTTCATTAATTGTATCCTCACATGCATGAAGACCCCATGATTATTAATCAAGTATTGATCATGGAGAAAGATGCACAATACACTCCTGTATATTTTGCTATGGCCCACGTGCAGTGGTGATGTCTTGCGTGTATATTTAATCTCATGCTTCCATGTATTATACATTTAGTAATCAAAGATTTGTGACCATGTTTCATTAAAAGCTTGTAATTAATTCAGTGGCTGGCATATCCAGTTTGTCATTGTCACACTAGTGTGCCTTCTGTGCCAATTTTATGACAGTTGGATGTCACTTATTTAAAATTTGGTTTAAATGGGCTAATGATGATCTACCAATGGCTAATGTTCTTTTCTGAAACACTGTATAGGACGTGCACTTATATTTAGTTTAAACTGAGTGTTCTAGTCAACATTTAATCCTGTTACATTAAGTGTTTGACAGTACTTGCTCTTTTTTCTCAGATTATTGATAAAGGGGGCTCTATTAGAGCTGGACACTACTGCTTTTGGGGTTTTCTGGTTTTTACTTTTTTAATGTAAGTCTAAGTCTTTGTAATTATTGAATTGTGAAAACATTTTTGAACAATTTACCTGTCAATAAAGCAGAAGAGGGAGGTTTTAAAGTTCATAGTGGTCTGTCTTGACGTGTGAAAATACTTTACTGTGGGTGCTTAATTTAGTTTCATAATAAATTCACTGTGTTCAATTAAAACTTAAGATATAAAACGAAGGAGAAATATTTTGAAATGCCATTCAGGAGCATTACAAAAGAGCTTTCCTTCATCTGAGAAAGGATTGTCATTTTCATTCTGAGTCCCTGATTCGTGTTAGCTTCTTTTAAAATAATTTAGAACAATTTTTTCTTGGGGATTGAGGTGGAGGTGAAGGGACCTCTGTATCTGTTGAAACATCTTCTAAATTGTGTGGTGGATGCAGGAAAGTTAAGAAGATGCAGTGGTTCCAAAGAAACACTGTTATGAAAATGTTAAAGGGTGGGAATTTGAATGCCTAGGTTGAAGTTCCATTGTTTTAATAGAATATCAGGGTTGGAAGGGACCTCAGGAGGTCATGTAGTCCAACCCCCTGTTCAAGGCAGGACCAATCCCCAGACAGATTTTTGCCCTAGATCCCTAAATGGCCCTCTCAAGGATTGAACTCGCAACCCTGGGTTTAGCAGGCCAATGCTCAAACCACTGAGCTATCACTCCCCCCTACCATGCTTAGTGTACTGAGGGATTTTGAACAATGCTTTGTTTTAGAATTCCACATGTGCTGCAGTACTTGGCTACAATGGGGCAGGTTACAGCTAAAGTTTAGAAGAAACCTAGTTTCTACTTTAACCCTTCTAGATTATTAACATACTTCCTGTGTGAATTTCCATCATCCTTTATAGGCGCTCCCAAGGATTTGATTTTTTCCTGCTTGTTGATCTTTACCACCCTCATAGCAACTATTCTCCTCCTAGCCACTCAGGCCTGGATGGAAATCTTAATAGAGTTCCCAGTCAGCCAGAAGGATCACCTGGGTCTCTTGTATGATAGTGCAGAGCGGTGCAACTGAGCTGGCTTTCCAGTTTGGGGAAGGTGTACCCAAAAATCTCCCTGGAGATGAATGTAGGTTTGCTGACAAGAGGGAGTACAACAAACTCCAAATGCAGTATTCAGACAGTAACCCATCATCTAAAAAAGTGAAACATTTCTACTTCTCTTGGGCTGATTGTTTTTTGCATTCCAAGGGCTTAACTTCAAAACTGCGACTCTATTAATTATAACAGTGCTAAATTGCAGCACTCAAACTCAGTAACAGAGGTTTGGATGTAATGTAATACTCCTGGGGGAATTCTGTGCTACTGCAGAATGCAGAATTTTGCAAAAATTAACGTGCACAGAATTTCCTTTCCCCCACAGAAATGGGCTGCAGTGCTGCTAGCTGCCACTAGGGGCCACTGGACTTTGCAGAGCCCAGATTGCACATAAAAGACGCTGCTGGGGAGAGGGAGCTAGAGCAGGGGTTCTCGAACTAGGGGTCGGGACCCCTCAGGGGGTCATGAGGTTATTACATGGAGGGTTGCAAGCTGTCAGCCTCCACCCCAAACCCCACTTTGCATCCAGCATTTATAACGGTGTTAAATATATAAAAAAGTGTTTTAAATTTGTAAGGAGGGGCGCACTCAGAGGCTTGCTATGTGAAAGGGGTCACCAGTACAAAAGTTTGAGAATAACTGAGCTAGAGGATTCCTGGCAGCTAAAGTTCCCAGCATGCCCTGGGGGAAGAAGAAGGCAGCACGCAGGAAACTCCGTGCAAGCCTGAGACCGAGCATCAAGCCTTTTCTCCCTCTGGATCTCTGGGTGAGGAGAGTGGGGGTATTGGGGGGGGGGAGGTGCAACAGGGTGCGGGTATCTGGCCCCTGGCTGGGCTCTGGGGGTGCGGGATAGGAAGGGGGCAGAGAAATGGGAACTGGGTTGTCATAGGGGTTTCTTTAACTCTGTACTCCTGGGGAATTTTTGTGTCTGTATTGTTACAGACATACTTGCTACAGGTATTTTGAAATAAATTATCAAAATAATTGAAAGTGGTGTGATTATGTAGTGTTATTTTGACAAATAAAATTTGCAGAATTTTACAATACTGTGTGCAGAATTTTTAATTGTTTGGTGCAGAATCCCCCAGGAGTAATTTAAGCACATGGGTAAGCAGAGGTGACTAGTAACTGCTGACAGTGGGGGTGCACAATTTAAAGTTTCTGGTTGTATGCAATGCGGTTCAGGGCAGGTACTCAAGAGACAAAGGAGTTTTAATTTCTAGAACTATTTTTGATGTCATGTTTTACGATAGTATGTAATAGCAGACGGAGACTGTTCTAAAAGAGCTACACGTGATGCTCTGGATTGCACTGGTGTGCTAGATCAATTTGAAGAAGAGAGATATGCTCTTTTAGAGCTCTTGTGATATCAGTACCCAATAAATATGTCAGGAATCAGTTCTAATTTAACCCTATTAAAATTATTTTCCCCCTCCATTTGAATCCCCTCTCCCTGCTGAATTTATAAGGAGACATTGGCTCTCTTGGGCATCACAAGTACCAGAAATCTCATGCTAACCCTACTGGTGGCTATGATGTCTCTTCTGGTACCTGTAGTATCACAGAATGCTGAATATTGGTAATCAATAGCAAACCTGTAAAAACAGATTTCATGGCAGGAGGATAGTGGTTTGAAAGAATTTTTGGAAAGTAAATTAAAACAGATTTCTGTGCTCAATCGCCTGTGCCCAGCCCAGTTAACAGGGACATTCAAGTCATGTTTCTGAGCTTGCCTACAATTTTCTCTTTACAGTTCACTTTTAACTAGCGAGGGACCAAAACTAGGACATAGAATCCAAGCCACTCAGAAAGAAACATGAGGCAGATCAGATCTAGGTCCAGATTTCAACTTCACAGCTCAGGTTTATTTTTATGATGGGCCTGTTCCGAACTCCAAATCCCAACGCTCCTGTGAACTGGCTTGGGTTTGTATCTGAAGTTGAGGAACTTGAATTTGGATCGAAGTTTCACAGCTGATACACTTTTGCTATTAACTTTACAAAGTTAACAGTGTGACTCTCCAGTTCTTTATTATTTATTCTATTCCAACATTAAGGCCCCAATTGAGCAAACTCTCAAGCATCTGCTCAATTATAAGCATGTGAGTCGTCCCATTGAAATCAATGGAACTGCTCAAGGGCTTGGATTTAGCAGGTTTAAGTACTCTGCTGGATTAGGGCATTTAGAAAAAATGAAATAAAATATTGTCACAGTTTCAGGGGAACTGCACTTGTACCCCCCCTCCCCCATCGCCTCTGGTCCCTTCTGCCTTCCTCCCTCCCCATTGCCTCAAGCTCCTTTCTGCAGCCTCCCATGCACCAGACAGGCTCCACTGTTGAGCCTGCTGCCAGCCTGATCCCTTTTCCCAGCTCCGGGCACCACCTAGCGGGACTCTAGTGAGAGCACATGGTGTCAGTGTCTTTCCCAGGTACAACCCCTCAGCCGTACTCAGCTTGACTCCCATGCTGGCAGAAATCTGGGACAGGCATGTGACCTCACGTGTCCCCACCCACCACCAGGCATCGCCTATGTGGGTAGGTTTCTAGAAACAAATGAATTGCTTAGTACTAAATAATTCCTTTTTTAAATGCAACATAGCAAGGTGTCCAATGCCCCATTCCTCTACTAGAAATTACCCAGGCGATGATTCCGCTCATCCGTAAAGCATCAGGCTAACGTATTAAACAAAAAATAATGCAGAGCTCATGAAATATTAGCTTGACAGCACCACGGACTGATCCTGATTAATGGCAAGGAAAAGATACAGGATCGGTTGGGCACTTCAACCCTCCAAGGAATGAGAGTTCTCTCCCCACTGTTCTATTAGTTTAGAGCAGGGGTGGGCCAGCGGCCACACCACTTGGCTCGGCTCCGCTCCGCTCCGGACAGGGTGCTGGGTCGGAGGCGCACCACGCGGCTCCCAGAAGCCACAGCATGGCCCCCTTCCTACGTGCTCCAATGGCCTCCTCCAGTGCTCCACTTGGAGTTGCTGGGGATGGGGCAGTGTGCAGAGCCGTCTGGCTGCGCCTCTGTGTAGGAGCCAGAGAAGGGACATGACACTGCTTCTGGGAGCCGCTTGAGGTAAGCACTACTCAGAGCCAGCACCCCTGAGGCTCTTCCCCAACCCCCTGCCCTAGCCCTGATCCCCCCTCCCACCCTCTGAACCCCTCAGTCCCAACCCAGAGCACCCTCCTACACCCCCAAACTCCTCATCCCCAGCCCCCCCCCAACCCCAATTTTGTGAGCATTCATGGTCCGCCATACAATTTCTATACCCTGATGTGGCCCTCAGGCCAAAAAGTTTGCCCTTCCCTGGTTTAGATGGAATATATGGGCCCAGAGAGTTAACATGACCCGGTCCTTGTCAATACCAGTGTTAAACAAGGCGAAGGGTTGGGTATACAGAGACCTCAGCCTGCTTAGTACCACTGCAAACATATTGAAATTCATGCCAAAGGTTAGAATTTTATTAATTGAAACACACAAAAGGAAACAAATCAAAGCCAGGCAAAAGGCATTAAGAGAGTATATTTGGACAATTATTAAAAGCCTGTCAGTCTCTCTTTAGAGTGTGTGAATTTTGGTTAGTCTCTTATTTTGTCACAGTCCTGCGTGGGGAAGGGTTAGTTCTGTTGATCAGTTCTGAGTTAGGAATTAGTCATTTTGCTGCTTTAGACAAAACACACAGGAGAGAGAGGATAGTAAAGATGGGGAAATACAGTTTCTGTTGATGTTCTCAGTATATAGAACAACTGGTCAGTCATGGACAGATCGCAGGCAAGCCACCACAGCAACTGTTCTGGACTCTGGCTCACCTTCCCTGATCAGGGACATCATCTGGTTGGTCTGGTCAGGTCCCTCTTCACTGGTCCTTCTCTGGCAGAGGTGGATGGGCTGTCTCATCTTGCCATGCCGGTGCCTTGCGGTGCAGATGATTTCAGAGTCAGGTGAAAAGCAGGACAGAAGGAAGATGGGGAGGGAGGGAATGGAAAGGAAAACATGAGGGAGGGGAAGACAGCAGGATCTCACATGTATCAGGCTGGGGTCCTCAGTGGTGCAGCAATGGTGTTCAAGCTTCCCAAGCAGAGTTTCAAAGCCTTGTGACACGGCAACAATCCTTCCACCTTAGCTGCAGGAATTTTAAAGTTCCATTTTTCTCCCCTAAAAGTCTCTCTCCCCCCCCTCACACTGCCCCTTCTCCCCAAGCCCTCGTCCCTGCACTGCCCTGTCGCCCTCGGCCCCCTCACCCCCCCCCACCCCTTGGTCCTGCTCCCACGCCACCTCTTCCCTCCCCCAAGACCACCTCCCCTCCTAGCTCCTCTCTGCCCCTGTCCAGGGGTGCTGGAACAATTTGTATAGAGGAGGTGCTGAGAGCCATTGAACCAAACTGTAAACCCTGTATATGATGGAAACCACTTCAAGCCAGGGGGTGTAGCAGCACCCCTAGTTCCAGCACCTATGCCCCTGTTGCTTGCCCTTATGGCTGGTAGAAAGGGAGAGGGCCATGCCCCTGCCCCCCCCCCCCCCGGCCCTGCCTGTTCTGGCACCCCTGGCCCTATGCCTTCAGCTCTCTCTCTTGTGCAGGTGCTTGTGTTGCCCCTCCCCCAAGGCTCTGGGCTGGGGTAGGAGGTTGGGGTGCGGGCGATGGAGGAAGTTTGGGTGCAGGCTCTGGGCTGGGGCAGGAGGTTGGGGTGCAAGAGGAGATGTGGGCTCTGGGAGGGAGTTTGTGGTGTTGGGGTGCAGGTGAGGGTGCGGGCTCTGGGAGGGCATTTGGGTGCAGGTGTGAGGCTCCACCAGGCAGGGGGTTGAGGGTCTGGTGGTTACCTTGATCGGCTCCCGAAAGCGAACCGCACCCCACTCTGGCAGCAGCTCCTAGGCCGGGGGGGTGGGGTGGGGTGGGCAGTCTCCATGCGCCGCTGCCGGCAGGCACTGCCCCTGCAGCTGCCATTGGCCGCGGCTTGGGGTAGGGGCAACATGCGGAGATGCCCTCCCCCAAGGGCCGCAGGGATGTGCCTGCTGCTTCTGGGAGTGGAGTGGGTGGGCAGGAAGTCACCTTAGCCCCATTGTGCTGCCAGAGATGGCAGCGGGGGCCCCCAGGCCCTTTTAAATTGCCCGGGGGTGACAGGTGGGATGCTCCGGGGGAGGCGCGCAGGGACGGCAGGCGGGGCTGAGGGAGACACCCAGCCCCGAACTTTGGTGGAGGCAGGCCCCCATGCTCTCATATTGGTGGCGCATGGGCATCACGGGCCCATACAACTCACTGCCCCTGGCCCCTCCACCTGTCAGTGGCCTGCATCAGGCCCCCTGCTGACAAACATCACAGGTGCTTAGAGCACGCCTACAACATTGGCTCCCCCTGGCGAGAGAAGCATTTTTCCTGCCTAGTTTGAGAATCCTGGTTCGGGACCTCCAGGGCTTCAGCGTCAGCAAGGGCTCTGAGCTGCTCCTTAACTGCAGCATCAGCATTTAGGCTGCTTTGAAAATGCTGAGCAGCAAATTTAGGCACCTGGGAGGGGAGGGGGATTAGGCGGCATCTGAGCTGCACCTTTGAAAATGTCATTGGAACCTACATGGTGGACTTAGGTACCTATCTGCCTTTTTAGGCACTTAAATCCCTTTGACGATGAGGGCCTTAGTGACATTAAGAATTGTGGTGTGTTATGCCAGAAAAATGCTAAATGTCAACATTTTAAAGGGCTACGGTGGGTGAAGTAATATCTTTTATTGGCCCAATTTCTGTTGGTGAGAGAGATGAGCTTTTGCGCTTACCCAGAGCGCTTCTTCAGGTCTGAGGAAGGTATGCTGAACATCGCAGGTAAATGCAAGGTGGGACAGATTGCTTCGCCTAAGAAGTTATCACATATTCAAGGTAAAGTGGCCCATTAACACCTCTCCAGTCATAGGACTGTTGTAATAAACCAAAACTCTAGTGTCTCTGTTCAGTATCTGGTTTTGAGTGTCTAGCAAAGTTATGAATTTAAGCTCCCAGGCTCATCTTTTGAAAGTGTTGTGCACGTTTCCTTTGAGGATGGGGACTGATGGGGCCAATGTAGCGTGATGGTTTTCTGAAATTTCATAACACTCAAAATCATGGACTGAACAGACACCTCGGCTTTCTGGCTTATTACAACAATCTGTAAGGCTTTGTCTACATTCGCATTTTTTTCAGTAAAATTTTTGTCAGTCAGGGATGTGAAAAAAACACATTTCCTGATGGACAAAAATGCCAGTGTAGACAGCACTATGTCAGTGGGAGATGCTCTCCCACCAACATAGCTACCGCCGCTCATTAGAGATGGTTTAATTAAGCCAGCGGGAGAGCGCTCTCCCACCAGCATAGAGCGACCGCACAAGAGACCCGTGCCATTGTAAAGTCTGTAGTAGGCTACGTCTACACTGGAAACTTCAAAGTGCTGCCGCGGAATGCTCCCGCAGCAGCGCTCTGAAGTGCGAGTGTGATCGCACACGAGTGCTGGGAGAGAGCACTCTCAGCGCTCCTCGTAACCCACCTCCATGAGGGGATTAGCGCTGGGAGCACGGCTCCTAGTGCTCCGGAGCCTGTCTACACTAGCGCTTTAAAGCGCTCAGACTTGCTGCACTCAGGGGGGTGATTATTCACACACACACACACACACACACACACCGCCAGCAAGTTAGAGCACTATAAACTGTAAGTGTAGACAAGCCTGCATAGACAGCTTAACCCACATGCCCCCTCCTTTTGTCCTATGACTGCAGAGGTGTTAACGGGCCACTCTACTTTGAATGGTCCCATACTCTATGTGCTAACGATTTAGGCTTAACTCTCTGTTCCACCTTGCATTTAGCTGTGATACTCCTTGTACCTTTCCCAGACCTGCAGACAGGGCCGGCTCCAGGCACCAGTGAAGGAAGCAGGTGCCTGGGGAGGCCAATAGAAAGGGGCGGCACTCCGTCCGTTGTTGGGGCGGCATGTCCGGGTCCTTCACGCCCTCTCATCCTCTTCGGTGGCAGCTCGATCAGGGTGTTTTTTGGTTTTTTTCTTCGCCGCTTGGGGCGGCAAAAAAGCTGGAGCTGGCCCTGCCCGAAGAAGAGCTCTGTGTAAGCTTGTCTCTCTCACCAACAGAAATTGGGCCAATAAACAATATTACCTCACCCACCTAGTCTCTCTAATATCCTGGGACTGACAGGGCTACAACTACACTGCATACAATGTTTAAAGCGATAGATTAGGGCAGTGCTTAATTTGTGCCAGGGCTTGTCAGGCCTGATCCCTCGCACCTCTAGGCTTTGCAGTTCATAACTCAGCACCTCTTTCATTACAAATTAAACCCTGTTTTAGGGTATGAGCAATTCTGTTAGAGCTGCAGTTCAGCAGTTCAACCAGAGGAGGACTACAGAATCAGAAATCACTCGGCTCTATATTATACCTGCAGTAAACATTTCTTCTCCCCCACGAAGATCGGGGTGGATTTAGAGTTAATGGGACCCTGTGCTCAGCTTCATTTTTGGGGGGTCCTCTTTGGGACCCTGCCAAGAAAAAGAACATTCTCTCTTATCTCCTCCGACCCCCCCATTTTTCATTCTTTTTTTCTTCATCTTCCTCCTATAAGTAATAGGAAATAAATGAAAATAAAGTGAGGTACCTTGATTGTTTTTGTAGTCTAATTTATTTTTCCACAGACCACTTGAAAAATTGCTGAGGGTCTCAGCGGACCACTTAGTGATCTTTCCAAATATTGTTTGTACTGTTAGCTAACTATTGTAAAACTCTTTGGATAAGAGTGCTTTATATAAAAAGAAATGTAAAAAAAGCATTGGGGTGTGGGGTCTGGCCAGGACTTATGGTGCCGGAGGGGGCTGGGGGTGCAGGGTCTGTGAGGAAATTAGGGTGCAGGAGGGGGCTGAGGGCTGGGACAGGGGGTTGGGATGTGGAGCACTTACCTGGAGAAGCTCCCGTTTGGTGTGAGGGGTGCAGGTGGGGATGTGGGGGGAGGAGCGGTGGGCAGGGGGCTGGGAGTGTGGGAGGGTTGTAAGAGTCAGGGAGGGCAGGGAGTGTATGAGGGGGTGCAGGAGTGGGCTGGGGATTGGGGTGCAGGGTCTGGCCAGGAGGTGAGGGAGGGGGCTCAGGGATGGGGCAGGAGGTTGTGTTGTGTTTCACTGTAAATCCACCTCTGACTAAGATGCAACACCTCATTGAACTAGTACAAAACAGGAAATAGAGTGGCTCATTTGTATGGGATCACACAGTCCACCGTTTCAGTTTACTGTTTGTTCCCTGTGGCATGTGCCTCCAGTCCAGCTCTGACCTTGCTCCAAGGAAGCTGGAAAAGCCAGACAAACTGATTTTTAGAAAGGAAGGTCAGATGCCACAATGATGCGTAGTGAATTCTGATGGGATTAGCTGCCCACTTTTCTGCTGACCACTTTGAAACAGCTCAACCATCTGGTTCATCTCAGTGATGCTGTTCTATGTTGACAGAGCAAACCTTGTCAGATGCTGCCATCTCCTGTTAGAACTGAAAATAAAACCAGAACCCAAGTGCTGCAATGCTAGAAGAGCTGCTGAACGAAATGATTTTAATCTGAATTATGAGAAGCTTCTAGGAGCCATTGCAGGCACATTGATGCTAGCCGATAATGTGCCAGTTGATGTCCATTAATACGGTGAATGCTGTGTTAACCTGGGACCCAAGGACTCCAGCAGTCCTGCTGTTAACGGTAATGTATTTTGCATTAGTCTAGTACAGTGGGAAATCCCGACTCCTAGCCCCAAGAGTTTAACAAAGCCATCGGATACTCGAATGTTGCATGAGCAATCCTAGCTACCCAATCCAAAAATCTAATTAATGAATTGATCAAAGCAACTGTACGAATCCAATTACATCCCCTTTTTGTGTTGGTTCTGCAGAATCCCACTAGGTTAATGAGACCCTTTTCATTACCCTTTCTGTGCCATGGGCCAGGCGTATACAGTGGGGAGTAGGCTAAGGCATCATGGCAGCAGCGCTCTGGTACTAAACCACCAGCCTGGCCCTGGCAAGGCACACTGAGGCTGTTTGTCCCCCTCGGATCATTTCTGTGAAAACTACAGAGGCCCTGCAACATTTCTTCATGGGCGAGCGGAACGTGGCTCCCGCAGGAAGAGTACAGACTGTGCTCTGTTAGCATGCTGACAAAATTGATCTCTGCTTTAATTAAATCCTCTCCTGCAAGTGACCTAGAGCTTCTAATGCATTTCGAATTAATCCTCACTAGCGGGAAATCCAGGCCCCCTGAATGCCAAGCAGTTAACCACTGCAGATCTGTGCTAAGAGAAAACCTGCCTCTCTTGCCTGCTTTGTATTCTGCTGCGTGTTTAGTGAAACCATATCGCCGCAGATACAAATGTCCTTTCCCAGCACGCAGTAAAATCACAATCATACACGGTGGAATGTATAGGATGTTTTCAACTGACTGCAGCCAAGCGGTGTCATTCTGCTGCCATGTTTTGCAATGATCCCTCTTATTATTGGTTTCTTTTCCTGGCACTCGGGCACAGGATGTGCTGTTTCTCGCTTCGTTGGCGACAGCCTGCTTTATGCAGTCACGGAGCCCGTTAACAGTGACAGAACAAGCACCCCAAAAGGGAAAGCAAAGGGAAGAACCTCTAGAGGGGACGAGGCATAAAGCAGAAGCTGGGCACATGAAAGGCAAGCGTGATTGCTCTTCCCCGACCCTCCCCACACCTCACTTCCAAAATGCCTATGCAAAGAGGAAACAGGGCCGAGGTGTGAAGGAGACACAGAACCCAAGTGCTTCCATTGCATCCCACACAGGCTGACTACAGCAATCTGCAGTGTGCATAAGCCTTACTCCCTCATGTGGCAGTTTGCAGCCCCACTACAACTAATTCTGGGCCTATGGGATGTTTTTTCCCCCCGTTGCCACCAGGCTACAAAAATCACTGAGTGGCCTAACCCTCTTGGTCAATCCATCCCTAGCCCCAAGCCCGCTCAGTCACGTATTGGGAAAGCTGTAGTAGTGCCTGACTCAAAGTTGGCTAAGGGGTTATACCAGGTGAGGCCAGTTATCTATACTGGGGCATTAGGCACTAAAGAACCTGCTCAAGCATAGGGTGACCATATAGCCCATTTTGGCTAGGAAAGTCCCTTTTTTAAACCCTGTCTTGGCCTTTCCCCTCTTTTATGTCAAAAGGCGACATTTGCTGCTCTTGACGACTTCTTCAGTTGGCAAGAGCAAAAGAGCAAATGGGAGCGATACAGAAGAATGTGTGAGGGGGAAACCAGCCCCCCCACAGGGGGAGGAAGAGCTGGGGGGGGGGTCGGGCGGCGGGGTTCCAGCCGCGGGCAACAGCCTCATGACTCGCACACGGGGGTGCACAGGGCTCCAGCTACAGGCAGCAGCCTCCTGAGGGGTCCTGCAGAGTTCCAGAAACAGGCAATAGCCTCGCGAGTAGTGCAAGGCCGGGGAGAGAGGGGGTGTGCAGGGTTCCAGCTACAGGCAACAGCCTTGCGCCACCGGGGCCGGGAACCTCAGGCAAGCGGCTGGCGGGGTGTCCCATTTTCTCTTTGGGAAATATGGTCACCCAACTCAGGCAGGGCTGGATTAACCACTAGGCACAGCAGGCCTGATACAGGACCTGCCCATGGCCACAGGTGGTGCTGCCTCAGGTAAGTAGCCATATGCCTAAGAGCCTAGGGTTACCATATTTCAACAATCAAAAAAGAGGACGGGAGGAGCCCCACCCTAGCCCCGCCCCTGCCCCTTCCACTCCCTCCCACTTCCTGCCCCCTCAGAACCCCCAACCCTCCCTCCCACGCCTTGTCCCCTGACTGTCCCCTCCTGGGACCCCTGCCCCTAACTGCCCCCCAGGACTCCACCCCCTACCTAAGCCTCCCTGCTCCTTGTCCCCTGACTGCCCCCTTCCCCACATCCTAACTGGCCCCCTAGGACTCTACCCTCTACCTGTCCCCTGATTGCCCCAACCCTTATCCACACCCCCACCCCAGACAGACCCCTGGGACTCCCACGCCCCATCCAACCACTCCCCACCCCCTGACAGCCCCCCCCCAAAACTCCCGACCCATCTAAACCCCTCTGCTCCCTGTCCCCTGACTGCTCCGATCCCTCTCCCCACTACTGCCCTCTGACAGGCCCCCTCCCCCCCAGAACTCCCAACCCCCCCCTCCTGGGACCCCTGCTCCTAACTGCCCTCCAGAACCCCACCCCCTACCTAAGCCTCCCTGTGCCTTGTCCCCTAACTGCCCCCTCCTGAGACCGCCCCCCCCCACCTCCGGACATTGACAAATTCTCCCCGGACGCTATTTTTAACTGAAAAAAGCCGGACATGTCCGGGGGAATCCGGACGAATGGTAACCCTATAAGAGCCACATTTCCCTGGGGAGGGGGGCCACCATTGGTGTCTTCTGGCAGCTTGAGGTGATGCTGGGATGGCTCCACAGTATAAAGTCTGCTCATCACGTGTCTGGTGCATGAGAGAGCAGAGACAGCTGCAGGCAGCACAGAACCAGCCCAGCAGTAATGGACCACCCCCCTCAACCCAGGCCCCGTGGTAAGCGTGTTCTCTGATGGGGAGGAAGGCAGTCAGGGTGATTGAGCGAGAAAGGGAAATAAACAGCCTCAGCACGGGGAGCCAGTGCTGGGGGTGGTGTGGGGGCACTGGGAAGGGCCCTTGAGGCTTGGAATGGTGAATCAGCATGAAAGGCGCAGGAGGGCACCTCAGCAGGCTAGAATGGGGGGATCTGACAAGGGATTGAGGGACTATATGTGGGTGGGGGGACAGCCTCAGGGCAGGCAGCGTTTGAAAGTGTTGGCAGCACCATGTGTGGGGTGGGTGCCCCCTGGAGCAAAGGGCTCTGGGAAATGAAGTGGGGGGCAGATCCCCAAGCAGAGGAGCTACTGCCATGCCATCCTAACCCACAGGCATGTGCGTTCTACCCAATGGTGGTGGGCGCGTCACCTCCTCCAACCCAGGCTCTGTGATCCATCCCTCCACTGCACAGTGGGCTCCATGCTGTTTTTGCCCCCACGCCCTCTGCGAAGCACTGGCTGTAGGTGGGGCCACCAGAGGGAGGCAGGTTGTTTACAGTGCCTAGATTGGCCATGGCTAAGGTTAAGGTTTTTGTTTTTAGAAAAAGTCATGGACAGGTCGTGGGCAATAAACAAAAATTCACAGAAGCACGTGACTTCTCTGACTTTTACTAAAAATAATAAGGGGTGGAGGGAAACTGACACGGGAACAACTGAAGCCTGAGCCCTGGGGTGAGGGTGATGAGAGCCTGAGCCTCATTGCAGGAGATAGGGGTGTCCAAAACCTACCGCCGTGGCAACTGACAACTCCAGGACCCCACCACAGCCCCAGCAGCTCAGAGCTTAGGGGCCTTCTCTGCCCACACTAGCTGACAGCTCCAGGTGCGCCCTGCTGCCCACAGTGGCTGGGAGCTCCAGGTCCCCCGCTGCTGACAGTGGCTGAGAGCTCTGGGGGCCCCCACTGCTCCAATTTGTCCACATCCTTTCTGTAGTGGGGAGCCCAAAACTGGACGCAATACTCCAGATGTGGCCTCACCAGTGATGAATAATCACTTCCCTCTATCTGCTGGCAATGCCCCTACTAATGCAGCCCAATGTACCATTAGCCTTCTTGGCAACAAGGGCACACTGTTGACTCATATCCACTACCTGTTGAGCCCGACAATCTAGCCAGTTTTCTATCCACCTTATAGTCTATTTATCCAATCCATACTTCTTTAACTTGCTGGCAAGAATACTGTGGGATACAGTATCAAAAGCTTTGCTAAAATCAAGGTATATCACATCCACAGCTTTCCCCTTATCCAGAGAGCCAGTTATCTCATCATAGAAGACAATCAGGTTGATCAGGCATAACTTGCCCTTGGTGAATTCATGTTGACTGTTCCCGATCACCTTCCTCTCCTCCAAGTGCTTCAAAATGGATTCCTTGAGGACCTGCTCCATGATTTTTCCAGAGACTGAGGTGACGCTGACCAGTCTGTAGTTTCCCAGATTCTCCTTCTTCCCTTCTTTAAATATGGGCACTATATTTGCCTTTTTCCAGTCATCCAGGACCTCCCCCGATCGCCATGCGTTTTCAAAGATAATGGCCAATGGCTCTCATCAGCCAACTCCCTCAACACCCTCAGATGTATTAGATCTGGACCCATGGACTTGTGCATGTCCAGCTTTTCTAACTAGTCTTTAACCTCTTCTTTCACCACTGAGGGCTGCTCACCTCCTCCCCATACTGTGCTTCCCAGTGCACCAGTCTGGGAGCTGACCTTGTCTCTGAAGTCTGAGGCACAAAAAAGCATTAAGTACTTCAGCTTTTTCCACATCCTCTGTCACTAGGTTGCCTCCCTCATTCAGTAAGGGTCCCACACTTTCCCTGACCTTCTTCTTCTTGCTAACATACCAGTAGAAACCCTTCTTGTTACTCTTCACATCCCTTGCTAACTGCAACTCCAGTTGTGCTTTGGCCTTCCTAATTACACCACTGCATGCTCAAGCAATATCTTTATACTCCTCCCTAGTCATCTGTCCAAGTTTCCACTTCTTGCGAGCTTCCTTTTTGTGGTTAAGCTCACTGAAGATTTCTCTGTTAAGCCAAGCTGGTCGCCTGATATATTTGCTATTCTTTCAGCACATCAGGATGGTTTGTTCCTGCACCCTCAATAAGGCTTCTTTAAAATACAGCCAGCTCTCCTGAACTCTTTACCCCCTCATATTAGCCTCCCAGGAGATCCTGCCCATCAGTTCTCTGAGAGAGTCAAAATCTGCTTTTCTGAAGTCCAGGCTCCGTATTCTGCTGTTTTCCTTTCTTCTTTTTGTCAGGATCCTGAACTTGATCATCTCATGGTCACTGCTAGACCCACGTCTACTTCCCCTACCAATTCTTCCCTGTTTGTAAGCAGCAGGTCAAGAGAAGCACGGCCCCTAGTTGGTTCGTTCAGCACTTGCACCAGGAAGTTTCCCCAACACTCTCCAAGAACTTCCTGGATTGTCTGTGCACTGCTGTATTGCTCTCCCAGCATATGTCAGGGTGATTGAACCGGGGCCTGTGATCTGGAAACCTCTGTTAGTTGGCTGAAGAAAGCCTTGTCTACCTCATCCTCCTGGTTTGGTGGTCTATAGCAGATACCCACCACTAGGGTTACCATCCATCTGTATTTCCCCGGACATGTCCGGCTTTTGCGTCTCTAAAGAGCGATCCGGGAGGGATTGGTTAAAATGTCCGGGGTTTTTTTCTCCCTTGCCTCCCTCCCTCCCTTCCATGCACAGTGTGGCTGCTGACTGGGCAGCTGGGCCGATTGAGCTGCTCCCATCGGCCTCCAGCAGCCAGAGCCCTCCCCTGCTCCCCCCTCCCACTGTCTGCAGCCCTGTGTAACACACAAACCGACCCACCGGGCAGCGTGTTTTGCCTACACATGGAGCCAGAATAGTAAGGGGAGTCCGGGGGGGGGGCAGTCAGGGAGCGGGGGAGTGTTGGATGGGTCCCCGGCCTCCACCCCTCATCCTCAGCCCCAACCCTCATCCCCCCACATGCTAATCCTCTACCCCAGCCCTGAGCCTTCATTCCCCCACACCCTAATCCTCTGCCCCAGCCCTGAGCCCTCATCCTCTCGCACCCTAATCCTCTGCTCCATCCCTGACCCCCTCCTGCATCATGAACCCCTCATCCTCAGACCCACATCCCTCACTCCTGCATCCCCTCCTATCCCCAAACTCTCTCCAAAACCCCCTCCCCCTTCCCATACACCCCCCTCCTGCCCTCAAACTCCCTCCCACAGCCTGCACCCCTCACCTCCTCCTGCACACCCACCCCCTGCCCGAGCCCAGAGCCTGCACCCAGCACCCAAACTCTATCCCAGAGCCTGCATCCCTCCTGCACCCTAATCCCCAGCCCAGGACCTGCACCCCAGACCTCCTCCCCCCAACCAATCCCCCTCCCAGAGCCTTAGGCAGGTGGGGTGGGTGGGTTCTGGGCACCTCCAAAATTTCTATGACCCTGCCACCCATGCGAGTGGATAAGGGTCGGGGCAGTCAGGGGACAGGTAGGGTCCTAGGGGTGCAGTTAGGGTGGGGGTTCTCAGCAGGGGGCAGTCAGGAGACAAGAAGCAGGGGGAGTTGGGGTTCTGAGGGGGGCAGTCAGGAGGGGGGAAGTGGGAGGAAGTGGATGGGGCAGGAGCGGGGCTAGGCCAGGGCTTCCCCCCCCCCCCCAGTGTTCTCTTTTTTGATTGTGGAAATATGGTAACCCTACCCACCATGACATCATCCTTGTTGCTCTTGCCTCTAAACTTAAACCAAAGACTCTTAACAGGCTTTTCTTCAGCTTCATACTGGAGCTCTGAGCAATCATATTGCTCCCTTACACACAGCAACTCCTGTACCTTTTGTCCCACGCCTGTCCTTCCTGAACAGTTCCTGTCACAATGGACCGTGGATGGGGGAGGGAAGGCAGCAGATCAGCATTTTGGGACAAAACCGTTGTGTTTGTAAGGCACTTACTAGGCATGTGGAAGACCCAACTTCAAGTCGCTGTTTTACCTGAACTGGAGCAGGACATGAAGCCAGGGCTCCTATATCTGAGACCAGTGCCCTAACCACTGCACTGGTGGAGTGCTCGCCAGCTCTCCTGGATGGTGTGTGTGCATGGTGGGGCTGCTGCACTTTGAAGAACTAAGTCAATATTCATAGAGCTGCAGCCTGATGTTCTACCCCAGTGGTTAGGGCACGTGCCTGGGATGTAGGTTCAAGTCCCTGGTCTGACTCAGCCAAAACAGGATTTTGAACTTGAGGGTCCCAGGGCCTGATCCACCAGGCTAGGGGTCTCTTTCTTGCTGTATCCACTCCCTGAAATGGCAGAAGGGCTCAGTTTCATCCAGCCAGGGCGTGGGCTACTGAGTTGGCTGGCCTGGTTTAGGCCACTAACTGCAGGAGGCGGGTCAAAGCTGATGAGGCAGGAGGTGCCCAACTCAGGCCCACCAGCCACATGCTGCAGTTCACAGATGGCTAGTTCCCTCCCTACTGGCTCTGAGGATCCCTTACTCTGCCCAGGCATTGTATGGGGAGGCTGGGCACCCAACCGAGGACTGAGGGTTCCACTGGGCAGCAGGGCGCCTAGGAGTTACACACAACAACACTAAGTGGAGCAATGCCGCCGCACCTTTGGCCTTCAGTGATTTGCTCAAGGTCACACAGGGAGCCTGTGACAGGGCAGTGAATTGAACCCAGGTGTCTCAAGTCCCCAGTAGCACTCTAACCCCTTTGCCATCCCTCCTGTCCTAGTGCATGTGTGTTTGTCCTTGCTTTTGGCAGTGGAATTCTGCGGCACACAGCTGTGGGGGGAGCCTGTTTTATGAGTACTGCGCACTCTCCTACAATGAGCTAGTGCTCACTGATGCAGGAGGCCAGTGTGAATGTGAAATTCTGAGCTCGTAGATTAATAGCTTGGCAAGCGACATCATCCTGTTACCATGGCATCTAACATTATGTGAAATATAGCACTGGCAACAACAACCGCTCCATAAGATCGATGGCCTTGCTGCCCCCAACACTGTGCTGGGAAGAGGCAGAGGCTTGGCAGTGTTCAGTAGTTGTCTCTTCCCCGCTGCCACCTTTCCTACCCCAGTCTCCTTTTTTTTTGGTACCCAGGAGGGCTCACTGGCTTGTTAGTTTTATTCTCATCGCACACAGTTCTGCCAGGGCCACCAGCACATTCGACACATTCTGCTGTTTCTTTTTTAAACTTCAGCTCCTCATCTGTCACTAAAACGATCCAACTTGGAATTTTTTTTAAATGTAATTTGTTTTCAGTTGAAATCAACAAAGGACAACCAACCAACCAGTCCCAGGCAGTCGCTGCTCTACAGCACTTACCATCTGAATTAGGCAGGGAGAGAAAGTGACTTGTCCCAGAAACAGCCAGGCCTAGACCGCAGCACCCATGAGTCCCAAGGCACTGGCTGCTACCCCTTGCTCAATTTCCCATGTAGATAGTTAGGCAGTTTGGGCTTTTTCACTCTCTGTCATCTTGGTCTTTCAGGGTGTGTCTACATTGCAATCAGACACCTGCAGTTGGCCCATGCCAGCTGACTAGGGCTCAGGCTAAGGGGCTGTTTAACTGCAGTGTAGACATTCATGCTCAGGCTGGAGCCCGGGCTCTAGGACCCTGCACGTTGGGAGGGTCTCTGAGCTTGGGCTGCAGCTCCTGCCCGAATGTCTACACCACAATTAAATAGCCCCTTAGCCCAAGCCCAAGCCAGCTGGCACAAGCCAGCCAGGGGGTTTTAATTGAAGTGTAGACATACCCTATAGGGACAAATAGGAGCTCATTGGTGGCTAGGGAATGGGATATGGAGTCTTCCCCTTCTAGTTTGTGGGTACAAACCTAGCCGGTCCCAACAGTGAGCTGAAGCTGCTACCACATAAGGGCTGGTGGGTATCGGTTATGAAACGGCGCCGGTGGTCATCACCCAGTTCATGGCAGATACATGCCCCCTTCTCAAGAACTGCCAGGTAGAGTGTTGGCTGTTGTGTTGAAGTATATGCTTGATTGCCCCTGGTCCTAGCAGGGAGTGGTCTCTGACAGAGGACATAACAGGTAATAACATAATGAAGCACTTATAGAAGCTTTGCATTTTTACAGTGTGTTATTCCAACATTAACCAATCCTCACAATGTGAGGCAAGGCAGCTTTGAAGGCAACAACAATCCCTGGGCCCAGCACACACATTGGGACAGGGCTTGGCACTTAAAAGAGCCTTCAAGGTAGTGGGGCCCGAGAGGTGACACCCCTGGGGGGCTACAGAAAGGAGGAGCTGTGGTGTGAGGCAGTAGACTAGAAATCTGAGGCTCTGAGTTCAGTTCACAAGCTCTGCTCCAGACTTCCTTTGTCATCTCTCTGTCCCTGCAGAATGGGGCTCATAATACTCCATTCCTCACCTTTCTGTCTATTCCGATTGTATCCATTGCAGGGCAGGGGCTCTTATCATAGATTTATACAGCACCTAGCACGATGGGATAGTGGTCTTGGTAAAGGCCTCTTGGTGCTACCAAGGGAATAATAAGGGAATTGTAGAAGCCCCTGGCATAACTCATCCCTTGGCCTCAAACCTCCCTCCTACTTTTCCCCCTCCAGCCCCATGATGCTACTGAGTCCCGCTCCCATGCTGCTGCTGCCTTTGCTATCAGTGGTGCCAGGGGAGGCTCCATGAGGGAAAAGGAGTTTGGTGGTAGCATATATTAGCTTCCCATCTTTGACTTCCGTTTTCTTAGCTGTGCTGTCTGGCTTCTACTCTTGAATCTGACTGCTCAGGGCCTGCCTTCCATTTGGACCAGGAGAGATGCTGTGCGTTGGAGAGGGCTGTTATTTGAGACCCTCACCTCATTTCTGGTCCCTGGTCCATTCAGGCATCTCTTGTTCATGAACAGCTGGGGCTGGTAGCCCAGAATGACAAATTAGTCAAATGTCTGCTCCATAATGTCTTTGCCCAACCTCACTACCAAAACCGCAACAGAATCAATTGGCTGTTGCAAAACTTTTGCCTTTTGGATGTTGATGTTTGAATCCATTTTTCTTCCCCATTCATGTCAGTGGTTAGGCAAGTGAACCAATCAGCACCGGGAAATGTTTGGGACCCCCTGTAAAATGTATTTAATCTGTCTGCAAAGGAAACTTTGTCTCCTGGATAATGACCCACTGGAGCTACTCAGACAGACATGTAATGTCTTTAAACACTATCTACGAGCTGTCACATTTTGTCAGAACCTGTGATAGACACAAAACCAAGTTCCAAAGCCTCTGAAAAAGGCTTGGGCCATCTAAAGACTGAAACAAAAAATAATAAACTAAACAGAGCTACTTCCCTACAGTACCTGCCAACCAGCCCTATTGACAACCCAGGAGATTGCAAATTTGCATACATTTTCACGCATCTCCATACATTCAGAATCCAAGATCTGCCCATTGATAAGTTATTCTATAATGAATTCCCAACATGTGAGGAGGATTGCTGCATGAATTTTTGGGCTGCGTAGGGTAGTTGAGAGGTACCAGCTATAAAAATCCAGTGATAAATAAGTAAACGTCCATACTGAAAGTTCTCCGGCCTGTGTTATGCAGGAGGTTAGACTAGATGATCATAATGATCCCTTCTGGCCTTAAAATCAATAAGGCTACATACTTTCAATACTGTTCCTGATGCCATGTCCTAAGGAGCTGTGGAAAGGTTGCACCTCTTAGTCCCACTCTTAATTTAGCACTTAACTAGTCCCCAGAATGTCATGCAGAAAGTAATATTGGTGCCACTGTGTCGTTCCCAGGATATTAGAGTGACAAGGTGGGTGAGGTAATATCTTTTATTGGACCAACTTCTGTTGGTGAATGAGACCTGCTTCTTCAGGACTGAGAAAGGTACTCAGAGTGCCACAGCTAAACACAAGATGGAACAGATAGTTTAGCATAAAGGTTCCTTAGAATATGTGCTAGCTATGCTAAAACAGCTGTTTGATCTTGTATTTAGCTGTGACACTCTCAATACTTTTCCCAGACCTGAAGAAGAGCTCTGTGTTGCTTGAAAGCTTGTCTCTCTCACCAGCAGAAGTTGGTCCAGTAAAAGATAGTCCCTCACCCACCTTGCCTCTGATGCAGAAAATAAAGCCATTTAAAACATCTCATGCTGGACTTCTCAATGGAACTAGTGTGGACATCGTAAGGCGGCACATTGGAATGTCAGGGATGTAAAAAATGATGGGTCCCCTCTTTTGTTTTCCTGCTAAAATATTTGCTCTCTGACCTCAGGAAGCAACATGAAAAATTCCAAGGTGGCTCTATGAAGTTCTCATAACAAATGTCAAACTTGAATGGGATGGCAGGAGATATCTGACAGTGCAGCCATTTCAATAAAAGACAGAGGAAGATAAATACTTGTGAGATGGGCTGGGGAATCTGCATTCAGATATTCTCAATGATAAAAACCATCAGAGAAACAAAAAAGAACTCTGAAATATTTTGCTGTTTCTCTCCACACACACAAAGCACTGGCTGATTTCAGGTGAAAAGGGCTGGATCTAAGCCATAGAGCTCAGCATCTTGCAGGGATCAAGCAGTTGATCTCTCTATGCCTCAGCTTCCCCTTGGATAAATGGGGATAAAGTATTGTTATTTAATTGAATATCTTTAAAGGGAGAAAAAAACAACTACTGCACACAAATGGCATGAACTGTATGAACACTGTTTATTCTATTAAGGCATTGGGAACTTCAGCTAACAAATGAATGAAAACAGCTCCTGTCATTGACAAGAAAAATTGATATGCAAATTATATCACTTCACCCTAGGGTGACCAGATGTCCCGATTTTATACGGATAGTCCCGATTTTGGGGTCTTTTTCTTATATAGGCTCCTATCACCCCCCACCTCCTGTCCTGATTTTTCACATTTGCTGTCTGGTCACCCTACTTCACCCACCACTGAAATGCAGCCATCTTTGGGGCAGCTCTAGAAGCAACACAAAATGACAGTTTAGGACAGGAACTGAAGAACTCATACACCAGTGATGATAAAGGGGGATTTTATTTAGACCTTGTCTACATGGTAAAGGCTTTTTGGTATAAACTAAGGTGGGAATTTAACAGATATAGTATACCGGTGTATAATCCCTGCATGTGGACACACTTTTTCCGATATAAGAGTGGCTTTTTCTGCTTTAATTTATAACACTTGGGAAGAGGTTTAGATTAACCAAATAAAAGCCACTCTTATTGCAAAATAAAAGTGTGCCCATAGAGGATTATCCTGGGATAACTGTTGCTGTACACTGGGTAAAATATTAGCCTGAATGAAATTATATTCCAACCTCACATTTGGCTAGGACCGCTCAGGACTTTGCTATTAAGCAATGAGTTCAGTTTCATTATATAAAGGGTTAACAAAATAAATCCCATTGTCTTTACTAGCCATCTCCTTCCGGGCCTCCTCTCCGGAGTATGCACCATGTGACTCCTACAACACAGAGAGAGAAAATGTTTAAGGAGCGGGGTGAAAAAAAAAGCGGAACTCAGACGCTTGTAAAATGAAGCAAATCTGATGTGACATTGTGGAACTGTGCCCTACAGTTCAGCAAGCTGCATATTTCACATGGCAATGGCCAGGCTGGCTCAGACCAGCCAGCCGTCTAGCTCAGTATCTTGTTTCCAGCAGTGACCAGCAGCAGAAACCCCTCAGTTGACCATTATGGCCTGAGCTGCCCACAGAGGATGTTCCTCCTTAGCCCATCGATGAAGGATGAGGCTTCCTATCTCTATAACTACAAAACAAAGTGACCCCATCTAATGTAATGGTGGATGTTCTCATTCAGAGAAAGGAAAAACCTTGCATGGAACCTGCGAAGCTTTTAGCCAATCCCTAGGGTGACCATATTTCCCAAAGGGAAAATGGGACACCACATGGGGCTAGCCTGAGGCCCCCCACACACACCCGGGCTGTCCTGAGCTGCTCATCTGAGGGCCCCACCCTGTGTGCGCCTTGCCCAAGCCTCCCTCCCCACGCAGGGCTGGCCTGAGCCCTGTCCTCCCCTTCCCCACCCCATGCGGGGCTGGGGCTGGTATCGCTACCTGAGCCCAGCCTGCCTCCTGTGCGAGGATGCGGCTGGCATCGTTGCCTGAGCCCGGCCTGTTCCCCCTCCACCTCCCCCCCGAAGGCTGGGGCTGGCGTCGCCCCTGTGCGGGGCTGGCATCGCCACTCATCCCCTGCCATGTATTCCTCCACACCCCCACTTTTTTGACAAAAGTGGGCATTTGTCCCATTTGCTGATCAAGTTGGCAAGAACACATAGGACAAACATCCACTTCTACCAAGAAAGTCAGGATGGCCGGGACCGGGCTTAACAAAGGGACTGTCCTGGCCAAACTGGGACGTATGGTCACCCTACCGATCCCTCGTGACAGCAAATTCCACACACTGGTTAATTCATGGCTCTTTCTGGGGCAAGTGTCCTTCCTCCCAGAGCAATCCTCTTCTGCTGCTGCTGACTCTTGTCACACCCTGGTTATATTAGATGGGGTGATTTGGTTCTTTAGTTACAGAGCTATGAAGGGGAGGAGTGTGGGGAGGGTGTGGAAGAAACATGTCAGTCTAAGGCACTATGGATTCAGGAACAGCACAGCTCATTCTTGACAGTAACGTATCCAGAAAATGAAACGCCTTGGCTACATTTTGTACGTAGTGCTCTGGCACCTAGCTGCAGCTGCTAACTCAGAGGACTGGCCTTCCTCAAATGTTCCACACACCCGAGCAGCTTGCAATGCACTCGGGACATAGACCTCACCTACCACTCCTTTGAAAGCCTCAGCCGTGATGGATGTGTAAAACTGGAGAGCTTCTAGAGACCCACATTGTAAAAAGCCTCTGGCCACAAACAATGGCCAGCACAGTCACCAGCTGTACATCACGTCTGTAGCATCGAGGTAGAGCCCAAGATCTTCCACTCACTCCAAGAGCACACTGCTCTTCCACTGGAGCTAAAGAGGAATCTCCACTAAGTACATAGGACGTATCCCTGCTGTGGTCTGCACAGTCCCATAGACTCGACGTTCCATCTAGCAGACACCACCGAGGTCAGACATTCCAGCCAGTACCCAACCACCCCACCAGCCTATTGCCTGCAATGGCAATTCCACAGGCAAAGGACTTCCAGGGTTACACGTTGAGCCACTTGTGGAAAGAGAGAAAGTGAGGTCACTTACAGCGCTGTTGGTCGGCATGTCAAATATAGGATTGTCAAACCCTTTGTCACTTGGTCCTGCCAGAACATCCTGGTCCTCCTTTCTGTTCCGCAGGCCTGCCAAGTGTACGGATGGTAATCTGAGAGGAAAGACATTTTAGGTTCCCAAATGTGCACCCATCCAATGCTGAAGGCAACTGTCAAGCTAGTCTCCCCTAGTGAGATGGATTTCCTTCATGATACAGACGGGGGAATATTTCAGGTAAGTGTCAGGGGGAAAAAGGGACATTGATTGTTCTTCAGACTATAGTTTTCAGTTTTAAAACCTGGGCACTCTGAAGAAGGACTGTTTCAGTAGCATTTAGGATGATTGGCATCCTCTGCTTTAGAGCTTCAGTGTGCTCTGAAGCTCTCACACCTCCTGGCTGGCCCTATCGTTTCCCCATTTTCTAGAGCACCCTCCATTATAGAAAAAAACCTGGTGTCCAGCAGCAGTGATGCAAGTGCTGAAACAGTATTTGTGCCTGCGCTGGGATTCAGAGCCTGTAGCTGGGCAGTGAGAGCCAAGCCAAAGGCTTTGGGCTTGGGTTCCACCCGTCTTTGATTGTTTCATAAACTTTCCTCCCAAAGCAGTGAGCACGCATGCCAAACAACTGCCCAGCTTCCAAACGAACGTCACTGGGGAATGAATAATCTGGTAACAATTATGGGGGTTGGAGATTTATTTAGAACTGAAAGAAATCTGCTATTTATTGCTAGGAAACGCTAATCATCTCTGTGCTTGTTGAGAGGCAAGAAAAACAAATGATGCCTGAGAACTGCGCTGGTTGTTGAAAAATGCAACACTAATACATTGGCAAAAGCAGAAGCAGCCTGCCTTGGATTCGTACCCTGCTGGAGCCAGCCAGCTGTGACAGAGCTCTTTGGTATGCAACAGCAGCCTGGACATGGGATTTCATCTGGAACATCTGGCCTTGTCTACATGTAACAGTTTTGTCGCTTTAACTCTGCCATCGTAGTTAGAGCAACACCATCCCCCTAGTGCGGAAGCAGCTATACTGGTATTGCTTATTCCAATTCGGCAAGGCTATGTCTGCACTTAGGAGTACTTTCCTGGACTAGTGTTATTTCCGTGGTCAGGTATAGGAATCCTGGTATGCTATACCAGCAAAGCATGCCTAATGAGGAAGCTGGTATGCTAGCAAAGCTGCATGTTGTACCGGTGAAGTAAGACCACCCCCCAGGAGTAAAACAAGCTAGTTTTGCCAACATAGCGGTGTCTATATTATGGCCTTTTGCTGGCACAGCTATGTTGGTAAAAAATCACACCTCTTCACCCCCTGGCCCAGAGAGCAAGGCTGCCAGGAGTCTGTAGTGTAGACCTGGCCCAAGTTATAGTGTCTACACTGGGGCTTTTATCAGCATAACTACAAATCACACCCCTTACATGGCTCTGCTGGTAAAACAACAAGGAGTCTGGTGGCAGCTTAAAGACTAACAGATTTATTTGGGCATAAGCTTTCATGAGTAAAAACCTCACTTCTTCGGATGCATAGAGTGAAAGTTACAGATGCAGGCATTATATACTGACACACGGAGAGCAGGGAGTTACTTCGCAAGTGGAGAACCAGTGTTGACAGGGCCAATTCAATCAGGGTGGATGTAGTCCACTCCCAATAAGAGATGAGGAGGTGTTAATTCCAGGACAGGAAAAGCTGCTTCTGTAATGAGCCAGCCACTCCCAGTCCCTATTCAAGCCCAGATTAATGGTGTTAAATTTGCAAATGAATTTTAGTTCTGCTGTTTCTCTTTGAAGTCTGTTTCGGAAGATTTTTTGTTCAATGACAGTGACTTTTAAATCTGTAATAGAATGACCAGGGAGATTGAAGTGTTCACTTACTGGCTTATGTATGTTACCATTCCTGATGTCCAATTTGTGTCCATTTATTCTTTTGCGGAGGGACTGTTCGGTTTGGCCAATGTACATGGCAGAGGGGCATTGCTGGCACATGAGGGCATATATAACATTAGTGGATGTGCAGGTGAATGAGCCCTTGATGGTGTGGTTGGGTCCTCTGATGGTGTCGCCAGAGTAGATATGGAGACAGAGTAGGCAACGAGGTTTGCTACAGGGATTGGTTCCTGGGTTGGTGTTTCTGTGGTGTGGTGTGGTGTGGTGTGTAGTTGCTGGTGAGTATTTGCTTCAGGTTGGGGGGTTGTCTGTAAGCGAGGACTGGCCTGCCTCCCAAGGTCTGTGAGAGTGAGGGATCATTTTCCAGGATAGGTTGTAGATCGTGGATAATGCGCTGGAGAGGTTTTAGCTGGGGGCTGGTAAAGCTTTTTAAGCAGAGACCAGGCTGTTTTGTGGTCCTTCGCTGTGGTAATGTGACCTGTGGGACAAACACCTGCAGAATGGGCTC
The DNA here is from genome assembly GCF_013100865.1 of Trachemys scripta elegans. Lineage (NCBI taxonomy): Eukaryota > Metazoa > Chordata > Testudines > Emydidae > Trachemys > Trachemys scripta. Next base: position 21,531,554 of record NC_048301.1, read on the forward strand.
ATAAGGCCCATCTGATTATGCTGAAATCTTGGGATGGGCCCTTCCCCTGCCACCCCCACTTTTCTCCCCGTTTCCTCCAAATTCCCCCTTTTTTCCTTCTTCTCATCTCACCTATTGTGTCAAATGCATCCGATCCAGCCACCTCCCAGTACAGCTATGCCCTGATAGCTATACATCCTTCCAGTACACCCACAGGCGCGCGTGCATACACACACACAGTTAACATTTCAGAGATGTAATCTTTACTGCTTGACTCCGCTTGTTTTGCAAGCAGTCTGAAACCTCTAATAAAACATGAGTGATTTAAATTAAGTGCTGGCCAATGGAACAGTCAGATGAGCCCCAAGATACTGCAACAGGCCCCAGATCTGCAGCCCCCCCAAAAGAAGCCAGGGCCCCGACCTGTAGACTGTACTTAGGCCTGGGTTCCGTTGGCCTCCGTGGGAATTGGGGGTGCAGAAGGAATGCAAGGCCGAGCCCTGCCCTGGCCTAGTCTCCATTTTTGACGACTGAGTAAACAGGCAGTGCTAGCTGCGTGACGATTAATAAATAAAGCAATAAGGTCCAACGGGCTGCTGCGGGCTCTCTCCATTGTGCAATTTGCTCTCAGGGACACAAAGTTGCAGAACAAGTGTTTAGAATTGTTTTGATGCATTAATATTGCCAAATGACCCCACCAGGCAATGTCATTTCTGCATGCAGATGCGGGGCTGCAAAGCGACAGGAGCAACAGGGAATTTCCATTAAGCTACAAAATTGAACCACATTGAACTCAAACCGGAGAACAGCGCAACAGCTATGGGCTCGTGGGCTGCAGCTGGAGGGGGCACTAATGAACCAAAGAACTTCTCTGACCCTGGGGCCACTGTGCACCTACCAGTCCCTGTATCAGGGGGTAGCCGTGTTAGTCTGTATCTACAAAAACAACAAAGAGTCTGGTGGCACCTTAAAGACTAACAGATTTATTTGGGCATAAGCTTTCGTGAGTAAAAACCTCACCAGTCCCTGGGTGCAAGTCAGAGCAGCCTCAAGGCTGCCCTCATTTACTCCAGCTACCAACAACACACGTAGCCAAGGATTGTTGCAATGCCAGGATGCCCAGCCACGACCTTTCCCTTGCTGCAGGGATGGGGCATGGTGTAGAAGCTGCTCTGGCAGTTCTTTGTCACCTGAGGACCTCCCCATGATGCGAGGATATTTGGGAGGCCAGTTCTGCCAGTGTTAGCGCAGCTTGACACTGGTGGAGCAGCATAAAGTTGCTTTAATGGTGGGTAGGGTCTGGGCCAATCCCTGGATTCTTTGTCCCAGCTGTTAAACAAGACTCTTTGGTGGTTATCAATCTAAGGGGTGTGAATGCCCCCGTCCCTACCTTATCATCCCCTTCCTATGAAGCAACAGCATTATGCCAAGCAACAGCAGCCCAAGTAGTAGACCAATAACCGTCCCAGCAATGGTGCCTTCAGCAATGGTGCCTTCTTGTCCACTAGAATTACTGCCAGTGGCTACTTGCACTGTACCTGTCACAATGCCAAAGGAGTCACCTGCGAAGTAGGAAAGAGGATTTTTCAGTACAGGGTTATACAATACAAACCTCCCCCCTCCTTTCCCACTCACCTGCAATCCCTGTATGAACATAAAAAGCAGGGTGCCTAGAAAAATAGTCTCTGCTACTCACCGTGGCGTTAGCATTTCTCCAAACATGGGCCTGGCTAAATAGCAGGTAGTGGGGCTGTGTGTAGTCAGTGGTTTCAGTTTACAGGGGTTTGTGAGATGCAGCCCTTCAGTTCTGGTTCGCACGGGTTCTCACGCACGCAAGAGTCACTTACTTGGCAATTCAGGTTAAAAAATCAATCCAAGTGAGACTTGGTCAAAACCTTCACCTGTGTCACAGGGGCCAAGATTTTCCAAAGTGCTGAACAGCCAACAGCTCTCACTGACTTCAAGGTATCTGGCCCCTTTGCAAATCAGGTCATTTACTTACGTGTTAGAGGCTGTCCACTATAAAGTTTTGCCAGCATAGCTCTGAAAAATCTCACGCCCCCTAGACAACATTGGTATGCCAGAAAAAATCCCTGGTGTAGACACAACTATACTGATAGAAGAATGCTTCCCTCAGCTTAGCTCATGTCACTCAGGGAGGTGTTTTAGCTGTACTGGCAGATTCCTCCTGTCATCTTACACTGCATCTCCACTAGGGAGCTCTGCTGGGTTAGCTGTACTGGTATAGCAATGCTGGCAAAACATTTGCAGTGCAGACAAGCCCTAAATGTGGATTTAAGCATCTAACCTTAGGCTCCTAATGTTGGCCATGGGTCCCACTAGCGATGGGCTTGAGTCACACTATTTGAATCAGGCTCTACATCAAAAACGTGACACACTTCAGAGGGAATTCAGCTCTTGGGGACTGATTTGGATCTATCATAAATCAAATGATGGTCACTCAAGCGTCTTGCACAAGTTCCAGGCTCGTGAGCCTGGCTGAGAGTCCCGGTTTTATCTGAATGTTCTGCACAGCTCTAGCACGTGAGTCTCGTATTCTGTGCAGGAATGTTTGGGTCAGAGCTACCCTCCAGAAAAAGTGAACCAAGCAAATACTATGATCCCTTTTATGGGATCAGTGAAAAGGTTCAATGAATTCACTAGTCTGGCCAATCAACAGTTCTGTTCTTGGGGGAATATCAGGAGCCCACATATGGAAAATGCATTTTGCAAAAGTGAAAAACTTTATGTGAAAACTCTGTTCCTTTTGCTTGTTCCTCTTTTCTGAGGTGGAGACAAGAATGGACAGGTTGTATGGAAAATGGTGGAGTCCCTAAGTTCAGACAGCCAATTCCTTTCCTTTCCACGCCAGGACAGAAAAAAGAGGCATCCGATAGATAACGTTCAAGTGGCAGTTTCTTTCTTCCTGCAAACGTAAGCCTGGCCTACACCAAAAGGCTGGTCCATGGACAGCTTTGGTACTGGCATGACTATTTTGGTTAGGGAAGGGATTGTTTACCAAAATAATTATACCTGTACAGCCCCTAGGATGTACATAGTTATACTGGTGTAAAGATGCCTTATACCGGTATAACTTTAGTCTTCTTCCCATATGGGGATAAGCTTCACAAGTATAAGCCCCTTTATACCAATATAATTGCATCCAGACTGGGGGTTTCATCACTTTAACTCTACCACTAAACTGATACAACTTTTGTGTGTAGACAAGACTAAAGATGACGAAAGCTATGATTTTATACTCATTTAGTTAAACTGGTACAACTCTATATGTGGACACTGATGTACATTCACAAGCACAAACTAAACTGATATAACCAGTTTTAAGTATCTACACACACCAGTAAACATTGAACTTGTGTGTAGCCAAGTCCTTAGGGAGTGGGGGAGGATAGGTTTGCAAGAGTTGTGCTGGACTAACACTGATTAATTCAGAGGGGCTGTAAAATGCTTAGAAGCTGAAATGTGCTGATCTACACTTAAAATGTACGTTGGCATGACTACGGTGCTCCGGGGTATGAAAAATCCAGACCGCAGAGCACTGTAGCTATGCTGACCTCTCCGCTGGTGTAGATGCAGCTAGGCTGACAGAAGAATGATTCTGTCAATGCAGCTACCGTTGGTTGGGGAGGTGAAGTTCCTATGGCGACGGAAACCCCCTTCCATCACTGTAGGCTGCGTCTATACTACAGGGTTATGCTGGCATAACTATACCACTGGAGCGACGTCGCTATGGTCCTCGGATGGTAGACATGATCAAAGTACTATGTACAAGCAACCAGGAGTTTTCAATACACACTCTGTTAAATAAACTGCCACTTGACTTTCTGTGATTCCTATTAACCTCCTAGAAAGCATCATTGGTGAATGAAAAAGAATCTTCCATAGGTGAATGGGAACAGTTACCGTGCTCTGCTATGTCCCGCATGATGTCCTCAGCCAACTGTTCAGCATTAGTCCCCGTCTGTGACCCCGTCTTATCATCCATTAGCACAATCTGGATGACTGGAATGGAGTTCCGTGAAGTCTGAGGTTTACGCACCTTGGATATAGCCATCTGAACACCTGCGTATTTTGGCTTTTCAAAGAAAGCAAGACACATAAAACACACTAGGTCAGCAGGCAGAGATTATAGGGTATGTCTCCATCTGGAGCAGTGATGGACAGTAAAATAAGTGCTAGCTATAAATCTTAATATAAATATCATCAAGAGCTAGTGTTGCTGTGAATCACATCACTGCTGTGTTTTCACAATGACACATTTATGTCTTCTTTCCATGCAGGGCTGTAAACAACAGACACTGGGGCCCCATGTTACTTCAAAATACTCAGGGTAGGTTACACCTGTAGGAATACTGCTCCCTTTGGAGCTGGCTCAGGGCTCCTAGTCTCTAGTGACAGTGTCATTTGGCCCCTGTATAATGAGGCAGTGAATGTAACACACCCATTAAACAATGTATTAGAATGTACACAGTAAGGAGGGAAGACCCAGACTCGCATCTATTGCTACATGGGGCTATATTCTGATCTTGATTATAGCAGGGTAAATCCAGAGTAACTCCCGTGAAGTTACTCCGGAAGCGCAACCTGCCCCAGAGCAAAATTTGGCCCCTGGGATCCATTGTGGGATCTCTGAAGCCATGTCCTCCCGGTGGCTGCACAGGGCACTAAGCTCAAGAGCGTGAGGCGGGGCTGCTGCAGTGACCCCAGTCCTGGCATCCTCGACTGGCCAGTTGGGCGTGAGAACGCAGCGTGGAGGAGTGGAGCCAGGTGTTCTGCATGGCACCTGAGCGAGTTTGCCTGTCGCGCAGCATGGGACCCCCAGCTCTGCTTTCTCCTGCACTGTTGCGAATGGATATGTAGAACACTTTGGGTCAGGTTCTCTGGTCAGCCACCTTTGTGCCTCCAGATTCCATGGCTGCCAGGGACCAAACTAGTCCCCAGCATAAGTTAGAGCAGCGTGAAAACTGCTCTGGTTTAGGCCCAGGTGCCCACAGTCCCTAGGACCCGTTCTGGCAGGCAGGGATTGGCCAGATGCGCCACCTTCTTGTTCAGGCACCTTTTGCTCTGGCCATGCCCTCAGTGGTGGGATGGGGTAGGACCTAATATGCCAACCGCATGCTCCTTGAGGAGTCTCCTACATCCCCACCTGCCCTGCTCCACCAGGATGAAAGCCGCTCTGTGTTGGGCCCCTGCATGGCTGTGAATCTGGCCCTGTAAACCCACCCAGCGTGGGTTCTGCCTGCTGCTGCAGCGCTGACATCCCTTGGGAAGAGAGAGAGTGCCCCATGTCACTCACTAGCCAGCCCCCACCCTCACCCCCACCCGGGACTTAGAGAAGAGCTGAAGCCTCAAGTGCACACCTCAGCATTTCAGACAGCTACCTACAGGGGTCAGGAAGGGATTATGCCCCCCCCGCCCCAGTACTCTGGGTTGGTGGGTTTTTTTTAAATCTCCTTCCGCTGAAGCATCAGTGATGGCCATGTCTGTAGGGCTGCCAGGCGTCTGGTTTTTTAATGGAACACCCGGTCGAAAAGTGAACCTGGTGGCGCTGGTCAGCACCCTGCCTGCCCTGGCTCTCGCAGCTCCCCGGAAGCGGCTGGCATGTCCCTGCAGCCCCTGGGGGCAGGGGCAATCAGGGAAGCTCTGCCTGCTGCCCCCGCCCCAGCGCTGGCTCCACAGCTCCAATTGGTCGGGAACCACGGCCAATGGGAGCTGTGGGGGTGGTGCCTGCGGTGACAGGCAGCACACACCGTGCAAAGCCTCCTGGCCTCTCTACCTAGGGGCCGGACATACTGGCTACTTTCAGGAGCAGCGCGGAGCCAGGGCAGGCAAGGAGCCTGCCTTAGCCCTGCTGTGCTGCCAACCAGGAGCTACCTGCAGCCCGGTAGGAGCCTGCACCCCGAGCCCCCTGCCCCAGGTCAGAACCCCCTCCTGCACTCTAACTCCCTCCCAGACCCCACAACCCAACCCCCTACCGCAGGTCAGAACCTGCTCTCACACCCTAACTGCCTCCCAGGTCCTACACCCTCATCCGCACCCCAACCCCCTACCCCAGCCCTGAGCCCCCTCCCACACCCCAAACCCCTCAACCCCAGCCCGGAACCCCCTCCTGCACCCTAAACCTCTCATCCCCGGCACCATCCCAGAGCCCACATGCCCAGCCAGAGCCTGCACCCTCTCCCACACTCCAAGCTCCTGTCCCAGCCCAGAGCCCTCTCCAGCACCCTGAACTCCTCCTTTCTGACCCCATCCTGGAACCCACACCACCAGCTGTAGCCCTCCCCCCCCCCGCACTCCCCCCTCTACCCCAGCCCAGTGAAAGTGAGTGAGGGTGGGGGAGAGTGAGTGACAGAGGGAGGGGAGCTGGAGTGAGTAGGGGGCGGGGCATCAGAGATGGGGCCTCGGGGAAGGGGGCGGCGCAAGGGTGTTCGTTTTGTGCAATTAGAAAGTTGGCAACCCTACATGGCTGACGATGAACACTGGATGGGGTGGGCCGGTGCCTTGAGATGGCACCAAACTTTCCTTCTCTCAGGGGCTTGGCTGGCAGGGGCTTGCTCCCATGCTCGGGTCTAACTGATCGCCATACCTGGGGTCGGGAAGGAATTTCCCCCAGGTCAGATGGGCAGCGACTTTGGATATTTTTTGCCTTCCTCTACAGCATGGGGTGTGACTCACTTGGTAGGATGATCTGGGTGTATCTCACTTAATCATTTCCCTGCCATGGAGGGGGCCTTGGGCACTGGTGCACCTCGGTCCCTCCCTCCCTGTCACACATATAGCCTAGTCTCCTGTGGGCTGTTCAACTTTTAACTCATTCTGGGTGTTGGGTTTAGTGGCCAGGTGCTGGATGGTGGGGGTGGCCTGTGACATACAAGCAGTCATACTAGATAATCTGGCGGTCCCTTCTGGCCTTAAACTCTACAACTCTGCTAACTTCTTTGGGAGACCACACAGCCAGGAGGGATGAGTGAAGGAAATGGGGTGAAATCAACTCCCTCTCCTCTCCCCATACCCCCCAATTCACATCCCTAGTCCCAAAATAATAGTAGGAATGAATGACAAAAAGGAACAACTCCCACTTCAGTTCAGGGGCAGTCGGGAACCCGGCATGGTCCGGGGCTGACTGTTTCACAGGCCACCTCCTTCCCCACCTCTCCGGGGGCATCTCCTACTTGGCCCTCTGCTCTCTGTGGGTAGTGGCTGGGCAGCCTCATTCAAAGGAGCCCACCTTTGGGACTTGCTGCCCTGACTGTCAAAACTCGAACAAGGCAGGTGTGAGCTCCTGGTGCTCGTGCTGCTTGGCTCTGTGTTGAACAGCACTCTGTGTTCTGTCCTGGGACTGTAGCCTTGTTAACTGGAAGAGCGAGACAGTTTGGGGTAGTCTGGACTCAACACGCCGATGGATTCACACCAATGACATACTGGTGTGAGAACAGAACCAGATCACTGGTTTCAATAGTAATACCTAGCTCTTACCTAGTGCTTTTCATCCCTAGATCACAAAGAGCTTTACAAAGGAGGTCAGTATCATTAACCTCCTTTGTAAAATGGGGAAACTGAGGCATTGGGCGGGGAAGTGACTGGCCCAAGGTCACCTAGCATCAAATACTCAGGGTAGGAGGTTGGATGTAGCTGGAAATAAGGGAAACCCTAATGGGCCAGATGGTAAACAGAGAGTTCCTACTAGCTGAACTCTGTGTGCACCAGCAGCTGAGTTCCTGTTTGAGGTCAGAAGCCAGGGCTACAAACAGCTGTTCCCCACCCTGACTTCCAAGTTACAAGAGTATCAGGTAGGGCTCTGCAAGCAGCCTGACATCCCTGGAATAATGTACCTACCAGTCTATTAATATTATAGAATCATAGAATCATAGAATATCAGAGTTGGAAGGGACCTCAAGAGGTCATCTAGTCCAACCCCCTGCTCAAAGCAGGACCAATTCCCAGCTAAATCATCCCAGCCAGGGCTTTGTCAAGCCGGGCCTTAAAAACCTCCAAGGAAGGAGACTCCACCACCTCCCTAGGTAACGCATTCCAGTGTTTCACCACCCTCCTAGTGAAATAGTTTTTCCTGATATCCAACCTGGACCTCCCCCACTGCAACTTGAGACCATTGCTCCTTGTTCTGTCATCTGCCACCACTGAGAACAGCCGAGCTCCATCCTCTTTGGAACCCCCCTTCAGGTAGTTGAAGGCTGCTATCAAATCCCCCCTCATTCTTCTCTTCTGGAGACTAAACAATCCCAGTTCTCTCAGCCTCTCCTCATAAGGCATGTGCTCCAGACCCCTAATCATTTTTGTTGCCCTCCGCTGGACTCTTTCCAATTTTTCCACATCCTTCTTGTAGTGTGGGGCCCAAAACTGGACACAGTATTCCAGATGAGGCCTCACCAATGTCGAATAAAGGGGAACGATCACGTTCCTCGATCTGCTGGCAATGCCCCTACTTATACAGCCCAAAATGCCGTTAGCCTTCTTGGCAACAAGAGCACACTGTTGACTCATATCCAGCTTCTCGTCCACTGTGACCCCTAGGTCCTTTTCAGCAGAACTGCTACCTAGCCATTCGGTCCCTAGTCTGTAGCAGTGCATGGGATTCTTCCGTCCTAAGTGCAGGACTCTGCACTTGTCCTTGTTGAACCTCATCAGGTTTTTTTCTGCCCAATCCTCTAATTTGTCTAGGTCCCTCTGTATCCGATCCCTACCCTCTAGTGTATCTACCACGCCTCCTAGTTTAGTGTCATCTGCAAACTTGCTGAGAGTGCAGTCCACACCATCCTCCAGATCATTAATAAAGATATTAAACAAAACCGGCCCCAGGACCGACCCTTGGGGCACTCCGCTTGAAACCGGCTGCCAACTAGACATGGAGCCATTGATCACTACCCGTTGAGCCCGACGATCATTATAAGATAATGGTGAGTGTCTTATTGGTGGGGTTTCCTGGCTTCTATCTGAATGATGTATTAAATAAGTCTTTCCAAACAGACTAGCATACCAGGCTCAGGAAGGCGTGAAGAATTCTGTTCTGATACTGCCTAATGTCGAAACCAGGAGTGTATTCCAGTGAAATAGTGGCTCCTGTAGTTCAAAGGCAGAAAGACAAGAAAGAGCACACACAGGTTCATTGATTTTGCATTTGCAAGCACACCTCTCATTGCAAGTGGGCTATTGTGGGGCTGGCAGCGTGGATCAATGTGGTTTTCAGAATCTACCAAGATCTGGATCAGTACAAGATTCACAAACAATTCTCCAGTCTCATTTGTGTAATCTGGTCTCATTCTAGAGCGCACAAAGGGGACAATAATTCTATCGGCTAGCGATTTCTGAACAAAGCTTGTAGAAGGAAACACCTCCTCTATTGCTGGTCTTTTTACAGGTTTCAAAAACCCAGCGTCAGTGGAGCTTTTTTCAGAACACTCCTGGGAAAGCCACATCCACTGCTGACACTTACCTTGTTCTTAGAGAGGTAATGATGAGCATCCATCAATGCTTGTAAAGTACTTTGAGCTCCTTGGATAAAAAGCACCAGGGAAGGGCACAATTAAATTCACCGAATCAATTGGCACTGCACTAGTTGAGCTAAATATTTTTCTTGAAAAGCAGGAGTAAAAGTTTCTGGAAATATGAAGTTCCATTAATTGCTTTCAAAAGCTCTGCTGGTATGAACAGGTTTGAAAACCATATGCTAGAGCCCTAATCAGTTTGGCATGATGACTGTGTATGAAAAATTCCCGTTCACCTTCCAGGTAGATAAGCAGACAAACACCCATATGTAGAGGAAATTCTGCCAATCTGTTGGGTATATTTTCATTTTCAATGAAATTTACCGTAGGTGATAAAGATGACATTTATTGGAACAAGAAAGTGCATTTTCCTCGGGTATTTTCCATTAGTGACATCCCTGATGCCAGCACTGAATGCAGTCTTAGCAGCCTGCAGTAACAGGAATGGATTGAACTATCTTGATGACTTGTGACACCCTGACAGGCTAAACCAGGGGCAGGGCTCAGAAAAATCAGACAGGGACAAAAGGCTGCAATCCAAGATATACTCCAGAAAGGGAGGATAACGATTCAGAGACATAAATATAACTCAGCGCTCTGCATAACTCGGGCTCCAGAGACAGGCATTTGAGGCTGAGTACAGGGGTGGGAAGAGGTGATGGGGTTGATTTGAACCCACTGCTAGAGAATCCTGACATTGACTTCCACGGACAAGTCTCTAAGGCCAACCTTTAGGCATAGATGTAAAAGCAGCCTAATTTTCAGAGGTGCTGAACCCCTTCCTCTGAAGCCAGCCCCCGTGTCTCAGTTTCCCCATCTTTGAAATGGGGATAATAAATAGCTACCAACCGCAGAGAGGCTGTTTGACAAATAATTAATATTTGTGTTGTGCCTTTAAGATCTGACGGCATTAAAGGAAGCACTGAGCATTGTTTCCTATAATAATCCTGTGAGCTTGGGTCCCCTTCCTGCAAGGTGATCACCATACAAAGCTCCATTGAGGGGCTCAGTCCGGATGGGGATCAGAGCTTTAACTCTAAAATCCTTTTCCTGTGTCTTTTAATCTCACTTCATAGGGAGGTAGAGTAGCCCCTAGAGCCGGAACAAGGAGGAAGTCGGATGCAGAATCAGGACAGTTCAGGAATTTGTTCAATCAATGAATCCTTTGTATTTATTCATCATACTTTGCTATTTGAGCCAATGAAGTGCTGGCTAAACCAGAACCAAGCAAAGAAACACATATGGTTTAAATTCTGGCAGGAATTTGGACAGTCTAAACCTCAAAGGAACCAAATTCGACCACAACTGATGTGCTATTGGAAGCTGTCCTGTTTGGATATCATCAGTATAAAATACTGTACTATTGGGGGAGGAGCAGTTGTTAGAACAGTATATAAAAGACCTTTCCCTAGATGTCACCATGCTGATATGGAGGGATGATCAAAACCCCTCAGAGAAAAACCAGAAGGGCTCAGCAGGCGGAGTATGGGTTATTCCTCAACTTCAAAAAGTCCAGCCAAAGGGAATCTAGAGTCCACTGAGTTAACAGGAGTTTTCCCACTGATTTCACTGGACTTTGGATCAGGCCCTACATTATTAAGCCTGAGTCTCGATACTTGCAGAGTCACCAGCATGTTTAATTATTTTTATACCAACTCAAGCCTCCGACCTTCCCACCGACCAGACCCCGCACCAGTCAAACAGCAGTCAGTCAATTCTTGGCATTCCCAAAGTATAGATGACAACCACAGGATTCAACTCCAGAAGGGCATTCAAGGCCTAGTGCCCAGGAAATAGATACAAGAAAGCTCTTCCAGAAGGCCAGGCACGCCGCCTACGCCTGCTTACAGGAATTAATCCCCATTCTGCACTCACCGCATATTTCACAGCAGTGTCCGACTGGCTGGAAGGGGTCCTTGCACACAAGCACTGGGCACCGAGTCCCAGAATCCCCGAGCAAGGCAGCGCAGATCTGTCGATGTTCCTTAAATGAAAACCCAGGGTAAGTTCCTTTGATCCACCCTGGCTGGAGAGCTGCTCCCGCTCTGCCTTTCTGTTCAGTTTTACAAACACCAATGAGATTGCACTGCCCTGTCTGAGCATAGTGCTGGGATGTTCCTTGACTTCCTGTCTGCATCCTGAGGCCATGAAGAGCCCACCCAGATGTTGTGACTTAGCGGAGCTAAAAGATCCCAAAGAACAGTTTGTTTAATTCCAGTGGAAAAAACTCACCCCAGCATTTCCACACTCACAGCCCGATTTGTCCGGACACCTGGCGTTCGTCACCTGGAAGGTCCCGTTGCCGTGGAACTGCAGCTTGGCCGAGCTTCTCTGCATGTACTCAGCTAAGGCCGCGTCACTGGTGAACTTCTACTTCCCAACCCAGAAAGATTAAAAAATAGATCAACATTTCTTACTAGCTGAGACTATGGAGTGTGAGATCTGACAGCTCTGCAAGCAAGCAGCAAGGCTGCTCCAGCCTTGTCGACAGAGCAGTCACTTAGCCTACCTGCCCTCAAAGGTGGAAGTACCGGATATCCTTGGGATATCCCCTTCAAGATGCACTTGATCCCATGATCGTGCCCCCCTCCCCTTCTTTATGGAGCCTACAAAAGGCCTGAAAGGCTTTTCCAAACTAAAAGAACAATAAAAAACAACAACATGGGCTGGGTTTTTTATTTGTTTCTTTCTTTTTAAGCTGAGACTTACCAGGACTCTGGGTAATTTCTTTTCCCTCTTTGTACTGGAGGTCTGCTTAGAGGAGTCGAGAACCAGACTGATGATCTATCCGCTGTAACAGCAGGGCTAGGGAGGTGGATTCTTTAACAGAAATCTTTTATCCCAAACTTGTCTCTCAGGCATTTCAGCTAACTCGCTGTTAGCAGTGAACCGGAGTGTACTAAACAGTCTGACTAAAAATCCCTGCCCTATTAATTTCCCATGCGTCCACACAGGCTTCCAAAGAAAGATTTGTGACACTCTGACGCTTTCAGGAAAAACAGGGGAGACAAACCCTAAGGTAAAAGCAAGAGGCCTTCTTAATAGCCCATACCTAAACGGGGGTGGGGGAGTGGGTGCACAGACTAGTCTTTGCATGTCACCTTTCAAAGAGGGGTAGAAGCAGCCGATGGGCATCTTTTTACTCTACATCGCTCTTCCATTTAATCCTGATCCTGCTGTCTTGGGAGTGAATGGGAGCTTTGCCACTGGTATGGGTGGGAGCAGGCTAGGTGGATCCATGTCTAGGGTCCTGTCAACACAGGGCTGGGAACCAAGTTATTCCATGTGAGCTCAGTTTGAACATTTTCATCGACTCTGCCAGTTACCACTGCGTGGCCCCCAGTCTGGACAAGGCCAAACCAAGAGACCTGTCTAGAACATTGTTGTAAAAAACCCACCCTTTGGTACCCCATCCACACCACCCATCCAACCAGTGAGAGAAACCAACTTCTCAGCCTCTCTCTCAGGACCTCACAGCACATTACAAACTTGAATGCATGTCGCCTCTTCACTGTGAATGAACAAGGCCCTGTCTCACTGAGAGGATTTGGTCTGGAAGGTCACTGAGGGACAGTAAAGGTGAACACCTCTCTGTCATTTCTATAGTGTCACTTCCCTGACTCTGGCCAGAGTTTTCGCACACACAGCACTGTGGAACACAGGGACTAGAGCTGGCTCCAACCAGACCCCATATACAGCACAAACGCCCCTGATGTAGGAAAGTTTAGATCCAGAACTCTGAAGTGCCATATTGGATCCCGCAGTTACATGCTGTGTGGGGAATTACCATGTTTGGACAGCACCAAGTACAGGGAGGACAAGGGGACTCCTGGGCACGATCACACACAAATAATAACAACCACTGAGATGTCCAGCTGCGTCTCCTGCTTCAGGGCATAACCAGTGCACACTGCTTCAGAGACTGCAGTTAACTCCTCAGACCACCAGGGTTAGGAGCGCTGCAGTGGCCGTATGGTTAGTCCCTGGGCAGAGGCACAGGGCAGACTGCGAGTGGCTCTGCAATTACCCTCCAACGGGCTGGAAGGTGACAGCCATGACATGGGATACCCAACTCAGGGCTGAGGAGGGCTCTCAAGAGGAAAAAGGAACTGTATGGCTGTGTCTTCAATGCAGTGACACGTAGCCTCCATATATTCCCTCTAGCAGCACCATTATCCTCTGAAGGTCTCATTAAAATCCTCATTTCTAACCAAGCGAGAGGTCCTGCATGGCGAAAACCTGCCTAAGCCACAGCACACAGCACAACCACAGAGCCCAGCAAGTGCAGACGTGAGTCTAGGAATGGAGCAGCCAGGGAAGCAGAGGGCACTGTATATTCATGGATTTATTTGGCCTCCCGAGCTCCAGTGCCCTGAGGAGCTATTTGAAAACTACCAGATAGAAAAACAGCAGCAAGCCTACAATAGGTGGCAGCAGCCAAGGGGAAATGAGTACGAATGCCCCTCCAACCACATCTTCCTCCCCTACAGCCTGGTCCTGAAGATCCCACCATTCAGGCTCCTACAGGCCAAGAAACACAGACAATATTTCCCAGGCCAATTCATCTGTGTGTCATGTATATATCTGACGGAGAGGAAGGATGGTCAGTTGTTAGGGCAATGGCCTAGAACCCAGGAGAGCTGCAGTCAATTCCCTGCTCTGCCACTGGCTTCCCATGTGTTCCTGGGCAAGTCACTTTGCCTCCTATGCCTCAGTTCCCTGTCTGCTAAGAGCTCTTCCCAGCTCCCAGGGTGTTGTGACATGCTCACTTATTGTGGTCACAGGAGCCAGATACATAGCTTATCTGCAGTAGAGCGGGACGTGAGGTGCAAAGTCTGGCTCCCAATACATGCATTCCCAGTGGCCAGAAGAACCCCCTGGAGCTCAGCTTGTCTCATTACCAAGTTGGAACCCGGCTGCACAATTTGGATCCCAAAGCTGGGAGCTGTTTGGATCTGGGGTGGTTGTTCATGCTCATCTCAGTATTGCACGTGATGGGGCTAAAGCAATGAGCTGAACCTGGGAGGAGGAGAAGGGGCCAGTCTCAATAAACCACTGCGCAACTTTTGTGACACTGGCCGTTTTTATTTAACAAGAAAAGCTGGGGCCAAACTTGCAGAAGGGCCTGGTGATTCTGGGCACCATTTGGAGACACCTCAAAGGGGGCTGATCACCAGAGGGTGAGTGCTCAGCGCTTTGTGACAGTCAGACGCCTGGAATGTGTCTCAGGTTCAGCACCCAAACTCCTGGGTCACTTCGGAAAGTCTTGGCTTAATTGTATTGAAATGCTTCCCAACACATGGATTCAAATGAACAAGCTAATCAAGGACCAGATTCATCAGACAGAGCTTTCCCAGCCTCAGAGCCCTCATTTACATTGGAACCCAGTCTGAGTTTTCCCCAGACTCTCCAGGGACTCAGCATCTGAAAGCAGAACTGTCACGTTTCTCCTTCATTTGATTTAGACACAGTCAGGCCCTATTTTACCATAGCAGCCTCCAAAATTGCATGCACAGTTTTGCACACCCACATTTAAATCACATAACAACTCTGACTTGGGCAAGAGACAGCCGAGGTGGTAGGGTAATAGCAATTACCACCCAATCTGGACTGGACAGCAACGAGACAAATGGACAGAGGAGATCAACCCCCCAAAACAGTATGACCCCCTTCCCCTCAGACAGCCATATACATTCCTCTGAGAGACGCCTGAGAGGGTCTGTCTCTGATTTATACTTCAACAACGCTTGAATGGCTTGTCATGTCAAGAAAGTCAGTGGAGTTGAAAATTGCTTTTGCATACCCCAGATGGGGCAGTCAGTTCCTGACTCCCTTGGCTCTGGGGTCCCATGCAGGTTGCATGCACAAATCAGATTTTTTGCGCATGCATGAGCCAAACATGTGCTTACAACTGTGGTGCACACGGTTGAAGCCTTTTAAGAAATCTGGCACCACGGTGCATACCAAAGTCAAGCTCATTCATAGTGCTGAACAAGTGCCTGTAAGTGAACCATACTAACACACAGAGCAAGTGTCACTGCACTTTCTGTTCTCATGACCTACTTTGTGGGCACCGCAGGGGAGGTGGTGAAGTGTGATAGCGTTTTGTTTTGTTTCTCAAATGTTCCACTTTACCTGTCCCATTATAGAGATGCTTCGGAGATGAATCATTCGCTCAGATGAGTCGATGTTTACTCGGAAGGAGGTTTCAGGCTGAAAGATAACATCATCGTACTGGCATGGGACACGTTCTTCATCCACTGCGAAGATGTACTTGCCCTGGTCTAGGTCCTCCAAGGAGGTTGCAGCATGCCATAGTGCAGGGTCATGCCACTTATACTTCTCAGCATCAGTGAATGAGACAGTTGAACCTGGGAAGAAAGACAAGCGGTAAGGTGAGAGCTGGACTTGGAGCCAGTCTCCCTGCCCTGATACATTTTTTCCAATTCTCTCATCGATCTAAATAGTGTGAATGCCGGGATTGAAATGAAGGAGCTAATAGCATTTAACAGGAGTTAAAATCTACTCTCTGCTCATCCTCCCCAGGATTACAGCAGCACTCACTGCCTGGAGACTTGTCAGTGCTTTGCAAAGCCAGACAGGTGGCTTCTGTAGTCAGGACTCATGTATTCCAGGATGCTAAAGGTATAGCGTTTCCCACGGAATCCACCTCTTGTATCAGATTGGTGAATCTCAGTTTCGTTTTTATGTTTCCAGCTTTCAGGGTTATGGAGAAAACCATGACAAGATTAACTGATTGCAACAGGTGCAATAATGTCTGTCTGAGTCTGCATATAGCCTGAAACAAGAGCTCTGAGAGGTGTGACCTGCCCCATTAAGCTCAGTGGGTTAACTCTGAAACCTAAAGATGGCAACTGACATGAAATTAACTATTTCATGGCTGATCATTTTTAGTAGTAACATCAGGCAAGGGTGCTTATCACACAGTCCCAAACTGCCTCCCGCATTTCCCTAGCTGAATTTGATATCCAAATAAATTACACAGGGGCTACTCACTGTCTGGTTTTGATATTTGCATTTAGTTCATTAAAACAAATTGTATTTTAAGTGAAGCTGCCACAGAAGTACCAGTTGGCTTCAGTGGAGTGCCCCAGCATCCAGCAACCATGCTGCAGAATTTAAGGCTAGCTCAAAACGGAGGTGGCCTTGGATATAATCATAATACAGATTAAGCAACAAAAAGTTGAAAAATTGCAGCTGCACCTGCCCTGTTAACATTACCGTTGAGACTGCTGGTACTGAATCTGGTGGGGCCAAAAGCTGAAATCCCTTCTCCATTTTTCCAGGGCGAGAACTCTCAATGAAGTTAACGAGTATGTAATTCGAATCAGTTTGCCTTTGTTCTCTGTGCCCTACACCTGTAAGTCTTTAGAAACATGGCCAGTGTGCAGAGACCCCGGCCATTTTGGTCTCAGAGTTGCTAGAGCCAATCACAGTGAAGAGACACACTGTGCTCTCTCATGGTGGCTCCTTGAGTCTTTTCTTGTTTTTCTGACTCTAAATTAAAAGGCACTTTAGACTGAAAGTGTTCTTTGGCTGTTAAATATGGAAAAAAAACTCATAGAGGACTTGGCCTCAGTATGAACTGAGTAAGAACCTCAGGATCCAGTCACATATTAGCAGCCACTCCTAAAACAGAACCTGCTCAACAACCTACAGACACTTGGAATGTGAATTTGAGATTAACATGGGGGATAGATGATACTTTATTACTGAAATGCACAAATACTAGATGGGCCGGATAGCTATCTCCCCACAGTGGGAGTGGTTCAGCTCATTATAACAATGAGGGTCAGGTGTAAATTCCCAACCAACCTATTTTTCAAAAGTCTGAAAGTGTTGAGAATGAGGACTTTGATTTGGGCCCCATGTTTAATAAATAAGTGGAAAATACATACAACCCCTCCTTCCCCCCTTTTTAAGCCTTCCTTTCAAAGTCTCCTCTGCGCCTTTGTTAGAAGGCAGATGATCTAATGAAAAAGGCCTGACATGGCCCTGGTCTACCCTACCACTTACTTCAGTATCAATAACTTATGGTATGTCACTCATGGGTGTGAATAAGCCCCACCCCTGAGCGACGTACGTTACACCCACCTAAGCCCCAGTGTAGACAGCGCTATGTCGGCGGGAGAGCTTCTCCTGCCAACATAGCTACTGCTGCTCACAGCGGTGGAGTGATTATGCCGATTGGAGAGCTCGCTCCCACTGGCATACAGCGTTTGCACTAGCAGCACTAGGGTGGTGCAACTGCACACTATAGCACTTCTAGTGGAGTCTACTAGCCCATGGAGGGGGAAAGGCAGATGCTACAAAGGAATTCTTTATTTCATTGTATTTCCCATAATCAAAGCCTACCCAGACGTCTGTGTGTTAAATTTACATGGCTAATCAACAGCAGATTGGGCACATGATACCTGTGTCACAGCCTGGATCCCAGCTGCCATCAAAAGCTGCAAATCCTGCACCAGGTGTCATGATGAACTCTCCATTCAATGGAAGGTACTAAACAAAGGGATTCAAAGGGTTACTGCTCGGCCCTCCTCCCAGCCAGACATGCTTCTGATCAAATAATGATGCTAATTCTTCAAAGCTCGATGCCACATGCCATTGCCAACGTGTTATACAAACACAGACAGTCTCTGTCCACACCCACACTGAGCACCCAGGGTCGTAGGGAAGTACCAGCATTTCCATTTTACAAGTGGAGACACTATGCTACGGAGAGATGCTTTATTTTACCTTGTCATAACTACGAAGCAAGTAAAGTGAGTGCAGACGTGAAGCAAGCAAAAATTCCCCACAACATAATGCTTTGTCTCTACATTGTGCAAAACGGCGCTATCCTTCCCCATTTGTCTCTGTGTGAATGGGGAAGGCTGGGTCTGCTTCTTCACGGGAACATTGCTTGGCTGTACAGCCTCTTAGCAGCTGAGTCACTTTGCGATTGGAGGGGCTGGCTTCCCAGCATTCCTAGCCAATCACCGCTCCTGGGCCTGGTCTCAGGAAGGACTGTGCAGCCTCATCTCTCCTTGGACTCCACTGGTCTTGAGGGGGCGTGGTTGGGGGTTTTCAAAATCAGGCCATGATGGGTTTCCCAGCCCAGGGCTAGCTTCCCTGTCAGGCTTGATCCAGTAGGAGTGCTCTGAGCATGCCTACTCCCCTCAAAAGAAGGCCAGGACTGAGCTGGTCAGGAATTGTTTGCTTACAGAAGATGTGGAGACACATGTTTGAATCTCTGTTTTGCCTGATATAAGGCAGGGACTTGACCCCAGGACTCTCGTGTAAGAGGTCAAACCATCAGGCTCTGGGGGTGGGTCTCTCTCAGTCACTTCTGTTGAACCTGTTCCCCTTTGTATAAATAACTAAAAGTTTCTTGGTGCAGGGACTCGACCCCGACTCTCCCCCATGCCAGGTGAGTGCCCTTAGCACTGGGTGAGAGAGTCAGTCTCTCATTTTGTGTGCGTGTTTCTCTCATTCTTTCTACAGATTGAAATAGCTGCAAGAGAAGGGACTGAGAGACACCAAGCAGAGGTACTAGGCACCCTCCTCCAGCTTGTCAGTCCAATGCCGGAGGTCCAGACGAATGGGAGTCAGGCACCAAAGCAGGGGTGAAAGTAAAAGGGAGCTCTTTTGGGTACGGGGCTGTTCTGGCGCCCCCGGAAGGGACAGGGCCTCGGTCGGAAGGGGCGGGGCTGGGGGGTCAGCGTCCTGCAGCCAGTCCATCTGAGCTCCCTGGCCCGCGCCACCCAGGGCTCCAGCGGTGATTAAAGGGCCCGGGGCTTCGGCCAGCACTGCTGCAGTAGCGGCAGTGGCAGACGGAGCCCCAGGCGCTTTTAAACCGCGGCTCCAGGGCAGCTACTTCTTTTGCCCCCTCAGCCCCCGTCAGCGGCCGTGGGGGGGGGGGGCCAAAAGGGGCAGCGATGTTAAACGTTAACGTCGTTGCCTCTTTTGCGCCCCCCTCCCCCATTGGCGGCCCTGCTGGGTCATCGCTGCCCCATTTGCGCCCCCCATCGGCGTCCCTGCCAGGTCATTGCTGCCCCTTTTGCGCCCTCCCCCATCGGCGGCCCTGCTGAGGGACCCGGCAGGGCCGCCGATGGGGGGCGCAAAAGGAGCAGCGCTTTAAGCAGAGTCTTTAAAGTGCTGCCGTGGCAGTGCTTTAAAGTCAGCGGTCCGAGCGGCTACGTTTTACCGGTACACCGTACCAGCCCATACCGCCTTACTTCAACCCTGCGCCTAAGTCCCTTTGCAAATCTAGGCCCTAAGCCCCACCCCTTTCCTTTGCATTTCACACCAGCCTCTCTTGGGCAGTTCCCCATTCAGCTTTGTTGGCTTCTGAGAATCCCTTTCCTAGATGCTCTCTCTCGCCATGCATTGTACGGGGAGCCTGGGCATCTAACTCAGGGCTGTGGATTCCAGTGTGATCCTTGCCCCAAGTGCTGGTGCAACTACTCTCATAACCAGCCCACGATGGCTGAGCCCAAGATACTCCTTAGTGCAGACACGGCGGGAGGGATTAGTAAACAACAGCCAAGTGACTCATTCATAACACATAATGTATTCAAAAAAACGTCATTTTCCATTCACGAATTGCCCATGAACAGGTTGGGATTTTCCCCAGTGTATTTGATGTTCTAAGAAGTGGTTCATTTCCAGTGTTCCTGCTCCTGAGTAGGAATGTGAGGTCCCAGAATACTCTGCAATATTCACTCAGAATCCATGGTTGCAATGAACTTTCCTGCCCAAAAGTTCATGTGCCACGAACGTTCACAAGCTCAGGGCAAAAATGTCATTAACACAACATTTAAAGAAACGCTTACTAAGTTTTGTTGTAGTATTAGCCCTGCTCCAGGAAACCCCACAGAACTCTATGAGCAGCTTGCACATTTATTATATCCCAGGGAAGACCTACAAGAACTCTGTCGAGATCAACAGTCAGCTGCATCCATTCTGCTCAACACAGAGTTTGGAAAGCGCAGGGTTGAGATGCTCTGGTTACCGTCAGGGCCGGCTCCAGGCACCAGACGAGAAAGCACGTGCCTGGGACGGCACATTGTAAGGGGCGGCATTCCGGCCAATCTTGGGGCGGCACATTCCGGCCGCCCTGCCGTGGTTTTTTTTTTTGCTTTGGCAGCCCGGTCCGCAGCTCCAGAGCCCCCGGCCGGCTCCCCGTGCTCCACCCAGTCCCAGCCCAGGGGCACGGACCCCGGCCCGGGGGTCAGGAACTAGCGATCCCCGCTGCTCACCATGCCGCTGGGCTCCCCGGGACGCGCTACTCCCTGCCGCCTGGCCCAGCCTCCGCCTCTCGCGCCGCTCTGAGCCTGGCCCAGCCAAGCCGCCTTTAAAGGAGCTGCTGAGCCCCCGGGGGCTCCACCTGCCTGGCCGGGAGAGGCACCCCAAGACCAGAGGGGGGAGCCCCTCTAGCCCGACTGCAAGGCGCCGCCCTTCACCCCCCCTGCGAGCCGCCCTGACCGCCCTCCATGCGCTCCCTGCGGCTGCCGTTTTTTTTTTTTTTTTGCTTCGGCAGTCCGGCTGCCCTTTTATTTTTTCACTTGGGGCGGCAAAAAAGCTAGAGCTACCGTATATAGCCTGGGAAATGTATGTCCTCCGTGAGCTTGTGTATGCGTGTTCAAAGGTTGGCCTAGGGACCTATTGAGACCACAACCCCTTCTTCTCATGGGGGATTCCAGATGGAGTCTTCAGCACCTGAAGCCAGTGTGTCCCATGCTCCTGCAGTCACTGATAGGGAAACCAGAGAAGTATCGATGCAATGTACAATCATTTACCTCCTCAGTCTGATGCTTACAAAGTCTGGACAGGCTCAGTGCTATAAACTCTAGACCTGATGTTAATTGGAAATGTAAGAGCTGGTGTAAGGAGTCACATGTTCTGCAAACCCCTGAAGTGAAGTCCCATTAGCATCATAGCAGCAATCTCTGCTCTGTGATAGGTGCTCACATTGCCAATGTCCGACACCAGGGCCCCGATCCTGGAAACACACACGTGCTTAACGTTAATCATGAGGTGTCCCACTGGAACTACTCACAGATTTAACGTAAAGCACATGCACAAGTGTTTGCAGGACTGGGGCCTAAGCAAGTTCTCCATTACGTGGCCACTATCAGAAGGCAGCTCAGAAACGTGTCACTCACACCACAGGAAGAACCATTCACCAGAGCTAACTGCAGTGGACAGAATGGGAGTTTCCATTTGGAAACCACTTTCTCTGCACGGCGGGGTTTGGGATAGAAATTGCCTATAAACCAGGCTCCTTCCCAGGTCCATTTTGAGCTGAGCAATGACGTGTGCCAAAGAACTGGCTCCAATAAACTGGTGATTTCAGCTGCCCTCTGTTCCTGTCAAAGAGTACTCGGGGGCCAGCACTACACCGAGAGCGTTAGTATTTTTAGTATTAGCATTTTTTTCTTCTCAGCTATTGTTCAATAACTTATTGCTTTGGTCTCTATTATGAAATGTTACGACAACTGACATGTTTTCAAGACTTTTGGAAAGTATCAACTAAAAACAGTTTTAGGGCTGTGTGTATGGATATAAAGACACCTCTGTAACTTAAGTATTGCAGCACAGTGCTAGTGCCTGAGAACCAGGAAGTCAAACGCACTAGAAATTGTTCATAAGCAAAAATGAAACTGACTAGCCTGTTTTCAGAAATAGGGAGGGATCGGGGGGGGAACAAGCAACTGAAATGATGAGAATCAAATTCTCCCTTTAGAATTAGGTCCATTTTAATAATCTAAGGTTCTACTAATGACACAGACATGGGAATGTGTCTTTTAAAATGCATGGCTTATAACCAGACGGAGTCACTTTAAAGGTCCAGCTGATTAATGAGGGTTACAGTATGTTGATCGGCAATGGCACCGTGACTGATGTATCATAATCATCAGTGCAGGAAAAAATGTCAAACTTCCTTTGCTCACCCAAAAGAGCAAAGCTCATCATTACAGTTGACCATTCCATCATCTTTATTTTCATTCACTGAGCCAAACTATGATCATTTTTGCTTTGTCTAGTGTGTGCCAGATTTCCCTGTTTGTAACTCAGTGACTGCACCAGAACACTGGGCTCTGCAGTGCTCCAAGCACGTGTGAGCTCTGCAAGCGGCTAGTTAGCAGTCAAGGCTATGTGCTGATTTGTGATATATTGTACCTAGATTGCTTAGTCCCTGCATCAAGTCCTTAGCTGACATTGCAGGGCTGCGTCTGAAAAGCAGCACTACAGTATCATCGAGTGACTGGTTAAGTTAAGCCACCACCGTAATTAAAGTTTTAAAAAAGCAGATTTCACTATCATCCGCCTAATTCCTTCACCTCTATTTACAAATCTGTCCTTGTGTGTGCTTGTCAGGTCCTTCCTGCAGGTGGCAGCAATGTGCCCAAGCACTAGCTTACACACAGGCAGGCTTCCCAGTGTGGGGATAGCAGAGGCAGGTCATTCTTTCTTTAACTGGAAAGGGAAATTTAGGAGTACGAGGGAGTTTGTTAACATCCTCTTGCTGCAGCGCAGGGTGTTCGCAGAACAAGCTTTAATACAAAAGGAGTAGGGTCAGTTAGGTCTGATCAGGTTGGTGGCAGTAGGACAGGGTGACCAGACGTCCCGATATTAGGGGATTTGTCTTATTTAAGCACCTATCCCCTCCCCCTCAAAAAAGTGTCCCAATTTTTCACACTTGCTCTCTGGTCACTCTACTGTAGGAAGAGACAAGGCTCTGGGTCAAATCCATCTTTGGGTCAATTCCTTTGACTTCACTCAAGTTATATCCAGGATTAATTTGCCTCAAGGATTTTTCTTCGTGGATGAAATCCGCACCTCCACTCTTGGGCTTGTTACTTGCACCCTAACCCACGCCCGCCCACGTGCCCACACATGCGCATTTTCCTTGCACGGCAGCACCTCTCCCAGAGTGCCCCCTCGCATACTGCCTGCTACCTACTTACGGGCCAGATTTTCAAGTGCTCAGCACCCACAACAGGGGCCTGGTTTGCAAAAGCACTCAGCTGCCATTAAATATGGGCCAGATTTACCAAGGAAATTTGCCAATGCCCCCACCATGCTGAGCTCTGGAAAAGCTGGGCACACGAGAGCTGAGCACTTCTGAAAAACAGGGTCCTCACTGCTCCTTTGCACATTTCCCTCCATTTCCAGAGCCCACGTAGGCCATATGCCCTCGGTCAGTCCGAAGTCACACTCACACCTGCTCCAGACCCCTATCTACCATGCCTCTAGGGCCTTTCTTTCTTCCTTGTGCAGAGCTGTAGGGGAAAAAATCCCCTGTTTTCCTCTCTTATAATAATACTTTGCAAATATATAGCACAGCTCAACTTCAAAGATCTGTACAGCATCACCGGCGCCTTTCACCTACTGGCTCCTCATTGTGGTGACCACCTTCCTATGGGGAGGACTGGATGTGACTCTTGCTATCATCCATCAGGGATGCTGCTCCAGCTGGCCAGAGGAAGCCACTGGAAAGTAACACATGGGGCCTGACGCTCAGATACTGTAAATCAGCAGAGCTGAACTGCCCTGATTAACACCTGCTCTGGATCTGGCCCATGCTGTTTCCCAATTCTGCCAGCAGAGGGAGCTCAGGACTGGAACTCAGGTCTGGCCCATGGCAATGAATAAATCACTGAGCTATACCAAAGAATAGTTGGAAAACCTTAAGAAAATCTTTGCAGGGCCTGGCTACCCTCAGGGTTACACTGTTATACCAGGAGATAAAGGAAAGAACATTTGGGAAGTGACAGGTGGAAGGAGCAGAAATGATAAAACGCCGGTAATATGGGGGTGGGGAGCTGGCCATGAAAGGCGAGTACCTGCCCCTTTCCTTGCTGTCCCTGTTCATGGATCACTTCCCTATGCTCAGACAAGACACGGAGAGCTAGAGCCTCAGGTGAGAGACGATTTGTAGCAGCTTTTGCAACAAGGAAGAGGGCAGGTTGTCCTGATGAATGAGGGGAGGCCTGTGGATGTATCCATCTGTTTGAGGGGCTATAGACTAGTCCAGCCCTTCGGACCTCTCCCTGGCTCCGAAAGGCGGGATTCATCCCATCAGAGCAATACTGGTACCAACTCACTATTGGAATCTTTGTGGAGCCATGGCAGGGTTCGAACAGAGTGACATTCTGACCCCATTGAACTCAATGGCAAAACTCCCATTGACTTCAGTAGAGGTAGGATATCACTCCTGGTAGATATTGAGGCAAAAATACCCACCTTAGTCACCGCACAGAGAGACCTGCATTGCAATATGCCCCTGCCAGTTCACAGAATCATAGAAAATTAGGGTTGGAAGGGACCTCAGGAGGTCATCTAGTCCAACTCCCTGCTCAAAGCAGGACCAATTCCCAACTAAATCATCGCAGCCAGGGCTTTGTCAAGCCTGACCTTAAAAACCTATAAGGAAGGAGATTCCACTACTTCCCTAGGTAACCCATTCCAGTGCTTCACCACCCTCCTAGAAAAAAGATTTTCCTAATATCCAACCTAAACCTCCCCCACTGCAACTTGAGACCATTACTCCTTGTTCTGTCATGTGGTACCACTGAGAACAGTCTAGATCCATCCTCTTTGGAACCCCCTTTCAGGTAGTTGAAAGCAGCTATCAAATCCCCCCTCATTCTTCTCTTCTGCAGACTAAACAATCCCAGTTCCTTCACCCTCTCCTCATAAGTCATGTGTTCCAGCCCCCTATCATTTTTGTTGCCCTCCGCTGGACTCTTTTCAATTTTTCCACGTCCTTCTTGTAGTGTGGGGCCCAGTACTCCAGATGAGGCCTCACCAATGTCAAATAGAGGGGAATGATCATGTCCCTTGATCTGCTGGCAATGCCCCTACTTATACAGCCCAAAATGTCCTTAGCCTTCTTGGCAACCAGAGCACCCTGTTGACTCATATCCAGCTTCATTCCCAGACTAACACGGGCACAGTTACTTACATACTGTTAAGTACTGAGGCTGTAACAGTTTTAGCTGCTAGTCTCAAGAGAGGCGAGACATCCCCGTAGAATCACATTACTATGACCATGCCCAGGCCGGCTCCAAATAGGCTGATTAAGCAGAGCATGCCAAAGGCAATAATAAATGAACAGAAATCCTTTTAATAAGGCTTAATGGCCTAGACTGAATGAGGGGACTGGACATGGCCTGTCAGATCATGTAAAGATGACACGGCACGTTCCACGCTCTGTGCAGCGCGAGAAAGGATCCAGTCACCACCAGCACCGAGGATCAGCTGTATGCCCTGCTTCAGATCTACAGGCAAGCTGAGAACAAAGCCCTTTTTCTGAACTGCATCTCCTCCCTTGCTCCGCACAGTGCTCTTCAGTGCTGAGAAACCCAGTGTCATGAACAGTCTCCAGGAGAGAGATCAGACTTCTGGTGTTATTCCAGGGATGAAGTGTTCAACTGGGGCATTGGTCCCGTTGGCCCTTGGAGGGAAGGGGAGCACATTCCACCATCCAAGTGAGCAAAGGCTACTAGCGGGCACAAGTAAGAGTAAGTGCTAGGCACAGTCCACTGCACTGAGGAACCCATCCCTTGTGTCCTTCCCAACTTGCAAGAGGGCAGGATATAAAAGGTGGGGAGTGGGCAAAGACTGGGTGTATCTAAGGAGACCTGGGAATAAGCACAATCCTCCACGTGCTACTGAGCCGCTTAACTTCGTGCTTCCCCTTAAGCCTCACTCCTGCAGCTAGGTTGGAGCAACTTGGCAGCAGCACTCTCATTAATGCAGGATCAGTTCTTCTGCTCTGTCGGCTCATCACTCTTTACCTTGAGTTTATATGCACAACCCGCTGCTGCTGCTGCACCTGCTCTGGGCAGGATCAAGCCTAAACTCATTCGTTCTGGCAGCTAAATCCCAACGCTAGGGACAGCCAATAAAACAAGGTTCCTAAACATAAACAGTTAGCACTTTAAAAATGGAAGGCTGCGTATTTCGGAGCTGGGCTGGTCCATGCTGTTTGCAGCCAGAATGAAGGGTGATCAGGCACTCTGCGAACTCCCCGTCCCAGCACTGCAGATGCACTTCAGTTCTCACCCACTTCATCTCCTGTGATCCAGACTGTGTCAGAATGGTCGAGTGGATTTGGGATGGAACCACGTTTGTGTCTGGATGCAACCAAGTGAAACTACTAAGACTTGATGACTTTGAACAACAATTCTGCCCAACCCATGCAAACTTCAGCTAAATGAACACCATAGAATCATAGAATATCAGGGTTGGAAGAGACCTCAGGAGGTCATCTAGTCCCACCCCCTGCTCAAAGCAGGACCAACACCAACCTCAGGCCTTAAAAACCTCTAAGAATGGAGATTCCACCACCTCCCTAGGTAACCCATTCCAGTGCTTCACCACCCTCCTAGTGAAAAATTTTTTCCTAATATCCAACCTAAACCTCCCGCACCGCAACTTGAGACCATTACTCCTTGTTCTGTCATCTGCCACCACTGAGAACAGCCGAGCTCCATCCTCTTTGGAACCCGCCTTCAGGTAGTTGAAGGCTGCTATCAAATCCCCCCTCACTCTTCTCTTCTGCAGACTAAATAACCCCAGTTCCCTCAGCCTCTCCTTGTAAGTCATGTGCCCCAGCCCCCTAATCATTTTTGTTGCCCTCCGCTGGACTCTCTCCAATTTGTTCACCTCCCTTCTGTAGTGGGGGACCCAAAACTGGATGCAATACTCCAGGCGTGGCCTCACCAGTGCCAAATAATCTCTTCCCTTGATCTGCTGGCAATGCTGGGACTCTGCCTGAGACCCTCCCAAGGACAGCAGGGCCTCTAGTGGCAGTCAGTTCCTGCTCTCTATGGTACTGGTCCAGTTCCCATTGCTGTCACATCCGAGTACCACACAATCTTTGAGGTATTTATCCTCACAACAGCCCTGGGAGATAAAACAGGGTCATTCTCCCCATTTTACAGATAGGGAACTGAGCCACCAAGAGGCCAGTGTCTCAAGCCCAAGGTCTCACAGAAAGTCAGTGGTGGAGCAGGGAATTGAACTGAGGGCTGCTGGGTCCCAGGCTAGTGCCCGAACCACTTGGCCAGCCTACACTTACTGCACAGAGAGAAGGCCTTGCCAAGCAGGGGGTTGTGTAGCCTTTCATTATAAGAGTATTGTAACCAACCCCACTGCAGGGTGCAGCTGTGAGGGTTTTGGGACACCAGTCCCCTCTAGATAGCAGGTAGCTCACTACTGGGCTCAGAGGTAAATGCTGTCAGTGCCCCAAGCCCTACAGGCTATAGCCCTCAATGGGTTCCCATAGACACTCCCCTCTTTAAAGTAATAATGGCAAATGTTACTAGCACTATATGATGGGGCTTTCACCACACACTACCCCCTGGAGGGGTTAATGTAGGCAAGAGAGCATAGGCGCCGGCTTCCGCTGAGTCTGGGGGGGTCTCCACCATGTCCTGCCTCTTCCCACCCCAGCCCCACCTCTTCTCACCCGGTTCTGCCCCCTCCCCTGAGTGTGCCCCCTCCCCACTCCTCCCCCTTCCTCCCAGAGCCTCCTGCATGCTGCGAAATAGCTGATTGCGGTGGGCGGAAGGCATTGGGAGGGAGAGGAAGGAGTTGATCAGCAGGACTGCTGGTGGGTGGGAGGCACTGGGGTGGGAGGGGAGTTGGCTGCCTGTGGGTGCGCCAGCCCCGTCAGTGCCTATGCAAGAGTGGCCAATTAGCATGGGCTTCACCTGGAGGGGATCTAGGACGCAATGAGGCTTAACTGGGGATGAAGCTCACCTGGGAAGAGTTTGGAAGGAGACTTGGATAATACCCAAGAAAGGGGGAGAATTTCAATGTGTCTTGGCCAGAAGGCTACGCCACAAAGAGGAAAGCACTGCAGGTCTGGGCGCATGAGAGAGGCCATGGAGCGAGTGAGTGGGACAACAGGCTGAGCAACCACAGGAAGGGGTGTCAGACCATGTGGTGGGCTAATTCCCAGATGGGCCACTAAGAGGCAACAGAGCGGTAAAAGAGCTCACCCTGTTACAGGCTGCTAGAAATCAAGGTGCAAATTATCCCAGGCAAAATGGGTGAAATCCTGGCTTCACTGAGGTAAACAGGAGTTTTGCCATTGACCTCAATGGGGCCAGCACGTCACCCAGTGATTTTAAGTTAAAATAAAAGGATCAACCCAGCAGTTCTTAACCCAGCCTCTAGGAGGTTATTATGAGGCACAGAAAGACTTAATGATTTACCTGAGGTTCCAGTGGAAGAAGTGAGGCTAGAACCCAGGAGGGCTGACTACTAGTCCCCTGTTCTCGTCACCAGACTAGAGCCCCTTGTTCACTGTGGATGGAAGAGCCCTACAATAAATGTTAGGGTCTCTTTCCCCTGTTTTGGTCACTGTCCTGGATGCCTGGTGCACTGAGCTGTATCAATAGATTGTGCAGTGTTCCTATTCCCCGAGGAGCACACCTGCAAATGAATAGGATTCCCCAGAGAAATCCATCTCTAGACTGTCATTTGTACTGACACAGCCTGACGGCCCAATCTTGATTCTGTGCAGCTGGATCGTTGCCAATAGCTGAAGCGATGGTCTTTTGCTAAGAGCACAGCTGCTAACTCATTTATTGATCAAGCGAATAGAAAGTGGGTTTTAAAGCACAGATACCTGTAATGTGCCCACCAATTTTTTGGGTTGCTAAAGGCAAAATCACCACCCACCAGCCCAGGTCCTGTACTGATCTAACTCAGTGACAGCTCTCCACCCCCACTGTCACTTGATTCCTTTCCCTCTCTGCTAAATCTCTTCTTCTTTCTTACCACTTCCCTATTCAGGCTCAGCGACTTTTGTAGCCTTTTTCTAACACACATGATTACATACCTGGCTGTCATGCAAACTGATCTCTCTAAGATCCACTGATATCTGGTCCACGTACCAAGTCTTTGGCTTTCCCCTTGATTGTCTTCTGTCCACCATGACCATCGCAAGGGCCATCCTAACCAATATCACTCTCAGGTCTCCATGGTCACGTCCATACCAATGTAGCCTAGCCTCCCTCAACTTTTCTTCAACTCGGGCAACCTGCATTAGGTCCCTCACAACCTTATTTCATTTTCTATCACAGAGTGTCCGACCATTTGACCATCTTGACACTGCATGCATCTCAACATCATCGTTTCTGGAGTGGAAAGAATGCTGATTGCTGGTGGCTGGCCAGGTCTCTGCTCCATGCATTAGAACAGATTGATTTACAGTTTTATACACTCTACCTTTTAACTTTACTGGCATCTTGAACTGGGGTCAGCTCCTGCCATTTGTACCAAACTGCTTTGGTGTGATGCT
This sequence comes from Trachemys scripta elegans, assembly GCF_013100865.1. Taxonomy (NCBI): domain Eukaryota; kingdom Metazoa; phylum Chordata; order Testudines; family Emydidae; genus Trachemys; species Trachemys scripta. The sequence goes on from NC_048301.1 coordinate 21,561,386, forward strand.
GGACATTGCAGGACAGCCGTTGTCAGCAACCAGCTAACCTAGGTATTTAAATTCCCTCTCTGCTGGATAATAATATGAGAGAGAGCATTTGTTCCAGAGCTGCCTTATATAGGCATAAAACATCCACCCCCATAATCCCTATACTCCAGCTTCCTGTTCTTTTCTCTCTGAAATACACCAGGATTATGGGTAATTTTAGTTCTGTGGCAAGGAATGAGGTGATTGTTCTAGCAGCTACAACGGTTGCTATCAGCATATCTCCATGCTTGTCCAGGTGTCAGTGAGGGCAGAACAGGAAGACAATGGGACTGTACAGGTGGCTCCCCATCTACAAACTGGGGCTATTTAGATTAACCCACTTTCACAAAGCACTTTAAGCTCAACAGGTGAAAAGCACCATATACTAACAATCATTACTATTTATTATTTGCATTACCATAGGGTCTAGGAATCATAGTCAAGGATCAGGACACTGAGCAAACACAGAACAGAAAGACTGTCCCTGCCCCCAAAGAGTTGACAGTCTAAGACAGGAGACAACAGATGGATATAGACAGAGGGGGGAGTGTAAGGAAACAATGAGACAGTATTGATCAGCATGATAGGCAGTGGTCTCATCACACCAGCTATCTAGCCATTGTCAAGTCTTTTGTAGGCCTCACAGCAGTATGTATATTTCTTTACATAGCACAATAAGTTTGTCCGTGGTGACAGGCAAATAAAGCCAAAGTCCCTGTGCTGAAGAGTTTACGTGCAAGACCCTAGTATGAATTGTTTTTATTGCCTCTCGGAGAGCTGGATTAACTACATCAATGGAAAAACCCATTCTATGGATACAGGAAGCGTCTACGCGACAGCTGCTACAGGGACACAGGTGCTGCTCTGGAACGCTGCCACTGTAACAGCTGTAGTGTAGACATAGCCTAACATGCTATTTTGCCCTTGAGAAGGCTTCTCCTATACAGTGTAAGAAATCTAAACAGAGTTTTGTTTTGCTCTAGTCTGTTGCTGTTCCCAAGAGTAACAGGAAATGATGGTATCTGAAAAGCTCCTCCACTATAGGGTGACCAGATGTCCCGATTTTATAGGGACAGTCCTGATTTTTGGGTCTTTTTTTTATATAGGCTCCTATTACCCCCCACCCCCTGTCCCGATATTTCACATTTGCTGACTGGTCACCCTACCCCACTAGGAACTGTTTTGTAGGGAACAACCATGCTCCAGGAGGGCTTGGGCTGCATGACCTCACAGGCTTTGATTGCAGTCCTTTCTCACATTCACCAGGAGTCAATGGGAATTGTGTTTGATTTGGCCCTGTAATTTTATGCACACACAGATACATAACACACAGGTTCCTAAGATACCCTTTGACATGCACAGATTTCCACCTGCATCACAGGGAAAATCGCCCTTCCTCTCTGTATATTTAGCCAGCACTCCTGCTGTTTCAGAAGCTAAGGGACCGACAGTGCGTAGGACTAGTGTGAAACATTGCAATTCATTAGAACCAGGCCCCAGGAGAGCAGTTGGCATTTCAAGATCAACCTCTACCAGAAACAGAGGAGTGTCCTGCTGCAAAGCTTAGTACATTCTGCTCTTACAATTAGGTGACTACAAATATAACCCGGGGAGATGAGCACTTTGCACACCAGCAATCCTGCGCGTTTGTGTGCTTGTTTCACCCGCCAGCCTGAATAGCAAAGGGCCTGCATGAGATTGGCAATACTAGACGCCATTTGCAACGCTGACATCTGACTCAGACAGCGGTGGCACAGATGTTGGAGAGCGAGTCCAGGGTTAGAATGCTAATTCCCAGTTGCATGCAGGCAACGCGACTGGTTTTTAAACATCTTTCTTTCCCCTCTCTCTGCAGGATTGTGCGCCGCATGAGGATCAGCTTTCATTCCTGCACTTTTAAGGAGGATCAGTGCGCTAGGGTTCACATGCACATCTTGTCCTCACCGCATTATTGAGGCGTACGTGTGCAAGGCACATTAACCAGGGAATGTGTGTTTCAAAGACGAGCCTGGGCGCTCAGCAGCAGCCTCCGTAAGCTACCAATGCGGAGGTTGCTATGGCCACTCTTCTCCTTTCACATAACAGAGTGAGGAGAGAGACGACCTGCATAGATTGGCTGATGCTGCAATAACCCCCTTGTTTACATCTGCAGAGCTTCTTCATCAGTACCCACGTTCAACGGTGCAGGTTCCACCAGCCGCAGGCAGGCGCTGCCCCATTTCACTCGCTGCGGGGGGAGACAATTACAAAAATAACCATATGTTCACGAGGGATCCCCAAGGCCACAGGCCCAATGCCGTTCCACTGCACAAAGGAAGGGGAAGGATTCCAGGTGGTTGCCACGGATGCGTGGGCAGATCAGGCAGATGGGGGGGGGGCTGGCTGCAGGACAGTGGGTGGAGCATGGTTAAAGATGGGGATGGAGCCAGAAAAGCCATCACTGCATGGTCTCTGCCCCCTCCCCACAATAGGGCTACATTAGGGGCACACAGGGCTACTCCAGCCATGTCAATAGAATGGCTGCACAGTTGCTTGACAGATTTGGGAGTGGCCCTGGAGACCAAATGGCCGATGTGGGCAGCAGCACTGCAAGCCTCTCTGGCCAACGCGCCTCAGCCCTCTCCTAGAGGGCCCATTCCTGAGGGGAGCACGCAGTTCAGTCTCCATTGTCCAGTTAGTCCTTGTTCTCGGTGTGGGCAGCATCACCATCCAAGCCATTTCGCTCCAGCTGAGGTGGTGAGTCTTCAGATCTGGCCACCGATCCCCTGGGAACTGATCTGAGGCTACAGAACTCAGTTTCAGTGCGCTACTGAGCAGCCATCAGATCGGAACAACTTCCAGCCAGTACAAACCGAGGGTAAAATCTTTGAAAGCACCTAAGTGACTTTGGTGACTAAGTCCCATTGACATTCATTGAGACGTAGGCGCCTAATGGCCAAATTTTCAATGGTATTTAGGCACCTAAAGATGCAATAGGTGCCTGGTGGGATTTTCAAAAGCGCCTAGGCACCTAATTCCCATTGATTTCAATAGGCGCTGGGCACCTCAGTACTTCTGGAAAATCCCACTAGGCGCCTACCACATCTTTAGGTGCCGCAATAACTTTGAAATACTGCCTTTTAGTGCCCTAAGTGCTCAAGCCCTTTTTGAAAATGGCTCCTAAATCACTTAGGTACTTTTGAAAATTGTACCCCTAGTCTGGATTTGAAGTGGTGACCTAGAACCAGGTTCTGATCCACTAACAACCCAAATTTGGCTTCTGTCCAAATTACTGACTTGTACAAGAATGGGCCCAGTTCTGCCAGGTGCCGAGTCCTCCAAACTCCCAGCATGTTCACGGGGCCCAGCTCAGAAGCTGATCATTGGGAGCTGAAGGCACTCAGCATCTTGCCAGAGCAAGCCCTTCGAGCACAGCCTATAGGATACCAAGTTTTATGTATATTGAGTACCTCATGGCCGACAATGCAGAGGGTGAATCCTGTATTCTCTGAGGTAAATTGCAACAGCCAGCTTCTGCTCAGCTCCCGTTAGACTGTCACGCACAGCCAGTTTAGGGGCTTTGTTAAACCTGGACTAGATCCAGGGCAGATTAATGTGTGGAGTGAGATTTTGACAGGTGGCTCCTATGAGTGACAGCACTGAGGACAGTTCCAAAGAGATGAAGCAGGCTTTTACACATTGATTTTTTTTAACCCCAAGAGCATAAAATAAGTTCCTGTTTTTAAGATTCTAGCTGAATAAGGAGAGCACACTTTCTCTCCCTGCATCACAGCTAAATGTCATTGCAGAGCCGGCTGGAATATTGAGTTACATTGATTCTCTACAAAATCCAGAATTGGCTATCAAAACAAAAAATGATAACCTCCATATCCTATTTAGCCCTTCAACACTACCTTGTACACACACACACACACACACACACACACACACAGCACCAAGGTTTTGTCATGCTGTGTATTCCCAAGTGGACAGGCAGGACACCACCAATGGCCATAAACTGGGAGCACCCCTGGAACACTGCAGTCAGTTCTGAGTGCCTCAATGTCAAAAAGATGTAGAGAAACCAATGAGAATTCAGAGATGAACAGCAAAAATGATCAGAGGGACGAAGGGACTGATTTCTGAGGAAACATAAAAAGAGCTAAATATTGAGAATTAGCTTGTCTACTACGCTAAGACTATGGGCATGACAACTGTCTACAAAATATCTGAAAAGGGGTAAGACCTAGGAGACAAGTTGGACGAATAGGATGGAAGTAAGAAAAGGAAAATGGAGAATGAAGATGTGGAAAACTTGCAGGGACGAGATCTATAAGATCCAGATCCTCAGAGGTATTTAGGTGCCTAATTCCTATTGACTCAAGTCAATAGGAGCTTAAGTCCCTTATCTGAATTTCGCCCTTTGATTGTACGGTATGTGACGGCCACTTCTTTGGCCAAAGGCTGTATAGCGTCTCCATGGAGACTCAAAAGCTTAATGTAGTCCTGCTGATTTATGTGATTAATTTCACAGAAATATTGAGGATACAGTCTAAAAAGGCACATTTCTGCTTTTCTCTCTAATCCTGAAAATCAATTTTTCTGATGACCCAGTCACCAAATTTCAGGCCATTCCCAGGAGTGTGGGGGCAGATCAATTCCTTGATTTTTAAAAAATCCTGAACCTTGGCATTATTTTTATCACCTGGTGACAAAGAACAAAGAACAGAAACCCACCTACCACACATGGAGAGAGCTGAGCTGAACCAGAAACCTAGAAAACTTGGTCTGATCAATATAGTGTAAATCTTTATGTCTGTTACACTTTGACCAAATGAATGGTCTGCATTATATACGGTGGCTGATTGGGGGCCTGCTGTCAGTCTCGTTGTTTATAGACACCCTGTTTTACAGCAGCAGCACTTGGGTCAGTATGCAAAGGGCCCTGAGGTGGACCTTTAGCTGTTGTAAATTGTTGAAGTCAAAGGAGCTGTGACAATTCACACCAGCTGAGGATCCGACCCCATATATTTTGTAGTGGGTTTTGACTGTAAATTCTTCCGGGCAAGGTTGGAGTCTTGTTCCACATCTTTAAAGTACCACGTACATCCGTGGTGCCATGTTAATGTTAAAAAGTAATAACTTGGCACTCTGATTTGGCATGACTTAAGTCTTTTCATGGGGTTAGATCTGGAGAGTGTCTGGACCCACTTTATAGCCATCAGATCCAAAAGCCAAAATTCAGAGCCAGTTGTTCCAATCGGGCTCCATTTCATGGAAAGGGACCTAAGGAGAGGACTTTGGATTTAGCTGAGGATCCCAACTTCCCCGAAGATTGAGGGCTTTCGCTTTGGGTTCCTATCTCACAAAAATCCTATAAAACATAAATTCTGAGGCTAAATGACTTCAGCACATTCCCATGCATTAGAAGCCTATATAATATGCTGCAAAATAATTGTCTAAAGCTGAGGAGGTTCAGAGCCGTAATTAGACATAAAATCCCTCAGAGCATGGCAAGAATGAAATCTTCAGCTGAGATTCTCATAGCAGAGCTCCCGTCAGCTGATGCCAGACACATCCTCTGGGGTGCAAACTAAAGGAGCGGGGAGGAGGTTTGGGAATCAGGCTGGGACTAAGGGTCTGACATCACAGCAGCAAAGCTAGCAGCTAGTTAAGGGTCTGATTCTGGGAGGGCGCAGCATCCTCAACTCCAATTAGCTTCCACGGGCACTTGAGGGTGCTCAGCACGTTGCAGGATCAAGCCCTCCATCATGTATATTGATAAAGATGTAATAGACACGAGGGAAAAGCTGCTGTGTGGGTGAGATGAGTTATATTTACCACTCTAAATCCTCCCCGCCTAACGCCTACGCGTGGCAAGGGACAAACCTGCCTCTTAGACATGAACTAGTTACTGAGGTCTGCAGCAGCCTATTTATTTTTAAGCACAACTGCAGCATTAATTTCAAATGGCAAGTTCTGCTTAAAAACCATAGCACAATGTGGTGCTTAGATCAGTACCCAGGCCAGGTAACAGTTTCTTCAGTCTGCTTGAATAACTTGACCCTTTCTTAGTTGCTGTAGAATCCCAGTACGTCAATGTTCCCTCATAAGTCCTTCAGGTAAGACAGAATTCCTATTCCATTACAGATGAAGTTGTTATTTGTATTAAGCTTTTATGATGTCCATTTTTTGCTCAGGAGATATGGTCTGTCTTAGTTTTTTTTTAAATCTTAGCTGTTAAGCTTCTTTTTGAAAGGCTAATGCCATAATGAATAATAATAAATACTTTGCAGTTATGCACTTTCAACAGTGGATTGCAAAGTATTTTATAAATATTATCCATTAATCAGTAAACAAAATAAAATCTACTGAACCGATATTTGGCACTTCTTTTTTTTCTAGTAAATTTCACATCATTTAACAATTATATTGGTACATATTTCATATACACATTTTTTCCTGCTAATATTCACATCATTTACAAATTCCATATTTTATAGTTTAGATAGATAGATAGATGATAATTCCGCCAAGCATTTGTAGACGAGTTAAATGTGGCACTCTGTGTTATTAAAGCACCAAAGCGATCAGTAGTTTAGGCAGCTTGTACAAATTATAGTCCAACATTTTATAGGGCCTATTTGGATACAGTGACACACACAAAAAGGAAAGTGGCCAAGAAAAGTTTTCAAAGTACTTATGGCAGCTAAAAATGAAAAAATGACAAGGACAATTCTGTCACAACTAGATCACATCTGGGTGAAAATCCTAGGGCCTGGACTCTAAGGTGATGGGTACATTAGAATTGCCCCAAACAAATCCAATTATAATAGGTATAAGGACAGCTAGAAAAATCAGGTCACCATGGCAACCTCAGCTGCCATTTCCACAAGCAAATGTTCTTTGCACAGAAATCAAGACAGACTGACTTTCGTGTGACATGATCGCGGTTAACAGGAATATCTGGCTGCCTGCCAGGGCGGTGCACACATCACACAATTTGCTTTAAACTCCCATTTCCTCCCTACATGATACATTCTTGAAACCCTCTAAAAATGGTCACTATTCAAAGAGAGCTTAGTGAAGAGAGGGGAAAAGATTTGGGACATTAGCTAAGCATGATATTTTTGAATGAATGGAAAGTGCCAACTGAGAGTTCATACCTCTCCTTGAGTATGGAGCACCTCTGACATCCTGAAGAGCCTCCCATTGACAAGAAATAAAAAACAGGAAAGACCCATTAAGCTGCCTAGTTCATCCCCCTGCAAACGCTAGTGCTCCCTACAGCGTATCCTCGATCTCTCTCTGTCCTGTCAGTTTTTAAATGGTGCTCAGTGGTGATAGGATAACCTGGAACTACCACAGAGTGGGCAGAGAGCCAGACAGAAAAGGCACACTGGTGTCTGTGGCCCTGATGATATAGTTCTTATACCACACTCCTCACTATGGCCCTGATCCAGCCAAGCACTACAGCACCTGCTTAGCTCTATGCACATGGATAGTCCCCATGGAAGTCAGTGACTAGACGGACAACAAGCTCTAACTCAAGTGATAGGGCTTCCACTGCTTCCCTCAGGGAGGCTATTCCATCGATTTTTTTTGGCACCGTACAGCTGCTCTCAGATCTGTTTGAAGACTTGATGGTGTTTTCGCTTGGTAGCTTTCGTTACGAACTAGAACGCTACAGTATATGGGGCCTCATGCACAAAAGTTGTTATTGTTAATATTATTTTGCCAACAGGATTTTTTCCCTTGTGGCCATCTTAACTTCTCCTTTGTTTCACCTGATCCCATGACACTCTGTTACAAGCCCTGCTGTTTTTATGCCCTTCAAATGCTCTCCCAGAAGGCAGTGAGTGCTCTCAGCTGCCACGGGAGTGAGTGGAAGATGAAGGAACTCAGAACTTCTCAGCACTAGATCTTATTCATTCACTTGCTCAAGCTCCTATATAAATACCGCATCCTTTGCTGGTTCCTCCCTTCACCCCCAGAGCCAATATTGATGCTTTTTTCTGCCCTCCCTCCAGGTTACTGCTATCTCTCTGAGATGTGGATGCCCAGAACTGAGCACACCTTCAAGGTACAACCTCACCATGGAGGAGCCCTCAGCCCCAGAGCCTTGGCCTGATCCCTCCTACATACGCTGCCACCACAACGTTGCATTGGAGGATAATTTGATTTCTTTCCAAATGCCTCCCCTCCCACCAGCTCTGGTACCACCCTCCATGAAGTACATTAATATGTCTGGTTATCCTGGGGTGACTGTGGTGCAAGTCAGAACCAGCATTTTTCTCCCCATGGAAACAAGAAGAGCGCTATTTGCTCAGCCTGGACAATGAATGGCTTCCTTGGAGAACAGCACCGACACAGTTCCAAAAACAACCAATATGGGGCTGTTCTGTAACACTTCACCCACCCTGGCCTTCCCAGCAAAACTCCAACCATAGGTGGTAGGTATAATAGGCCAGGGGAGGCTAAGCTGAGGAGGTTCTCCCTGGACTCCAGAGACATTACTGATGAACCTGGGAAGCTGAGTAGCAGATACCACCTCCTCAGCCACCCTGGAACCTGCATGGTGCATATAAAAAGCTCAGTGTTCTTTGAGAAGAGCTTTTGCTTTTCTCACCGAGTGGCTCTGGGTCTTGGAAGGTATGGCTGGGGCCAGGCGCAGCTGGGCCCAACCTGGGGCTCCTCCAGCCATGGAGGTGTGGGGAGGAGGGGGGCAGAGAGGGGCTTGGGCCTGCCTGGGGCTCCTCCAGGTGTGGGGGGAGCGGGAGTGGGTGGGCTCAGGGCTCCAACCATGGCAGGCGGGAAGGAGGGCTCAGGGCTCTGGCAACAGGAGTTTGGGCCTTGGGAGGAAGGAGCAGGGCCAGGGGGCTAGCCTCCCCGAAGGGGGGGTTCACCCGCCCCCCATGACTCCAGCTGCCTGTGAAAACACACCTGAGCCAGCCAGGTCATCGGATGAGACACCAGAAGTGGCTAGGGAACCCAGGTATCCTGCACTGCAGCAGTCCTTGCGTCACTTAGATGGCCCTGTCTCATATTTTTGACAGCATTCATCACCACCACATTTGGTGCTGTAGTACATGTCCTTACCATGTCTGTCAGAGAATGAGTTGACTGGACGAAGACCGAGATCTCCTGCAAGAAATGCAAAAAAGCTGAGGGCATTTTCTACAAGCAGGTAGAGACTGGCCCAAATTAATGCTATTTTGAAAATCAAATACCTGATTACTCTTGAAAAGGACCACATCGTTAGCACACGGGATTCTGTCTTTATCCCAGTTGGAAGCATTTTCAAAATTGGTGTTCGGAATCCATTGTTTGTACACAGCAATCGAAGCAGCTAGGCGAGGCAAAGAAAGAAATGGAATTCAACTCTATTCTGTTTCTACACAGCAATTTCCAGACACGCTGTGGGCCAGATAGTGTATGTTACTGTAGCTCTATTGAGGTCAATGGAGCTACAGGAACTAACACCAGCTGAGGATCCAGCCCTGTATAGCCCCCAAACTCTTGTTAATACAGTCACACAAAGATAAACAACACTCAGCAAAGAAATGAGTTGCCAGTGTCTCAGACTGGAACTGGAGGGCCCAGTCATGTCAGCTGTTCCTCAGATCTTACTCAGGCAAAATGCTCATCAACTTGCTGACTTTGACACTGGTTTGCAACCTACGCACTGCTGGTGTAAGAGCCTTCTCCAGTGCAGCGCCTCTGGACCGCCAACCCAAAGCATTCAAAACACCATGATTCAGGCCCCTCCCCCACCCCATGAGTTTGGCTTTAAAATCATCAGATTTGAATAATACTACCTGTTGGGTCCTTTTGATCTGCCTTCTGGTCTCTGAGCCTTTACAGGCCATGTTTGCAAGCTTTTGTCCACAGCCAGGAGGACTAGAAACTTTTTTTTTTTTTAAATGAAAGCTGAGATTCTCAAGTAATAACATGACTCCAGGAGCTTAAGAAAAACACCTCAATTTGTCAGGCTCATGATGAAATCATGAGAGTTGGTGACACTGGCTCCTGCCATGTTGAGCACCTTCCTTTATGTTCTTCCAATTCACCAGTCAACCAAGTCTACGCCTCTCCTCTTATTTATCTCTACAGTTGCGTTATTATTACTCACCGAAGGAGACAGGAGTTTAATTGGGTCAGGGCTGAGTAACCACTGAGCCAGCTGGGATCGGGTGTAGAGTAAGTGCAAAAGAGCAAGAAAAAAATGCAGATGATTTTAAACAAGAACAGTAAGTAAGGCCTAGTCTAGACATGGATTTTATACCAGGATAACTATGTCGGTTAGAGACGGGATTTTTTACCAACCCAGTTATACTGGCACAACCCCTAATGTGGAGACAGTCATAGCTGTATAAATGTGCCCGAGGCCTAGTCTATACTAGAAAATTAGGCTGATTTAACTCAGTCACTCAGGGGTGTGAAAAATGCACACCCCTGAGCAAAGTTGTTAAGCGAACCTAAGTTCCCGAGTAGACAGTGCTAAGTCAATGGAAGACTTCTTCCGTCGGCCTAGCTACCACCTCTTGGGGGAGATGGAGTGCCTATGCCGTCAGGAGAACCCTTGCTGTCAGCATAGGTAGTGGTACAGCAGTGCTGCAGAAGAGTTTTAAGTGCAGACAAGCCATTATGCTGGTAACGCTTATTCTTCGCCCCATACAGGAATAGCTACACTGCTACAGCCAAAGCACCTTTATACCTGTATTTTTTATTATTTATAAAGACAAGAGACAACAGAGGGATGCAGACAGATTGGAGAGTACCAAGAGTCAGCATGCTAGGCAGTACGGTAGTATAGCTAATGCAGTGTACAACTTTCCTTTGTAGACAAAGTCTAATTTAGCAACTGGATCTCATGGTGACTCAAGCACTTGTGAACAATCAATACCGTCTAGAGTGGCTGTCAAAATGCCATAGTAAAAGATGAGGAAGTTGGCCCAATTATTCAGCGCGGATAAACTACCTGACAAATGTAGCTGTTGCCTTTCTTTTATGAACTGACTCTTCTGCAGATGCCTTTGCCTACGCCGTGTTGTTGTAGCCATGTGGGTCCCAAGATATTAGAGACAAGGTGAGTGAGGTAAAGCTTTTATTGGACCAACTGCCATTGGTGAGAGAGAGGAGGATTGGTGATTTCTAAACATTAGCCAAATAATCTGGCTGAACCAGCCTCAGTTTATGGTTTGTTTGCAAACAACTCATTTGGACTCTTCACTATTATTCATTACTCAAGGCATGTGGTCAGCTAAGTCACATGATATTGTTTCTACTCCTTGACTTTTCCTACACAAGACAAACAAACACACTTGTCTTGCCACAAGTCCTCTGTCTTGCAAATGAATATGGGAATTGTAGGAAGAATAGCCAGTCCCTAAACACTTGTGCAAACACAAACCTGTTTGCACTAATGATTGTGCATAGCAAATTCAAAGGAGCATGACAATAGTGGTACCAGGCAGCGGTTGGGAATTTGAACCAATGTTTATATACACACCAGATCTGCAGTATTCAACCAGCCTGCCTGGCCCTGATTAAATTACATGCAGCCTGCTTCATTCTGCTGGGATAGATTTAAAGAGACTTATCTGAGACTTAGGCTACATCTACACTACAGGGGGGAGTCGATTTAAGATACGCAAATTCAGCTACGTGAATAGCGTAGCTGAATTCGACATATCGCAGCCGGCTTACCCCACTGTGAGGACCGCGGCAAAATCGACCTCCGCGGCTTCCTGTCGACGGCGCTTACTCCCACCTCCGCTGGTGGAGTAAGAGCGTCGATTAGGGGATCGATTGTCGCATCCCAACGGGACGCGATAAATCGATCCCCAAGAGGTCGATTTCTACCCGCCGATTCAGGCGGGTAGCGTAGACCTAGCCTCAGAGCATCCTTCTGCCTCTATATGCCAGAGACGGAATTTTCTGCATAGGAGCAAAAAAGCATCATAGCTTGCATGTATGTCTTAAATTAAGCAATGTCAAAATCCTCCCTTCTCTGTGATCAGTGAGCACAGGGGACATTTTCAATGCTGTGATTAACATGTGGCAGCGGATCACTGATGGCTGTGAGAGAAGCACTGTCTGTGCATGTACAAGGCCTCCAGGTGGTAAATGAGAATGTTGCACTACAGATACCGATGTGTTAAAATTAATTATTTATTTCTATGGGGATTAGGGCCCCATTGTACTGTACAAACACAAACACAGTCCCTGCCCCATAGTCTACAATTTAAACAACATGGAAAGGGTAACTAAATAGACAAGCAAGGTAGTGGGGGGAGGGGGAGGAGGGAGGCCAAGGTAACAGAAGAGGGAGATGTGCTTGCCACAGTGGATAAAACAGTCACAGGCAGTCACCAGCCAAACCAGATGAAAATGAAGTTTGTCTTATCAAGTGTGTATATAAATGGAGTTCACACAGTAATTCAGATCAGGCCACTCTTCGTATATCTACTGTTGGATTCTGTGTGACCTACTGTACATGCATTTGTGACACAGAGCATTGACTTGGTTTAATCCTTTGTGTGGGAATTGTCTCACATTGTCTGATCCTGCAAGAATTTGGTGAATTCCTGACATTTTTACTAGCCCGCTTCTCAACCATCTCCATACCCCCCATATTTTTAAACTACTATAGACACAGTCACAAGCATTTGCTCTGATCAGTATAACCCTTCCATCAGCCAGCAAAAGTCACTAGTACAGCAATATGCATGTCTCACTCTGTCTCTGTCCCTCTGTCTGTTGTGGATTGAGAGGATGAGTTTAAGGAATGATGGTTCAAAGTCAGGACCCGAGCCTGACCCACCTGCCCATCCAACAATACACATGTGGATCTTTTAATGATAAAAATGGGATATGTTTAGAAAGTGTGTCTCACTCCAGAAATTAGCATGATCAAATGAGAGCCTCTGTCATAGAAAAGGTTACAAGATAGTTTCCATTCCTCTCTCCTGTTTTTGTACAACATTTTTTAAACATTCTCCTTTGGTGCTAACATTTTCTAAGGTTGGTCTCTGTCTGAAGATGTAACTGACAACATTCTGAGTAAAATGGTTTCAATCATATGAGTTACTGGACGGTAAAAATAAATTTGCACTTTTCTCATGGTTAAAAATTCTAACCACTTTTCAAATGTTCGCGGGAAGCCTGAAACAGGCAGGCAGCAGGTAAGCTGGGGGGGCGGCGGTGGCGGCGAGGGGGGCGCGAAGAGGCACGGTCCAGTCCGGCCCCCCCGACTGAGCGGCTCCCTCCAGTGGCTGGCCAAGAGGCTCTGGCCCCGGCGGCTCCGGGCTGTTCCTCACTGCCTCAGCTGCAGCTCCTGAAGCTCTCCTCCCATATGCTTTCTATAGTCCAAGCTTTGCCTGCAGAGAAGCTGACTATGGGAGTTGCGGGGGGAGCTATGGTGCCGAGCACCCCCCTTGCCGGGATCCCCAGGCAGGGGGGTGAGGTGACACCCCCACGTGCCCCGGGCCAGGCCGAGCCCAGGTCCGTCTCCCTTTAAAAGTGGGGCCAGGCTGAGCCGAGCTGGCGGGGGGTGGCTCCGCTCCCCGCTGCAGGCTGATGCTGGAGCCTGGGCTGAAAGCCCCGCTCGTCTCCTGCACCAGCTAAGTGTGGTACTTTGCTGCGGCTCCCCCAGCCCCCCAGGGCCGGGCTGCCCCATGGTAGGGGCGGATTGCTTGAGGCAGGGCAGGACCAGGTGGCGCCGAGGGCTGAACAGGCCTGGCAGGGCAGTGCGGGGGCTGCTGGAGGGGGAAGCTGGGGAAGGGGTGGCACGCCCTCAACCCCCGGGGGGTGCCTGCCCCGCGGAGGAGGCAGAGGGGCGCAAGCCGCAGCAGGACCCCAAACCCCCGGGGGAGGGGATCTGGGGCCAGCCCGGGGAGGCAGGAGCAACCCCGCGGATGCTGGGCGTGTGCAGGGCAGAGCCCCGGGAGAGCACCAGCCCCATGGCGGGCAGTGCTGCAGAAGAGCCCGTGCCCCGCGGCGGGCGAGGGGAGCTGGGCTACCCGCACCCACCTCTCACGGCCGCTCCATACTGCTCCCGGTACCGCTTTCCACCTGCGCGGCTGCCCTGTCAGCCGCTTTTGGGTCTTTTGGGACATTTTTAGCTTTTTACAAATCTCCCCCCGGACGGCTATTTAAAGACCCAAAAGCCGGAAATGTCCGGGGAAACCCGGACGTATGGTAACCCTACCAGAAGAGTGAGCTTGAGAGGCTGACGTGCTGGCGGTGTTAAGGAGCTAGCGCAGACATGACTCCCTCATGCCGGAGGCGGGGTCAGTGTGTGTGTGTGTGTGTGTGTGTGTGTGTGTGTGTGTGTGTGTGTGTGTGTGTGTGTGTGTGTGTGTAACAAGGTGACTTACAGTCCCAGGTACCCCAAGAACTGTCACACCGTCATTAAAATGAAAATGTTTCTGTCCTTTACATGGGGAGGGCTGCATCGGAAACAGATATGCTGCTGCCCTGCTAACCCAGCCTTGCAGTAGGGGGTTTGCAGCCACACCATAGTGGCAGTAATATGGAGAATTCGCTCCCTCCCCCCTTCAATGCAGTGTGAATTCCAAAACCAAACTGGGACCATTCCAATGCTAACATTATGAAGGCCCTGGTTCAGCAAGGTGCGTACACACATGCCTAACAAAGCACACAAGTAGTCTAATTGAAACAAACAGGCATGAGTCTGATTTAAGGTTGTGAAGGAGCCTTAAATTAGGCAAATGTTTTAATCCATTTTAAGACCCCTTTACATTGCCAGAGCAGTGGAATGAGACTCCGACCCAATAGAACAAACTCACAAGTTTTAAATTGGGCATGTGCGTAAGAACCTTACTGAACTGAAACCTAAACATGGGCAATTTTTTGTTTTATCTTTTTCTTTTAAGATGAAAAACCTACAAAATTAAATATAAAAAACTGTTAATGCAATGCTACAACTGCCAAGTTAAAATTCCCCAGAGTCAGGAAAAGGAAAGGTTAAAGTTCTAACAGAAGGCATAAGTTCATTCCATTGCATATATGTAGTCAGTTCTATCCCTGTTTTGCTGGATATATGTAGCTTACCTTATAAAGTGTATAATACCCAGTAACATAAAACATACAGACATGTCCTAAGCTGCGGTAAATCGGCATAGTTTCCTTGCTTTCAACAAAGTAAGGCTGAATTACACAGCTGAGGATCTGGCCCCAAGCTGTGCAATGCAGCCAAGTTAACCAAACTGTTGCAGCCTCCGTTTATGCAATTCCTGACTTTAACTATGCACCACAGTATTGCATTAATGAACCTTTTGCCTCTATATCAACATCACTTGACTGTTTAATCAGTCCTTTTGCTGAGGAATCATGGTCTCTGAATGTTAAATACATATGCATATTCAACAGAAGATGACTCTTCAGAGCCTTAAATAAAAAGAGCCGAGAAACCCAAGCAGCAGAGGTGCAGTGAACAGAAGATGCAAATCACAGCCCACCCGCTCTTTCTTCGCCCATTT
Organism: Trachemys scripta elegans; assembly: GCF_013100865.1. NCBI lineage: Eukaryota > Metazoa > Chordata > Testudines > Emydidae > Trachemys > Trachemys scripta. The sequence continues at coordinate 21,576,889 of NC_048301.1, forward strand.
TAAAATGAGTTTTTCCACTTGCATTAGAAATACGTCACCAAGTGCAGAGTCCGTGGCTTTATTCCACATTACCTAAAGCCTGAAATGGAAAAAGCCATTTTGCCCTCATTCTCCATTCTCAGACAGGTCCTGTCATTACTCACCAAGGAGCTGCACGAGAAGGAGGAGGAAAAACAGACCCTTCATTTCGCAGTCCGCTGCTAAAACATTCCTTCCCAGCCCTCTAATGAACTTTGGACTAGCCAGTGTCACATGATGCTTCATACACTTGAGAATGTGTAGGGGAGCAGAAGCATTGGGAGAAGACTGGAGAACTATGATGCTTTGGGATACAACTCATTTACATGGAGACTTGTCCAGTCTCAGAGACCAGGTTATTTTTAACATCTCATCAAAGCTCACCGATTTTTTCACAGTGTTGCTTTAACCTGCATGGAGCGTGATGCAATAGTGAAAGCAGGGGATGGGGAGTCAGGGCTCCAGAGTTCCAGTCTCAGCTCTGCACTGCCTCGTTGTAGGCTCTTTGGCAAGTGGTCTCTCTATGCCTCAGTTTCCCCACCTTAGTGTGGTTGAAGATTCTTAGGCTGACTGTCTGTAAAGAGCTTTGCAGAGGTAAAGCACGGTACAAGTGCTAAGTGTTATTATTGTATGTCATTCTACACTCCAAAATGCCTCTTATCTTATAATTCCTAATAGTAGTGTCAATGTGTTTTCAATTAGCGTCCTGGGAAGAAAGCAGCTCACAGACATGGCTTGTAATTGGACTTTGGACATCAACTGATTTTCTCATTATCTGAACAGTTATGGCTTCTTTTCTATCCCAGCACAGTCTTGGACAGGCAGTCAGGGGTCAAAGGGAGTAACAGGCGGTAATATGAGCAAATGCAGGAGGAGGAACGTATTTCCTCACAACAATTTGTCTCTCTCTGAATGCCCTAGAAGCACACACAATCCCAGAGAGGCAGAGGGTTGGGCATCTCAGGATGGCTACACCTAGGTGTTTGTGTTAAGGTGTGCACAGAGGCATTCTGTGTCTGTCAGAGGGTCTTGGTTGCTGTGTCTCTCTGCACTGAACTGTTGACATGCATGAGGGTATGTGCTACTATGGTAGGGTTACCATATTTTAATTTTTAAAAAGGAGGACACTCCACGGGGCCCCGGCCCCCCCNGTGTGTGTGTGTGTGTGTGTGTGTGTGTGTGTGTGTGTGTGTGTGTGTGTGTGAGAGAGAGAGAGAGAGAGAGAGAGAGAGAGAGGTGTCTCATTACCCTTGTGTCTGCCCATCCCCCTATTCAGCAACCACTTTTACTCCCCAATTAATCCCCATATCTGGCCCCCCGCCCACACACCTCAGCCTCACCACCCGAGGCTTATCACCCTATGTCAGGCCGGGGTGGGGGCTACACTGGGATCCCCTTTCCCAGGCTGGGTGTTGCAGGGAGGGAGGGGAAAGGAGCTGCCCCATTCCTCACAGGAGAGGGGAGGGAGCAGAGATGCCTTGAGCTGCTGGGCACTTTCTACTCCCTCTTTGGAGAATGGTGTCAGCTCCCAGGAAAAGAGCTCTGCCTGCTTCCTGCAGCAGCTCTGATTGGCTGCTCTATGCCAGGAGGCAGGCAAGGGGGGAAAGCAGCCAATCAGAGGGTTTTTCCCCCCCAGGCAGTACTAAAAATTTGCTCCCTCAATGACTTGGCTCACTTCTTAGAAATTGTATTACAAAATGTGCCTGTGGCAACTACAGCAGTCACATAGGTGGGGGAGTAACACTAGAAAGGGATTTGTGTGTTTTCAACTTCCTTTAATGACATTTAGCAGCTGGAAACAAGAAAGAGCCAGCAACATGTGAGTAGCAAAAGCTCCACGGACTACAGTTTGAGAACCATTACACTGGAGGTTGGACAAGACATTTCTTCAGCTCCTAGGATGACTCACCTGTAAGAAAGGCACTGGGAGTCACAGCAGAGACACTTTGGGAGAGACAGAGGGACTCAGCAATTTGATTGTCAGGCATGCCCCTGGCCCAATACATATTTCCAGGAGTGCAACACTTCCATTGACTTCAGTGGTATCATGAAAGCCATGTGGACGGGGTGATCACTTAAAAGTAGATTTTTTTGGAACAAGTTAGAACATTAACAGTTGACCAGGTAACAGTACAACACTCCCTCCCTGCACTACTAAAGGGCTCTTTAAGCTAGTGGGAAATAGCATAACAAGACCCAATGGGTGTAAGATGAAGTCAGACCAATTCAAATTAGAAATAAGGCACACATTTTTAACAGTGGGAGTGATTAACCATTGGAACAAACTACCAAGGGTAGTGGTGGATTCGGCATCTCTTAATATCTCCAAACCAAGCCTGGGTGCCTTTCTGGAAGATACGCATTAGCCAAACACAAATTACTGGGCTCAATGCAGGGGTAAATTTCAGGGCCTGTGTTATATAGGAGATGAGATGAGATGCTCTAATGGTTTCTTCGGGCCTCACACTCCTTGAATCTATGAATATTCAGAGAAAAGTCTCAGAATGGGAGAACCCCACTTTTCCCTTCTCCTGACTCCTCATCACACATCACATCAACTTAGATTCTTTTGGCCAATATTTTCAAAACTGGGCGACTAAAGTTAGAGCCGAAATCCAAATTTAGGTGCCTAAAAAACTGGCCTGATTTTCAAGTGCTGAGCCCTGACATCTGTGGAAACTGTTGAGTGCTCAGCCCAATTAAAAATCGTCCCACTTATTAAGACACCCATATTTGGATTGGACACCTTTCTGTTAACGTATGACTGACAGCTCCTCACCAGCTTGTAACTTACATCCTTTCCTTAAGCTTCATCTCTGAATTTTGCTCACTGAGCAAAGGAGCACGAGATGGTTTAATTCACATTCCAAAAGGGCCAGCACAGAGCAAACAAGAAAAGTAACTAAAAGGGTTTGCTGGTATAGCTATACCAGTAACACTACACTGGCAAACCCTCCTTGTGAAGACAAGGTTAAATCAGCAGAAAAAAAAAAAAGTCCTTTGGCCAGTGTGGCTTATGCCAATTAGTTAGATCCCCTGTTGTCAGGTGAGCAGCACAGACTGTGCCTCTGAGTGAAATATGTTATAACCACCAAAAGCACTTTTTGCGGTATAAACACTAGAGCTTTTGCTGGCAGCTATCTTGGCGAAAAAGTCAGAGCCCTAACTGACATAGCTCTGCTGGCAAAACATACGTGTCAACCAGTCCTAACATGAGGTATAGGACTATGTAAGTTGAAGCAGGCCATCTCTACTGAAATTTACACCTCTTTCAGAATCATAGGGTATATGTTATTCCCTTAGACTCTCTCACCCTTTGGTAACTGGGTATAAATATGACCTAGGGGAGTCTAACTGTCGTATCACCTCCAAATTTAGCTCTTTGTCTGCCCCCACCAAAAAAGTCTATGTCGATCTATAACGTCACATATGGTTTGGGCCAGAGATCCCCAGACTATAGAGATTAACTGAGGCACCAGAGCTAACAGTCCCAAGACTCTGTGGCCACCTTGAAGGGGGGAAAAAAACCCAACTGCCCAGTTACACTCAGTCTCCCTTCAGTCTTCAGGACTATGACTGAACACACTGCAGTCACAACAATTCCCAAGAGCACCAAACAAGCATTTATGCTTCCACCTCATCCTTGTGGGATGGCTTGCAACTGTTTTACGGACATCTCACAGCAGGCATTAGAAACTGCTAGAGCTGCAGATGGAGTTGGAGTAGTAGAAGCTGGCTATTGTTAGGTGCCCTCTTCAGATACAATAGCTCGTATGAGCTTTGATGTTTCGCATCTCTCCAGTAGAAAGGCTCGTCTTTGGGGCACTAGCATGGCTGCTTTTACAGGGCGCATAGCCTTCTTGATTAAGGGGATTTGTAAACCCGCTAAACTGCTCTGATGTTTTTTTCATGCACAATTTTTTAAAAGGTAACTGGCAAGATATCATTCAAAATAGCAAATTGTACAGAACAAGTCTCCAAACCATTCCTGCTCTTGCAATCAAAGCAAGCTTTTCAAAGACCAGAAGTTAGGAAAAGGGAAAAGCTGGGCTCCCTCCGTGTCCTCATAGGCTGTCTTAGCTTATTCAGTCAAACAGACGAAGTTTCACATATGTGCAAGAATGAACTGGGCACAGCTGGGTTCAATGACAGCCATCAGAGCACCACCCAGTGGGGCAGAAATGAAATACACAATTGACTCAAGTTGAAACCATTTTTTGAAAAACCATCGGCGTATAGCTTCTCGCTCTCTTTTGACCACCAGAGATGACCCTTGCTTACCCTATAACTGTGCTGAGACTTCATCATAGGTAAAGGGGAACTGTGCTGTGGTGATGAGAGCCTGAATTTTTCAAAAACACTTTAGTGACCTGGGAGAATAAAGGTACATTTACACCGGGGTTAATCTGAAGCTTTTTGATGCATGTCGGGTATCTCGCATGATGCACCTCACAATCAATAGCGTGCACACAGCACATCTGTTCCATTTTCAATTTGCATTGTGTGAATCCATGACACCAGCTTGCTGCAAACTGATGGAGAAGCGTTCTTGGGGTACTCCAGGGTCTTTTGCTTTGTTGTTGAGCAGCTGCATCCTGTAAATATTTTCACAGTGACTGTGAGAAGCCATGTTGGTTCAATTATTTGTTTTAAATCCTATGCTTCCACTGTCTCAACACCGTAATTCTTTCTGCGTGGGCTTATGCCATTTTCATATTGCTGTCAGCCAGCATGGACCCAACATTGCTCTGCACTGCTACTGTGACATGCACGAATACACCCATGCTGCTTGGGCTGTATGATCTGGGGGATTATAGTGGCTCACAAGCTAAATATGAGGTAACAGTGTAACACTGTTGCAAAAAAAAGCAAACATCATTCTGGGATGTATTAGCAGGAGTGTTATAAACAAGACATGAGAAGTAATTTGTCCACTGTACTCTTGTGCTGATTAGGCCTCAACTGGAGTATTGTGTCCAGGTCTGGGCACTGCATTTCAGGAAAGATGTGGACAAATTGGAGAAAGTCCAGAGAAAAGCAACAAAAATGATTAAAGGTCTAGAAGACAAGACCAATGAGGGAAGATTGAAAAAATTGGGTTTGTTTAGGCTGGAAAAGAGAAGACTGAGGGGGGACACGATAACAGTTTTCAAGTACATAAAAGGTTGTTAAAAGGAGGCGAGGGAAAAATTCTTCTCCTTAACTTCTGAAGATAGGACAAGAAGCAATGGGCTTAAATTGCAGCAAGTGAGGTGTAGGCTGAACATTAGGAAAAACTTCTTAACTGTCAGGGTGGTTAAGCACTGGAATAAATAGTGTAGGGAAGTTGTGGAATCTCCTTCATTGGAGATTTTTAAGAGCAGGTTAGACCTGTCAGGGATGGCATACATAATACTTAGTCCTGCCTTGAGTGCAGGGGACGGGATTAGAAGACCTCTCAAGGTCCTTTCCAGTCCTACGATTCTACAGCAATCAAAGCTGGATGAATTTGGCACTGGACTTTGCCCATTGCACTACCGAGCAGATGATGTGGGAGCAGGCGAATATTCTACAGCAACAGCAGCTCCCCTCCAGCAGCAGGAGAATCAGGGTTGGAAGGGACCTCGGGAGGTCATCTAGTCCAAACCCCTGCTCAAAGCAGGACCAATTCCCAACTAAATCATCCCAGCCAGGGCTTTGTCAAGCCGAGCCTTAAAAACCTCCAAGGAAGGAGATTCCACCACCTCCCTAGGGAACGCATTCCAGTGCTTCACCACCCTCCTAGTGAAATAGTGTTTCCTAATATCCAACCTAGACCTTCCCCACTGCAACTTGAGACCATTGCTCCTTGTTCTGTCATCTGCCACCACTGAGAACAGCCAAGCTCCATCCTCCTTGGAACCCCCCCTCAGGTAGTTGAAAGCAGCTATCAAATCCCCCCCCATTCTTCTCTTCTGGAGACTAAACAATCCCAGTTCCCTCAGCTTCTCCTCATAAGTCATGTGCTCCAGACCCCTAATCATTTTTGTTGCCCTCCACTGGACTCTTTCCAATTTTTCCACATCCTTCTTTTAGTGTGAGGCCCAAAACTGGACACAGTACTCCAGATGAGGCCTCACCAATGTCGAATAAAGGGGAACGATCACGTTCCTCGATCTGCTGGCAATGCCCCTACTTATACAGCCCAAAATGCTGTTAGCCTTCTTGGCAACGAGCACACTGTTGACTCATATCCAGCTTCTCGTCCACTGTGACCCCTAGATCCTTTTCTGCAGAACTGCTACCTAGCCATTCGGTCCCTAGTCTGCAGCTGTGCATGGGATTCTTCCGTCCTAAGTGCAGGACTCTGCACTTGTCCTTGTTGAATCTCATCAGGTTTTTTTTGGCCCAATCCTCTAATTTGTCTAGGTCCCTCTGTATCTGATCCCTACCCTCTAGCGTATCTACGACGCCTCCCAGTTTAGTGTCATCTGCAAACCTGCTGAGAGTGCAGTCCACACCATCCTCCAGATCATTAATAAAGACATTAAACAAAACCAGCCCCAGGACAGACCCCTGGGGCACTCCGCTTGAAACCGGCTGCCAACTAGACATGGAGCCATTGATCACTACCCGTTGAGCCAGACGATCTAGCCAGCTTTCTATCCACCTTACAGTCCATTCATCCAGCCCATACTTCTTTAACTTGCCGGCAAGAATACTGTGGGAGACCGTATCAAAAGACTTGCTAAAGTCAAGGAATAACACATCCACTGCTTTCTCCTCATCCACAGAACCAGTTATCTCATCATAGAAGGCAATTAGGTTAGTCAGGCACGACTTCCCCTTGGTGAATCCATGCTGACTGTTCCTGATCACTTTCCTCTCCTCTAAGTGTTTCACAATTGATTCCTTGAGGACCTGCTCCATGATTTTTCCAGGGACTGAGGTGAGACTGACTGGCCTGTAGTTCCCCAGATCCTCCTTCTTCCCTTTTTTAAAGATGGGCACTACATTAGCCTTTTTCCAGTCATCCGGGACCTCCCCCGATCACCATGAGTTTTCAAAAATAATGGCTAATGGCTCTGCAATCTCATCTGCCAACTCCTTTAGCACCCTCGGATGCAGCGCATCCGGCCCCATGGACTTGTGCACATCCAGTTTTTCTAAATAGTCCCGAACCACTTCTTTCTCCACAGAGGGCTGGTCACCTTCTCCCCATATTGTGCTGCCCAGTGCAGCAGTCTGGGAGCTGACCTTGTTCGTGAAGACAGAGGCAAAAAAATCATTGAGCACATTAGCTTTTTCCACATCCTCTGTCACTAGGTTGCCTCCCTCGTTCAGTAAGGGGCCCACACTTTCCTTGACTTTCTTCTTGTTGCTAACATGCCTGAAGAAACCCTTCTTGTTACTCTTAACATCTCTTGCTAGCTGCAACTCTAAGTGTGATTTGGCCTTCCTGATTTCACTCCTGCATGCCTGAGCAATATTTTTAGACTCCTCCCTGGTTATTTGTCCAATCTTCCACTTCTTGTAAGCTTCTTTTTTGCATTTAAGATCAGCAAGGATTTCACTGTTTAGCCAAGCTGGTCTCCTGCCATATTTACTATTCTTTCTACACATCGGGATGGTTTGTTCCTGCAACCGCAATAAGGATTCTTTAAAATACAGCCATCTCTCCTGGACTCCTTTGCCCTTCATGTTATTCTCCCAAGGGATCCTGCCCATCTGTTCCCTGAGGGAGTCAAAGTCTGTTTTTCTGAAGTCCAGGGTCCGTATTCTGCTGCTCTCCTTTCTTCCTTGTGTCAGGATCCTGAACTCGACCATCTCATGGTCACTGCCTCCCAGGTTCCCATTCACTTTTGCTTCCCCTACTAATTCTTCCCTGTTTGTGAGCAACAGGTCAAGAAAAGCTCTGCCCCTAGTTGGAAGAGATGGCAGCAGGACAACGAGGCAGAGGATGATGCCGAGCTGTGGAACTAGAGCAGTGGTTCTCAACCAGGGGGCCAGGGCCCACTGGGGGCCGTGAGCAGGTTTCAGGGGGTCCGCCAAGCAGGGCTGACATTAGACCTGCTGGGGCCAAGAGCAGAAAGTCAAAGCCCCACAACCTGGGGCTGAAGCCCAGGGCTCCAAGTCCCGCCACCTGGGGCTGAAGCCGAAGCTTGAGCAACTTAGGTTGGCAAGGCTCCCTGTGGCGTGGGACCCCAGGCAGTTGCCCTGCTTGCAAACCACTAATGCTGGCCCTGGCTTTTATATGCAGAAAAACAGCTGTTGTGGCACAGATGGGCTGTGGAGTTTTTATAGCGGGGGGGGGGGGAGAAGGGGGACTCAGAAAGAAAAAGGTTGAGAACCCCTGAACACGAGGACCAGTTCCTGGATCAGCTAATTAGCATTCAAGGCCATTTCTGGGCCTGAGAAACCAGCGTGGATTGGTGGGAGAGGATTGTTCTGCAGACATGAGACGACTGCTGTAGCAAGAGAACTTCAGGATGGGGAGGGCTACCTTTTTTGAGATCTGTCAGAACTAGAGAACAGAACAGAGTTTCAGGCAGAACCTACCAACCTGTAGTGTCCCATATCTATGGAGAAATGGGTCGCCGTTGCCATCTGGAATCTGGCCACCCTGGCACATTGCTCTGTAGCCAACCAATTCAGCATGGGGAGATCAACTGTTAGGGCCATGCTCATTCAGATCAGCTATCCGTTGACGAATTACTGTCTCACCAGGTCCTGAAGCTGTGGAATGCTCAGGAGATACTTGATGGCTTTGCACGCATTGGGTCCTCAAAGCGTATTGAGACAACTGATGGAACCCATGTGCCTATTATTTGCGCCCCCTCATCAGGGTGCAGAATTTATAAACAAAAAAGGGGTATTTCTTGCTGGTGCTGCTAGGACTGTTTGACCCCTGCAGCAGATTTACAGATATAAATACAGGGTGGTCTGGACATGTCTACCACTCTAGGATCTTTCAGAACTCAGTTTTATTTAAATTAATGGAGAAAGGACTTTTTGCCCCAGGACCACTGTGGACATTAATGTCATGGAGGTTGGCCTGGTTATTCTGGTAGACCCATCTTATCCTCTGATGCCCTGGTTAATGAAGCCATATGCAGGCAACTTGGACACATGGAAGGAACATTTTAACTAGTAGTAGTAGTAGTAGTCAAGCTTGTGTTTAGTTGTTTGAAAGGCTGTTGGCGCTGCTTATGGAAGAGCTTGGAGGTAGCAGAAAAAAAATGTTTCTGCACAATGTTTATGAGGGGGGGAGAAAGCCATAACGATGGGTGGGAGTTTTCTGTGGATCAAGCAGCCAGCAAGGCATCCCATAGAAAATGCTAACACTTGGGGGAATATTGTCAGGGCTACCTATTGGTCCTATTTTAAGGCTCATGTCTGAACGTGTGCAGCTGTTAGCTTGTGAGGGCATGTTGGGACAGACACATTGCAAGCACTGGGGTTTGGTGCCTGGATGGTGGAATGTTCCCTCTGTAATTCTGTAAAACCCTATGAATTATTGCAGATTTATGTAAAGGATTTCCTGAGTTAAATGCAATGCTGCCTCATAATGGATGGATTTAACATGGTTTTTATTATGAAAGAACAATAACAAAAACCCAAACTGTAAATGAACCAATGGAAAAATACAAAAATATTGTTATTTGAAAGTACATTGAATTAAACAATCTACTCCTAACTGACAATAAACAAAGCTTTCATTAAAACAGTGCAAACACAACTGGAAGTGCAACAGTACTAACAGTGTAAACAGAACAATTATTTTTGGGGGAGGAGTGGCAGTAATAGGCAAGTATGCACCTTCCCTCTGCCTCCTCTTGTCCATATGGTCTCTAGGGTTGAGTGCCACAGCTCAAAATTGTCAGTGGTGCTGAAAGGCTAGGAACTGCTGGGCTCTCAGGAGCCAGTGTTCTTGGTGCCTGGAGGTTGGTTCTGAGAGGAGAATGGCTACTCTTAACACTACTGCAGGAGTATGGCAGGGAGGAGCTGCTACTAGCCCCGTAGCCAGTATTGTCCAGGGGCAGAAGGACATGGTTGGGTTCTAAATGACGGGACTCCTGGCCTCGCAGTAGTGTATTTTGGAGGAAAGCATTCTGGCTCAGGATAGCATCCATGAGTTGCCTCTGCATCACCTTGTCTTTTTCTATGCTCTCCATGGCCATGGCGATGCTGTCCTTGGCCACTGCCACAATCTCCTGGGAGAGCTGTATTTCTTTTTCCCTCTGGGTCATCTGGTTCTGCCTCCACCTCTCAGCCAGCCTGGCTTTCCTCTGGGACTGTGCCATGAGTTCTGCAAACCTCTTGTCCTGAGTCTTTCTTTTTTACCCCCTAAGATTGGCCGGCCTCTCAGCAGTAGATAAAAGCCCTGTCCTTGTTGGTCTGACCATTGCAGGTGGGAAGAAAAACAGTCACTTATTGTTCATATTCCAGACTGGCCATCATAGCATTTTTTATAATGTATGTGGGACTTTACCTCCTTGAGACTCTTCCCAGCCTTGGTGGCACCTCAGAGATAGCACGTGGTTTTGCGTGTGAGAAGCATGCTGGAGGCATTACGATGTCTGTCTGCTGACTACGCTGTTAGGAAGGTTGTGGGGGGAGGATTTGGAATTACGCTCTAGGTTTGTTTTTGCAGGTTTGTTTGTGTGCTGGAGGTGTTTCTGTGGGGTCAGAGAGGTGAAGGGGGCAGGCAAGCTGGAGAATAATCCCCTTTAGGCTGTCCTGACTCTGGATGACATTATGGTGAGGCAGAGAATGATCTTAGTGATAAAGGTGAAGGGTGGCCCAGCGAGGTAAGTTATTCATGAGGATGGTCCCCGAGAAATGAAGCAGGAATGGAAGGGGCTTGCAAGCTATAGCTAGGGGGTGGAGAGGCATGTTGCTATTCTCTGTAATGTCAGAAACAAAATCAAGTGATTTCTCAGTCTTAAGTTCCGCTGTATCCCCCCCTGCAGACATGCAGAGACAAATATATAGGGTCTTGTAGTGATTGTGACCTATGATGTGTGTTACAGGGTATTTGTACCTCAGCAGAGAGCAGTACTGTCTGTGCCTTCATGGGGCATGCAGTGTACATTTATACTAGGGCTGTCAAGCGATTAAAAAAATTAATCATGATTAATCACGCTGTTAAACAATAATAGAATACCATTTATTTAAATATTTTTGGATGTTTTCTACATTTTCAAATATATTGATTTCAATTACAACACAGAATATGAAGGGTATAATGCTCACTTTATTTTTTATTACAAATATTTGCACTGTAAAAAAGAAATATTTTTCAATTCACCTAATACAAGTACTGTAGTGCAATCTCTTTATCGTGAAAGTTGAACTTACAAATGTAGAATTGTTAAAAAAACAACTGCACTCAAAATAAAACAAATAATGTAAAACTTTAGAGTCTACGAGTCCAATCAGTCCTACTTCTTGTTCAGCAAATCGCTAAGACAAACAAGTTTGTTTATATTTGCAGGAGATAATGCTGCCTGCTTCTTGCTTATGTCACCTGAAAGTGAGAACAGACGTTCGCATGGCACTATTGTAGCCGGCGTCGCAAGATATTTACGTGCCAGATGCACTTAAAATTCTTATGTCCCTTCATGCTTCAACCACCATTCCAGAGACACACATACATGCTGATGACGGGTTCTGCTCGATGATAATCCAAAGCAGTGCAGACGGACGCGTGTTCATTTTCATCATCTGAGGCAGATGCCACCAGCAGAAGGTTGATTCTCTTTTTTGGTGGTTCAGGTTCTATAGTTTCTGCATCAGAGTGTTGCTCTGACTTCTGAAAGCATACTGCACACCTCGTCCCTCTCAGATTTTGAATGGCACTTCAGATTCTCAAACCTTGGGATGAGTGCTGTAGCTAGCTTCAAAATCTCACATCGGTACCTTCTTTGCATTTTGTCAAATCTGCAGTGAAAATGTTCTTAAAATGAACATGCTCATCATCTGAGATTGCTATAACATGAAATATATGGCAGAATGCGGGTAAAACAGAGCAGGAGACATACAATTCTCCCCTGAGGAGTTCCGTCACAAATTTAATTAACGCATTTTTTTTTTTAACAAGCGTCATCGGCAGGAAGCATGTCCTCTGGAATATTTGAAAATGTAGAAAAACACTCAAAAATATTTAATACATTTCAATTGGTATTCTATTGTTTAACAGTGTGATTAAAACTGCGATCGATCACAATTAATTTTTTTAATCGCAATTACTTTTTTTTGAGTTAATCGTGTGAGTTAACTGTGATTGACAGCCCTGATTTATACCACGCTTAAACTATGAACACTAACCACACTTCTTTCCCTGTATCCCCGGTGCAATAAACTGTTGAATTTTGCACAAGTGAATGCTTTCATTTTTCAGATCCGCTGGGCGGGGGAGCAGGTTGGGCAGCGTAGAGATTGCAGCTGAGCCTTACTGCTGGTTGCCATTTTGAGACAGCAAAAAAAATGAATGGGTGGGTTTGCCAGTTAGGGAAGATGAGAGAATGGCAGAAGTGCTGGAACTAGGGGTTCTGCCGTACCCCCTGGGTTGAAGTAGTTTCCATTATGGGCAGGGTTTACAGTTTGGCTCACTGGCTCCCAGCAGCCCCACTGTACAAATTGTTCCAGAGAAGCGGAAAGGAAAACAAGCAGATAAGCAAGGGCCCTCTGTGCGGTGGTGCTGAAAGCAGGTGAGTGTTGTGGGCTTAGCACATCACAGAGGCCGCTTGCCTGGGCAGAGTCACTGCCATTTTGGAAACAGGTTTGGGAGGACTGAATGGACAGTGCTGGCTGAGGTGGGGGCTGGAAGCTCAGAAGGGCTCGTCGCTCACATCCACCTACAATGGCTGAGACCATAGTGCACCTGGCCTCAGCCATTGCCGGTGGATGTGAGTTACGAACCCTCCTGAAGCTAGGGCCACAGTACTGTACAGTAATCATCATAATAAATGGTAAGTCTAGGTACATACATACCGAAGCCTCCAGGAATCTGCTTTATCAGTCCCGGCCTGGGTTCCTGGCTGGGACTCAGGATCAGCTGATGGAGAGCAGGACTGCAGCTAGCTTTCCAGCTGATCAGCGTCAGGATCCTGTGTCCCAAAAAGATCCTGTCTCTCAGGGGACAGCTCCTCTGAGGCAGCCTCCTGCTCATCTTCCAACAGATCATCCTCAGTGGGGTAGTGGGAGAAGTGTGGGCAGCAGGATCCAAACGGTGCCTGGGACAGGGAGTACTAGAATTGTGTAGAATCCTATCTGGTTCATCAAACAATGGGCATGTCACATGTCCCCTGCCAGATTGTCCCCTTTTTGTCCCTCATTTCAATGTACTTTTTCCTGACCTCCTCGCTCTTTATCTGGCACTGCTCCGTGTTCCTCACAAACATCTGCTTTGTAATGTCCACAAGAAGCACTTTATTCCGGAGGCTGGCCACAAAAGCTTTTTGCACTGACACTTCTCCCCAGATGGTGACGAGATCCGGGGTCTGAGCACAGCACCAAGTGGCTGTGCAAGGTATGTTGTCTGGCTTCTAGAGTACTAGTGTGGTTGTATTACAAAAATAATGCACAGCGATCCATGAGCAAATGGGCAAAATCTGGCCCCGTGCCAGCTTTTATAGGTGGAGGGGTCATCTTGGGAACTTGCCCCCAAAGCATGGGAGGGCACACCTGTAAATGGACAGGTCAATAATGGTCCAACTGCAAGGCACTGTGGGGTAGCTATTGGAAACATGCAAGAAGGTGAGAATGAGTTTTATACAAGAAGATACTTTCTGCAAAACAGGTCACAGGAGGTAATTTACATTTATATATGGTTTCTTTCCCTAGAAGAGTATACAGGTCTGTCACATCTTATGCTGGAGTTACATTCCGCAGTCAGCGCCTAAAGCAAAAATCGCGTATAGACAAAATTACATTGAGTGTAATGGCAGGTGGAATCGCCCGCACTACAGGTACAATATTAAAATTGTCATTTTTCTCTTTGTTTTTGTTTTGTTTTTGCCGACTGCGTAAAGCTGAAATCGTGCATGTTAAATGCGCGTAAGATGCGACAGACATGTAGATTATTTCATCGGACAGAAATACAATCCTCTCTCTCAGAGAGAACGTAGCAACTGTTTAACAAACGTTAAACACTACAGTTCAGAACAGGAAATGAAGATACTTTCTCCATTTTTACACACAGGGTGCACATTGTAGTTACTCCACTTGGAACTGGGCCAGGGTACCATGCCCTTCTCTTGCAAGAGTTATAGGGGAATTTTTAATAACCTAGTCAGCAATTGTGTTCACACGAATAGACCAGTCTAATTCAATTCGAAGCAAGCCTAGTCCACGTTGCAAGAGAACACCAGAATTTGTGATAAATTTGGAGTTAATGCACAGTAATGAATTTGTGCCATGTGTACCTGTTTTCAAACTGGATTAACTCAATCAGGTTTAAAACCCCACATAGTCAAGCCCCAAGTCCCACTGAAAGTTGATGAGATTTAGGGATTTAAGTGCTTTTGAAAATGTTGCCCAAGATCTTTTGGACAAGACCACTGCCTAAGTTATTAACAATTCCAATACAACTCTTGCAAGAGAAGGGCATGGTACCCTGGCCCAATTCCAAGTGGAGTAACTACAATGTCCACCCTGTGCGTAAAAATGGAGACTGAACTCTTCATTTCCTGTTCTAAACTGTAATGTTTAATGTTTGTTAAACAGCTGCTATGTTCTCCAAGAGAGAGGATTGTATTTCTATCAGATGAAATAATCTATACTCTTCTGGGGAAAGAAACCATATATAAATGTAAAAAGAACGAGGAGTACTTGTGGCACCTTAGAGACTAACACATTTATTTGGGCGTAAGCTTTCCTGGGCTAAAACCTACTTCATTAGATGCATGCAGTGGAAAATACAGTAGGAAGATTTGATATTATATATCTATCTACACAGAGAGAGAGAGAGAGAGAGAGAACGAGAACATGAAAAAATGGGGGTTGCCATACTAACTCTAATGAGACTAATAGCCCACCTTAATTGATTAATCTTGTTAGAGTTAGTATGGCAACCCCCATTTTCTCATATTCTCTCTCTCTCTCTCTCTCTCTCGCTGTGTGTGTATATATATCTATCTATCTTCCTACTGTATTTTCCACTGCATGCATCTGATGAAGTGGATTTTAGCCCACGAAAGCTTACGCCCAAATAAATGTGTTAGTCTCTAAGGTGCCACAAATACTCCTCGTTCTTTTTGCTGATACAGACTAACACAGCTACCACTCTGAAACACACAAATGTAAGTTACTTCCTGTGACCTGTTTTGCAGAAAGTATCTTCTTGTATTATGCTATTCAAGATGACAGTGAGTTTTATACATCATTCCTAATGGGATTCACTGTATGTGTCTGTGTGTGGAAAAGCAATGTTAAGGGATCAAGGTTAAAGTAATTTTTCTTTTCTCCACTTAAACCAAGAATATTTGGAAGGTGACTTCTAAGCTGCACTAAACAGAAAACATTCAGAAGGGTCCATTCTAGACAGAGCACAGAGGTTTGAGGTCAGCCCTTAGTTGATGAGGACTCAACTTCAGAGTGATCTGCTCCATCAGTGAATGAGAAACATAAAAGATAAGTGTTTAGTTGCTTCACACTTGTTAGAAGATAACACACCCAGGGCTTGATCCTGTGTGGCACATGCACAGAACACTGGGAGTATAAGTACAAGGGGAAAATGTGACGTGCAGGACAGGGAATGTCAGAGTACCCGAAGAGGCATTATCAAGTGCACTGCCCCATGGATGCCAAAGCTGCAGCCCTTACAACCAAGGAAGAAAGGTCTAGCTAAGCACACTGCGAGTGTGCAGAAAGGGTCAACGTTTTCACCCACATCCTCCGCCACATCCATCCACCCAACGTGCCTTTTTCCTTTAACTGTGTTTTGATTAAGATGACGTTGATAAAGGACTCTCCCCGACTTGGTCCACAGGACTGCACCCAGCACTTAGCCATACCCTTCGTGCTGATGATGAAGCTGACCGCCGTTATATTCTATGCGGTGAACCATGCTGATCTATTAAGCCTCCTGAATTGGCTTGGATCACTCAATTTCAGGCGACACCTGTTTGGATCCTGAGCATCCACTTCATACTCCTGGATTGGAGGAGCTAGAGCAGTGGGTCTCAAGCTTTTTTATTGGAGTCTCCTTTCACATCGCAAGCCTCCATGTGCAACCCCCTCTAAATAAATATATTAAACAGTGTGTTTAATTTAACACCATTATAAATGCTGGAGGCAAGCGGGGTTTGGGGTGGAGGTTGACAGCTCAAAACCCCCCATGTAATGACCTCGTGACCCCTGAGGGGTCCCGACCCCCAGTTTGAAAACCCCTGAGCTAGAGTCATGAGGGAAGCTCTCCAGGCTGCACCTCTAGTCACCTCATAGGACAGGATGACTAAGCAGAGAGATAGATGCTGCCGAGAGCATAGCCTTGCCACCAGAGTTGTAATTAGAGAGACACTGGACAGTGGTTTTCAAACTTTTTTTCTGGCAACGCAGTTGAAGAAAATTGTTGATGCCCATGACAACTGAGCTGGGAATGAGGGGTTTGGGGCATGGGCAGGGCTCAGGCTAGGGCAGAAGGTTGGGTTGTGGGCTTCAGGGTGGGGCTGGAAATGAGGGGTTCAGGGTGTGGGAGGGGGCTCGGACTAGGGCTGGGGTGTGGGAGGGGTCAGGACTCTTGGCTGAGGATGAGGGGCTTGGGGGTCCAGGAGGCGGCTCCAGGTTTGGGGGACTTAGGACTGGGGGTGCAGGCTCTGGGGTGGGACCAGGGATGAGGGGCTTGGGTGCAGGAAGGGGTTCCAGGTCCAGGGGGTTGGGGTGCAGGGGGGGTCTGAGGGTGTGGGGTTTGATGTGCAGGAAGGGGCTCTGGGTCTGGGGGGGGCTCCGGGCTGGGGATTGGGGCGCAGGCTTACCTCAGGCGGCTCCCAGTCAGTGGTGCAGCAGGTGTGCTAAGGCAGGCTTCCCGTCCTGGCACCGCGGACTGTGCTACACCCCAGTCAATGGGAATGAGGAGCTGGTGCTCGGGGTGGGGGCAGCGCATGGAGCCCAGTGGTCCCTCTGCTGCTTCCAGGGCAGAGTGCGGTGTCAGAACAGGTAGGGACTAGCCTGCCTTGGCCAGGCAGCACTGCCGACGGGACTTTTAACGGCCTGGTCGGCGGTGCTGACCGGAGCCGCTGTGACCCAGTGCCTTACATTCTGCAACCTACTAATGGGTCGCAACCCAGAGTTTGAAAACCACTGATGTAGGATATGGTTCTACTCATATCTCTACAAGCAGAGGCAAGGTGAGGACTATACAGTAGGCCGAAGAAAGTGAAAAGGAAATGGGAGGAAGACAGAGAACGAGGGGAATGGAGAAGACCGGAGGTCAGGAGATAGAAGAGCAAATTGCAGTTTGAGAAGTTTGTATGGTTGACAAAAATGACATGTTTTACCCCTCACTGTTGGTAACCACAATAATTCCCATTATCATTCAATTGAAACTCAAATGTGAATGAGCAACAACATAACTTGTGTGATTTTGAGAGAGCATGCAACTTTGTGTGGACTATCTAAATTTGTTACCCTACAGGCACGTCGGAAATATTGTAGGTCTCTGCTTTTCTTTTGGTTTCAACTTTAGAACTCAAAAATGCAGTAACTTTGTTGGAGGAAAAAATAATTTACATTTTTTGGAAATTCAAGGCACTCTCTCTCCCTTCAGTATCCTCCTGGGGAGGCAGTTTCATATGAATGCATGAAAATCCATCTTAATTGGTTCTACTCTGTCTGTCTGGTGACTATGCTATTGTTTTGATGTCAGACTAAACACTAATTTCCTACTTTATTTTACTTGTGGAAGTTGGGATTTTATAAAAATCCAAAGCAAAGAATCGTGTGGGAGAAGGTGGTAAATGTTGCAACAATAATGTGATACAGGTCTATCAGCTGCATGTATGCATGGAGCCCTAACTAGTCATCATATAAATGAATACAAAGGAGGTGGAAGATTACATTTTTACTCTAAGTAAGCTCCAGCCATTCAAATTCCAATCCACATCTCATTTTTAAAAATATGATTTCCTACTTAGATTTATTTTTCCTTTAATAACAGACAGTTTAGCATTTCATAGTTTTGCATTCTACACTCTTATACACACTGTCCTTGTATTAGCATTAAAACACAAAAGACATAGCAAGACCTCCAAACACAAATAAATACCAAAAAACACAGTATACAACAAACTGAAGTACAACATATAATAATGCTATTGGAAAATTAAGACATGTTGCTTCATTATTATTATTATTAACAACATGGTTATTGCTGAGCAATAAATTAGACATTTTTAAAGTCTGTCTCTCCCCACCCCCTTAAAAAAAAAAAAGTACGAATACCACTGGTTACCAGATCACTTGCACTGTATCCTTACAGCTATTGATAATTAAGACAGGCAGAATATACACAATCAAATGAGGTTGGCCTTCTTTGGTCTTTGTTTTTGGATCGTAAAACTGAACATAACAGGTGTACCATTCACTGAAGAGTATGAGATAAAATGTAAGTTACACAAGTTTTATAAACATTAATTTGTACACTTCTTGATTACTCATGTATTTTCCACAGATATTTCTTAAGAGAATTTCTTGGAAATGTCAGCTTTTAGCTTTTCCAATTTGTATGTTGTTTCGTGTGTTTTAAAGGTTATCCTACTTGCCTGAGAAGAACGGACCTACTTACAGCCCATCGCTTCTGAATGGGATATTAACATCCCCTAGTCACCACTAAATTATTGGAGCTTCAATATCTCATAAGAAATCCTGAATTTTCCCCTTTATTCCCCTATAAAACTGAAAAGTTATATAACCCCTAACACAACAGCTACAAGGAAAATAAATGTGTGGATCATATGGTGCATCAGCAATGATGGAAGCCTGAACTTTTCCATTCCACAAGTGCAGATTATACAACTCGCTGCCAGTGAGACAGGTCATAGCTGGAAAATGTGTCCTTTCAAAAATGAGCTACAACTGAATTTAAAGCTCAGAACACTCTATGCAGGAGAATGACCTTTACGTATGGCAATGCTGGTTTATCTCAGTAACCCTTAGACAGAGTCAAATTTTCTCACTGCGCATCCCACTGCTAGCAATGGTGCGAGTGGACACTGGCATTGCTAAGAAGTTAAAAAGTCCTGGTGGAACTGGCAACCAAATTAACAGTTTAGTTCCAAAGGACCAAAAGGTAAAAAAAACACCACGAACAACAAACCCTTGCTTAAGTGGGTTGATGAACCAAAACCACAGAGTTGGGATCCAGATCTGAATTTACATAAATCCTGGGATATTGGATCAGGTGTATCTCTGTGACATTTAGATGTTATTTGAACCCTAAGGAACTAATCCTAACTTGGAGAAAATGTGGCCTAATATAGACACTAAGATCATGAAATGGAAGACAAAAGCTACAGTCTTGCTACTGAATTACATGAGAAATAGGATTAAACAGATCCCTTGTGTGCTGTCTCTCTCAACTCTTCCAAAATTTAAGGGATGCCTCTGAATTTGCACCTAAAATTTCTCCTTGACCTTCCCCCATTTGGCACTGTCTTGAAGACTCAGATTAAAAGGCAGGAAGTACAGTTAAACCCTCAATTTTGTTGCTCAGCTAAACTGATTAAGAAAGGGTCACAGTAAAGGTTGACAGAACCAAAATAAATCCACTTAAACTGTTTTTGGTCCCCCTGCCTACTTGAGCCCTTAAAATCTATTCCCCAAAATGAGGGCACCATAAAATGAACAACTGAAAAGGACCGTGTTTGGTGACATGTGGGCTGTCACATGCATGCCCCTAAATCATGACAGCTCGTATGTTTAATTCTAGCCCTTACAGTCTTGACTGTGGGTCTTTAAAATATGTTACTTCATTTGTTTTTCAGTTCCTTTAAGGGATAAGCACATGAAAAGGTGAGGTCCAGTGCTCTGAACATAGTACTAGGAGACAGGAACCTCTAATCTAACCTTGGCTCCAATACAGGCTCCTTTTGTGGCTCTGGGCAAAGTCATTTAACCTCTCTACCTCAGTTTTCCTGTCTATAAATTGTGAATGCGTCTTGTGAGGATTAGTTCTCGTTTGTAAAATGCTTTGTAAATGAAAAGCACTACGTATTATACAGTGAGCACTAAGAATCACTATCAAATAGACCAAAGTCCAGGGTAGACTTTTTTTTTTTTTGAAGTTACCATGATTTCTAGGTCAACAGAAGTTGAGAGGTATTGATTGAAGTAAACTACAGGAATCCCAGGAAGAGGTGGGCAGAGGACTAGCTGTTTTTCCATTTTCTTACCTTCCCGAATCAAAAAACAATAATCTTTCGCCCCACCTCTTCATTCTGAGCTGCCCAGCACCAACTATATTTTTTTTAAAAAACCCTGAATCTCCTGATTAGCTGAGTGAAAGGAAGGATGTGTGAATAGACGCCACTCCATGGAGCATCCATATAAAGTTTTCAGAAGGATCCAGCAAGCTACCCACTTCCCACGAGACAAAGCAGATTTTGTGTGCAGTGTGCTGAGTCTTCATACCTGGAATGTGGGAATCCAGGGCTTGCTGCTATACATGAGTCTCCCTTAACAGCAGCAAAAAATATTTGCATCAGTCAGCGAAGACTGATTTGGGGGCTGGGATTATTTTGACAACTTCTATATGGTCAAACAATTCTTTGCCTGATGACAAACCCAGAATATATATATAACATTGTAACAGTGAAAACTAAGGTACTAGGTTTGTAACTAAAATTCATTTGCTAAGATTTTTTTTCTCCCTCCACCTATTAATATATTTGCATAGTTAAACATCAAGGCATCAAGACTGCAGTAACATTTGATATAGTCAGGAGGTGCAGAATACTTCTCTACATTGCCTACAGGCTTTTCTGTCTTGCACCACAGAGCACCAATGTTATTAGAAACTGCATTGTTGGTGAAATGCCTATTCAGCATGATGGACTACAGTTAACAAATAGGTGGGTTTTAAACTCAGTCGCAACATGCCTTAATCAGGGCAAGTTGGTAGCAACTTGAGCAGTACAATCGTACCCTAACATTCATGGGTTCAGTACTTTAAAACTACAACTAACACAGTTCTCCATTACCTTGCATTTGAGAGATTCATCAGGCACATTTCATATCTTCAACTTTCCTTTTCCAAATAGGAAAACCAATTTGGAAGAGGAATTAAACTGCATTTTATCTTTATTTTTTTAAGATAACTAGCATGTTACCCATTACATTTCATTATCACTGAAGTTGAGCTACCCTTTTCTGTTTTCCTATTGCACATTCTCTTTGAGAAGAACAAATTTACAGTAAAAGGCTGAAATCAACATTGCATATAAAAAGTCAGCAGTTGACTTAAGTTGTGAAGGCGTACATGTAGACAATAGCTAAACAAGATCCCTCTAAGATCAACAGAGAAGTAATGCAAACGCGGTCATGTATAAGGATCACAGATTGGTCTTTAAACGCTGAAATAGATTCATCCTGTTTGGAATTTGAGACTTTTTTTTAATAACAAATGCAAATGTACTGTATGTCTAGCATACAACAGACAGAAAACTTCGGGTAGATTTCAATCTTTTTGCTAGATGTACCAATGGAAGTGGGAGAGGCATATACACACACTTAGAAGGTCACTACTGTGGAACAAACAGCGAGAGCATCTGGCTGTACACGGCTAATGAATACTAAACAGCAATGACAAGATTCCATTATGAAGAAATTCTGTTTATGGTAATGATTAGCACTGTAACTCAAATACCATGGGCCCTCCACTGCATTCATGCAACTCTACTGAGGCTCATGGGGCTTCAAGGGTGTGATCCGAGGGCAGAATATAGCCCTATGAGTCATTTTTACAGATAGTCCCCAGAAAACTTCTGAAATATCTGGGAGGAAAAAAACCTGAAATGTTCAGGGGAAAAATAAATGTTTAATAACCTTACTGGACCCACAGGGCAATAAAGCACAAGGAATCGTTGCCCTAAATTTGGATGACATTTCATGACCTTATTTCTCTAACTGCTACATACTTTCATTGCTGGGAAGCTGAAGGGACCCACTTACATATACAGCAAAAATCTCAAAGTCCAGGGATATCTGGTGATTTCTGCAGATATAGGGATATTATAATGATGTACTCCACAGCAGGATATAGTTAAATTTTGCATAAGATTGTTGGATTCTGCAGAATTAAGGGGAGCAAACTGGAAATTCTGTGGCAGCTTCACATCATTTTTAAAAATGAAAATACAGCTTCCATGTTGATTATCTTGATATTAAAATCAATGTATATGCCAAAAGATTTTTGTATTGACAATACATTACTGCATTACAGAAGCTGTCAGAATGAAGCTGGAGGTTTTGGCAGCTGGGACTTCTGGCATCTGAGTAAGCATGGAATGAAGTTTGGAGAACTATGGATTAAATACACTAGCTGATGTTTCTGGTAAAATAACCAGTAAACAATTATTGTTGACATTTAAATTTTCATCAAGAGGTTTCAGAGTTAACATCACACTGAGATGAACTGGTGATTCAGACATCCCAGAACTATTATTCAGCTGTATGCAGACTCAAGAAGACTACACTAAATTTACACTTGTTCCTGTTTCATTTTTTGTTTAAGAGCTTGAATTCAGGAGCATAATTCTGCTGCAAGACTTGTAGCCTGCATCTACAAAATTGCAAAACACACAAGGGGCCTGATTATAATACAACTCTCACCTAAATCAGTCCCAGATTCAAACAGGATAGAAACTGTTCTTATGTGACCATACATTTTCATTTAAATTTCACAATACATATATTAGCAATGGGAGCAGAGCCCTTTGGACATTTCCACTTGGGAATCCTGTTTTCAGTAAAATTCTGTGATGCACATACACAAAAGCTCAGCTGCCTACATTCATGACTATTAGAATGGTATGCAAGTTGAGTGAACCTTTGCTCTAAAGCATAAGTGATGGGTTTACTTAGGCTGCCTGCATAAAACTGCAAGTGCCATATAGATCTTCTGCAGGAAGTCCTCCTTCTGTGCCAAAAGTGAAACATTAGCACAATAGCTTGCACCTGTTGTCACCTATGTACCATAAAAGGAATATAGTACCTAGACAGTGGAAGGCAAGAACAGGAAGACTGATTGTTGTGGAATGTTTTGGATGCCAAGAAGCAGGCAGTATTCTAGCAGGTGCCTGGAAAACCCATGAAGACAACTTAGCATGCACTGTACATTTGTAACAGGAAAGTACTTCTTGCAGGCACAGTTTGTGAAGGCACAGCCATAAAAGACAATGGCAACAGAGACAAGCTGAACTATAAAGGCATGAATTCAACTAAGCCCTAAGTAAATATCGTGGCTACGCCCCAAAAGTGGAAAACAGAATGGGTACAACCCTGACTGTCAAGACGACCAGCACAATTCCCTCTCATGTGCACAAAGGTGTACTAATTAGCTTCTCCCATTAGCTCTAAGCAGCACTCAGATTTTAAAGTAGCACCCAGATGGCTGGTATATAATTAAGTTATGCCATTGGACTTTCTATTTCCAGACTAACAAGCAGAAGTAGATAAACACAGTGGGTTGCAATCAGCACGTTTCAGGGCTGGGAAATGCTTGCTGCTGAAGTTCAGGCAGTTATAACAAAGAAATCCGGGCATTGAGCGTATACATTAATAGCCACTCAGAATTCTCAGATTAGTCAATGTAAAGTGCTGCCACCTTCCATGCACAGGATTGGGAGGAAGCACGACATCTTCCTTCATGTTAGCATAGGGGCACTGTCGAAGTCCAAGCTCCATAGGAGCAGTGTGCATACAAATTTGGCACTTGAACATGATGGATTCCACAGAAGCTCTCGCAGCCAAACCTGGACTTTGGCTTCTATTCTGCATGTTGCAAATTATCTAAGGGCTCTGAAGACAAGGCTACACATTTTGCCTCAAGTCCAGTTAAAACTACCATTTCGGGTATTATAATTAATCTAAATACCAAGCTATGGTTTATAAGCAGCACATCACATTTAAGGCACATGTATGCATGCAAGCCACCATCATCTTTCCATTGCTTTCTGATCATATACCCTTAATAAGATGCAATGATCGCTAGTAAAGAATGAACTTAGAGGATCATGACTGGCTGTTTTTCAGCACTAATCCT
The DNA here is from genome assembly GCF_013100865.1 of Trachemys scripta elegans. Lineage (NCBI taxonomy): Eukaryota > Metazoa > Chordata > Testudines > Emydidae > Trachemys > Trachemys scripta. The sequence goes on from NC_048301.1 coordinate 21,601,127, forward strand.
CTTTCCCCACACTGAAAATATTAGGTGTTGCACATTTATGCTGTCAGCAATATATATAGCTTGATTGGAAAGCATGAGGCAGAACTTTAAAAGCGTACAGGATTCCGTTTAGAACTCCAAAGTTCAACAAATGCCCTATTTTAGGGTGAAAACAATTATAAATCTGATAATGATGCACAGCATCCATGAGTGATTTTTCCTTAATTTTGAAATAGTGTCATTAACTACGACATATATTGTAGGTTTACATTTCTAAAGAGAAATAACATCAATAGTTGAATAATTTCTTTTTTTATCACAAGTGATAACCAGTGTTTGATATCTTCTATTTTTCTTCCAAGAAATATCAGTCTATCAACGGCTTTAAAATAAAATGTTTTCTGTAACAATTATTAATAGAACTTTAAATAAAAATATGATTCTGATTTAGATACTTTCAAGAAGACCTGGATATTTTTCAAGGTCTTCTGACAAAGTAATTATTAAAACAGAGACCAGATGAGGCCTTAAAAAGACAATATACTATATTTCAGACACGATTGCACTTAGTTTTTCAAAATAATTATATCATAGTTGCAACATTACTTCATCATTTCTTCTTTTACTTAACATGCTGACAGTTTCCAGCTAACCCACATGTGAACTTTTTTGTATTCTAGTCTAAAAGAAGAAAAGTCAGGTAATTTATTCAGCACATACTTTACATGTCTTTTCACCTCCAATTGACTAGATTAATAAGTTAAATAAAAAAGCCTCTCTGACTGTAATCATTATCCTCATGAGGGATAAATAATTCTTCAGAGTTTAAGTGTTACTAGTTCTATTAGAAAATATACCATGGTATGATTTCTTAATGTGTTGCTACTTTCGCCATTGGACCCGATGAAGTTATGCCTTCAAACTCTTCCTTCTGTTCCACAAGGTGGTCCTTTGTGCTTTAGGACCTCTGATTGAAGACAAACTGATAGAAAACCCCCAAATGGAGTTGTCTTCTGTTTAACTGCCTCCCCATTTATATGTCAGGGGTCTGGTAGATCCGAAGTATCCACTATGACTTTAATAAAAATAGTATCATCTTTAATATACGTTCCATTTTCTAGCACTGTTTGAGCCACAAAGACTGGGCAGCCAGATGCAATGTTCATTTCTCCAGTAGGCTTCTTGAAACTACTGCTGTTTGGATCTGGCTTGAAAGCATCTCCTAAGTGACGTCGAGAAGCTCCCTGATCCATTAGCATCAGAGTCACTTTCTGTTTAAATGGCCAAGGAAGTAAGGCATCATATTCTCCACGCATTATGACGAAAAACAATGACAAGTGCGTCCCTTTTCCCATGCCATCTCCATTAAGGTAAACTCTGGCACACATCTTATAGCCAAAGTATCCAGTATAGAAAGGCTGGCTGTACAATGACAGAGTCTTCCCCATGACGGCCTCTTGTTTCCGACGTTTATAATCTCGAATTTTCCAAATTAATACTCCATTGTAACTGGCAGTTTCTAACACCTGGAATCGGAGGTCCATGTCAGCCAACCGAATATCATGAACACTCAGCATTTGATCGTGTCTACTTAGCTGTGTCTCTAGTACGGCTAGTAGAAAATGGAGAGGGGGTTTGTGAGAAAAAAATAATTTAACTTTTTAAAAAAATATATAGGATTAATAATCAATAGCACAACTTTAATAAATAAATCTCACAATACTATAATAGTATAGAGTAAAATAGTATAAAGTTAAGAACCAACTCACATTTAGCCACATACATTAATTTCCACTGCCAGCAAGCAATGATATTAATTGGCTCTTTTATAAAGCTGATATTTTACTGTATTATAGAGGAAGGTGGGAACTGCACTACACTTGGTAGAAATGTCAAGCACTCAAAATATCCAGCATAAATATAGTTCAAATCATAATGCAATACTGCTATAGCTAAAACACAAAATTTGACATTTTTGCCTAATCAGCTGTTTGCCAAGAGTCTAATAATATTAACTATAGATTTATCATTGTGGAAACCTTTGAAAATGATGACAGAACTCATGTGATACCATTTAAATGAAGAAGATCCGTGGGCTGTTTCAGAATCTTCATCTTTGCCTGATCCTTCATTGGGGATCAGCAGCAAAATGTATTATGAGTAAAAGCTGAAAATTCAAGCTATGTCCTATTACTGATAAACAGTTTTCTGCACTACATGGTACTAAGTACTCCCATCTCCCCGAGGTTTTGTTGTTTGTTCATTTTTTAATGGGTCCTTTCTTCCCCTCTCATGGAAGATAATAGTCATCACTTTATTCCTTTGTATTTTACACTCTGGCAATGATAACAAAAATAGGCAGTGTGGATTAGCCGAGGTACTTACATGAGGCAGTTTTTTGCTAAAATTATCTTTACATAGTAATTTGTCTTTGAACCAAACAATATTGCCTGAACCCTTAAGAATGGTCTACACTGTACTGCTAACTTGTGGTTTTCATCACCTTGTTCAATGTGTGAGGCAATGACCTTATTATTCAAATAGATTTCATTGTGTTCTTCACATCAAACATTCCTCTGTACTAGACATAAAAGACTGTAAATCGACATCTGGAAGCATATTTTCAAGTGAATAAAAATAAAAATAACTGATCTATTCACTGGGACAATATTACTCCAAAAATACTTGTCAATACACTGAAAATATTTTATAAAGAAGCTACTGGAATCTATTAGCTTTCTAAGACCAGCTGAGAAAATATTTGCAATTAACCTTCAGTGTAATCAATACTATGTTCAAGAGAACAAAGTAAGATAGGAATGAAGTCTAAGGTACAACCGGGAAGGAAAATGTCATGCCTTTAACAAAAAGATTACACACCTAATTTCCTTTTCAATAAACTGAAGGATCAGTGTTACTGATGTTTTCAAAGGAAAATCACAGTGGCAGTTACATTCAAAATAGCTCATTTGGTTTTTTTACAGTAGCTACTGGGTGGTACTTTACTCCAGTGTGCTTACACTCACCTGTATTTCGAGCTCCTTGTCCTGCAGTTTTATCAACGCTTTCCAGTTCACTCACTCTATTCTGAAGGGACTCCACACTGCTCTTCATGATGTCTGCCTCCTCCCAATTCTGTCGGAATGGGCGGATCTCTTTGTCCAGTTCTTTCAATTTCTCTGCTTGATTGTCTATCACTCGCTTTATGAAACAGTAAAATTTAGTTAAAAGAAAAGGCAACCACCAGGAAAAGCTGGAAATAATGAAGATTATACAAGGATTGTGCCTGTGACAAAAACCATTTAAAATAAACTCACATCTCTTAAATGAACCTTAGTGGTAGCATAATCTAAAGGAACAAGGATGGGACTAAAACAGGAACAGTTTTACTACTGGTTCTGCCCCACTGATCTCCTGGGTGGCTTTGGTTATGACACTTAACCTCTCAGTTTCCACGAAGTGTGAAACAGAGATAACTACTTCATAAGGGTGTTGTGACAAATGAACGTCTGAACAGCACTTTGAAATAAGAAAGTCGCCTGTATGTGCTGCTATTATTAGAGTACTGTCAGGATACCCAGTAAAAATAAGATTTAAGAACAAGTTAGAAAATTAGTATTTTGGCCTTTGATTACAGAAGTTGGTTTCAATAGAAGGTCTTATAAATGAAGGTTTTATTCATTGTTGAGTTTAATTTGGGTGGGATTTTCAAAAGCATCTAAGTGATTTAAGAGACAAAAGTCAGTAGAACTCATGCTTCTGGTCACTCAAGCACCCTTTGCTCCTAAATTTAAACAGGCCATGCATCCTGAAGGTGCTCCCTGGTTCAGCTTTATGTTTACAGTTATTCAGAATTTTAAAAAGCCATGAGGTCTTTGTTCAAGAGAAATGCAGAAAATCTTCTCATCTCTGAAGCAGGCACACTCATTTCATTTCTCACTACTCTATTTTAATAAAAAAAAATTAAGCAAGGAAGGAAGAGCACGCCCACCAGATTGCTTCAAATCTAATACAAAAAATATGGAACGCTTTATACTGTCACAGCTAATTTAGAACAGCAGGAATTTTCGCCAGAACCATGTATTCAATTATAGAGTTAAAATGATAGTGAAAGTATTTGAAACAAGAAACTGCTTTGGCTACCAGCTACAGTTAAATTCCAGATCTGAGTTGATGGTTTCATATAATCTATCAGAGTTTATTAAACAGCCCCAGCAAATTTCAAAATGTTTCACTTCTACCTTTTTTTTTTTTGTCATTTTAATACAAAGACAAGTTCAGTTTATTTTGTGTCTGCCTTCTGGGCAGATAACCAAGCATTCAATGTTCTTTGTGGGGATAACCCTAATGTCCCACACTTCATTCACTTCCCCTTTTGGATGTCTATTTTAACCATTCAGTTTCGGTACATACTGGAAATCTGTAATAATTAAATGAAGGCTCCAAATTTGACAGTCTGCTGGTAGAATTATTATATTCTAGAGGTGTGTTTTATCTTGCTATATCTAAGAAATACTAAGCTATGTGGTATGTTTCAAGAATAACGGTTACATATTTTGAAGCATCAATGTAAAAAAAAAGTATGTATGAATCTTGAAATGACGACTTTGTGAAGCAAAGCTCTGTACTAAATCAAATGTGTGGATTTGTGCTTCCATCAAATAGATTAATGTCACTGTGTGTAGTGATGCTAATCACAAACTACGAAGACAAAAAACTTTATTCAACAAACTTAGACCAGGAGTTCACAAATTCAGAATCACACATAAATTTAAAATATACCCATAAGTTGACTCTTGACTTGTATTCATGGCACTAGAGTTAGACTGCAAGTTCACTGGGACAGTGGCCATCTTTTTGTTACATGTTGTACATTGCCTCACACAATGGGGCCCTGATCTCTGACTAGGGCCAACAGACAAAATACAAAGAAAAATAATTTTCATATGAACCAGGCAGTGCCACCATGGGAAAAATACAGAAAAAGAATAGGCAAGGTTTTTCCTGGGAACAATAGTGCCAATATGGGAAAAAATTATCGGACTATTTTTTTTTTTTTTTTTAACAACTTTTTCTCCACCAAGCCATATTTAATATGCTATCCTTGACCACAATGCATCCAGGTTTTACAAAGAGAGTTTTGTTTATTGCCAGAGAGTGTATTATATTTTATCCTTCAAAATCGTTCGGGATAATTCCAAATACATGGAAATAGGTTTGTAATCTATTGAAAAGGAGGCTCTGGGATTTTTTGCCTCTTCCCCTGCAGGCAGGCAGAGGATTTTCACACTGGGAATACTGAAATCTGAATTTAATGCAGCAGTGGAGAATTATATTTTCTCTAATTATGTCATTAGTCAGCATGCAGATGTCGCACACTGTACTCATAAATTTTCAAGCAGATATGAATTTTCTATATATGAATTTCTATTTCAACCACTAACTTCTTCAAATTATTAGCACAGCCAGCTCTATGCCTGCATTAAGCCATACATGCCTTTTCTGAATACTGAAGTTGATGATTTTTAGTTTTCTGTAGGTAGATACTCATTTGTTATAGATATTTTATCCATTTATAAAAATCTTATACATTATTTCTGGACCAGTCCTGGCTACTAAAACTAAGCATGCTTCAGAACTTAGACCAGGGGCGGGCAAACTTTTTGGCCTGAGGGCCACATTGGGTTCGGAAATTGTATGGACAGCCGGTTAGGGGAGGGGAGCATGGCCCGGGACACCCCCCCAATATGCGCCCCCTCCTCCAGGGGCCCCTGCCCCATCCAATCAACCCTGTTCCCTGACGGCCCCCCGGGACCCCTCCCCCATCCACCACCCCCACCCGCTCCCTGTCCCCTGACTGCCTCTGGAACCCCTGGCCCTGACTGCTTCCCGCTGCCCCATCCAACCCCTCCCTCCTTCCTGACTGCACCCCCGGGACCCCTGCCCCCATTCAACCCTCCTAGCAAAATTACGAATTTAAGCTCCCAGTCAATCATATCAAGAAGCAATAACTGGTTCCTTCATGGTAATTGTTCTTTTCCTTCTCAGCTTTACCACACTATGCTAAAAGATACTACAGCAGTTCCCCTATAGAAAAAAAGTGTAAATCAATAAAGTGCACCTCTACCCCGATATAATGCGACCCGATAAAACACGAATTCGGATACAATGCAGTAAAGCAGCGCTCCGGGGGGGGGGGGGGGGGGGGGGCACTCCAGGAGGTCAAAGCAAGTTCGATATAACATGGTAAGATTTTTGGCTCCCAAGGACAGAGTTATATTGGGGTAGAGGTGTAGTGCCTATGCACTGAACAAGTAGGATTTAATGTTTCCTAAAAAATATTTCAGGAGGCCAGTGAAATTGCCCAACTTCTTCTCTTATTCTCTGGCTATTACAACGCAGCTATTACATCCCATATGGGATGCCAGGCCTGGAGATACAAGTCTCAGATTCTTCTCCTTTAATGAAAAGTATTGTCTGCCAAGTGACTCCACATACGAACAATTGCACTTGGAAAAAAACACCACCACTTGTGCCAGGAATAATGTGCAATGCAACTAAGAGGAAGTTACTCGCCTTGCGCAGCAACAATGATTCTTTGAGATGTGTTCCCCTATGAGTGGTCCACTCTAGGTGTGTTTGTGGCCCCATGCCTCCGATTGGAGATTTTTAGATAGTGTCTGTTCCGCTTGCACATGTGCCCTCTCTCCCTCGTGGTCTGCCTCGAGGCTAACTAGCACTGTGCGGGCGAATCACCCTCGGTTCCTTCTCTACTGTGGAGCCCTTATTGAGAACTCTGAAGTATAGGGGAAGAGGGCAGGTTGTGGAGCACCCATAGACACACACCTCTCAAACCACCATTGTTACTGCTCAAAAGTGAATAACTACTTCTTCAAGAAGCATCCCTATGGGTACTCCACTGTAGATGAATCCCGAGCAGCATTCCCAATGGAAGGCTGGGGTTTTGGAGTCAAGACTGTTATGGATAACAATACCGTGGAGCCAAAGATGGCACTGGAAGCTGAGTCTCTAGTAATCGCATATTGTTCTGCCAAAGTATGAGGAAACGCCCAAGTCACTGCCCTGCAGATTTCTGGGATGGGAACATTCTTAAGGAAGACAACAGAGGTGGAAACCGATCCCATAGAATGTGTGTGGATTCCGGATGGAGGTATCAAATTACAAGCATGTTAGCAAGAGTTAATACAGTTCGAGACCCATTTGGAAAGTCTCAGTGATATCACTGCGCCTTTTGACCAGTCCGCAATTGAGAGAAAGAGCTCAGTAGATTTCCTAAAGGACTTTATCGTGTCCAAATAAAAGGTCAAGGCTCTTCTAACATCATGTGTATGCAGTATAGCCTGTTGTCACGGTGAGGCTTGGGGTAAAACGTGGGAAGGTGAATGAACCGGTTCATGTGGAAAGATGAGGTCACCTTGGGGAGGAACTTTGGGTGCAGCCTCAGAATGACGTTGTCTTTAGAGCTCTGTGCAGATACAAAATTTGTATGTGCATCCAATCCGCAAACATGGTCTGCAGCTATCCACTTCCACGGATGCAGATATCTGTGGACATAAAGCAAATATCCGCAGACTTCCAGGCTCTAGTTATCGTTAAAGAAAATTGTGAAGTGGTGGTGTGCCATTAATGGCGCTATTTCCCCTATTCTCTGTGCTGAGGTGATGGCTACTAGGAACGCTGTCTTCATTGATAGATACATAAGAGAACGAGTGACCACAGGTTCGAAGGGCTGTCTAGTTAGGCTCTTTAGAATTCGATTTAGGTCCCATGTGGGGTGCCTGGTGTATCGGAATAGGTTTCCTATGCCATTGAGAAATCGGTCACTGGATGGATGAAAATCAAGTATCCATCTATTTGTTGGTGGCAGGCCGTTACGGCTGCCAGATGTGCCTTGAGGTAGCTTAGAGATAGTAGGCCTCAAGAGGAGGGAGTGATGTAGTCCAGCACAAAGGGGAGGGAGGAAGATACTAGGACGATTTGTTTGGAATTACATCAAACGTGGAATTTTTTTTCCATTTTTGTAAGTGAGTGTGGCAGGTAGCTGACTTTCTACTGTGTAATAACACTTCTTTCACCTTTTCAGAGCAGCAATTCTGTGTGTGTCAGAACCATGAAGGAGCCAAGAATTGAGCCGTAGAATCCGTAGGTTGGGATGGAGGATTTGTTCATCATTCTGTGAAAGGAGGTGAGGAGTGGGCTGAAGAGGGATTGGTGGACACAGTGTTAGCTGTGCCAGGTATTGGTACCATGTCTGTCTCAGCTAGGTGGGAGCAATCGGTATAATTTTTGCTTTTTCTCTCTTCATTTTTTAAACAAGATTTTCAGCATCAGAGGAAATGGAGGAAACGTGTATAGAAGGTCTCTGTCCCATGGGAGAAGAAGAGCGTCTCCTAATGAGTGTTTCCCAAGACTGGCCTTGGAGCAATAGAGTGGGCATTTCCTGTTCAGGTAAGTGGCAATCAAGTCTATTGTTTGTGTTCCCTAGTGATAAAATATGCAGTGGAGTACTGTTGGGTTTATTTCCCACTCATGGTCATGTGAGAATTTGCGGCTGAGGCGATCTGCTGTTATAGTCTGTACTCCTGACAGGTAAGTGGCGGATATGAAAACATTGTGATGAATGCACCAATTCCATAGCTTTAGTGCTTCCATGCACAGGGAGGATGATCTAGTGCCCCCTTGTCAATTTATATAAAACATGCACACTATGTTGTCTGTCATGATTTTCATGCAAGTGTCCTTTATTAGTGGAAGAAAGCGTTTCTGACTGCTCTTAGTTCTAAAAGGTTGATATGGAGAGTCGATTCAATAGGGGACCATTTGCCCTGAACTTTGTGGTTGTTCAAATGGGCTCCCCAATCTATTAGGGATGTGTCCATTGTCAAAAGTAATGTTGGGGGGGGGAGTGGAAGGGCCTCGCGAATAAGATCCCCGCAAAGAGGTTTGTTGGGTCTTTCCACCATTCCAGTGAGTATTTGACCCTGCAGGGGTCTGTCTCTGTTTGGTGTGTGGACAGATCTCAGCCATACGTGTATACACCTCACATGTAGTCTTGTGTGAGATATCATGAACATGCATGTCACCATGTGCCCGAGAAGCTGGAGGCAATGTCTGGCTGGTGTTTGTGGGCTGGCTTGAACTGTCTCTATGAGAATGGCCAGGATGTGAAATCTGTGTTGCGGGAGGAATGCTCTCACTTGTACTGCTTCGAGATTGGTCCCTATAAACTCCAACCACTGTACTGAATCAAGATCAATCTTTGGCATTGATTTGCAAACTCAATTGTGGCCCATAGGGTGTTGAAAGAGCAGTCTCTGAGGAGACAGTTGTCCAAGTAAGGCTAAATCATGATCCCCACGGTGCATAGATGAGCCGCTACTACAGAAAGGACCTTGGAGAATACTCTGGGTGCGGATGAGAGGCCAAAGGGAAGTACCCTGTACTGGTAATGGTCCTGGCCAAGGGTAAACCTGAGGAATCGTCTGTGGATGGCTGGCTCGATATATGGAAGTAGGCATCCTGGAGGTCAAGGGTCAAGAACCAATCTCCCTGCTCTAGAGATGGAATAATTGCTGCTAGTGTGACCATCTTGAATTTTTGAGCCTTTAGGTAACTAGTTTAGTGTTCTTAGATCTAGTATGGCTCTCCAACCTCCTTTTCTCTTGGGAATCAGAAAATACTGGAAATAAAAGCCTTTGCCTCTGAGGTGTACAGGAATGGGTTCTATGGCTCCTAAGCATAGTAGATGATCTATTTCCTCTCTTTACAGTCTGGTTACATGGATAGAGTAACCTTGGAAATGATCTCCAAGACCAATCTGTTGGAAATTAAGTATTCCCAGTGTTGGAGGAAAAGATCGAGGTGACATCCAAAGGGATGTGAAAGGTCTATAGGTTGCAGCTGATGTGGGGAATGGTCTCTTGGGGCCCCAACCAAGGCATTCAAACTGGTGTTTTGAGGTCTAGGGCTGAGATTGTAAGAATTGAATGGCGATGGTTTATGCCTTTGAATTCTAGGCTTCTTTCTCTATGGCTCATAATAATGCTGTGGTGGCAGGTATTGGGGTGGTTGGGATGTATGGGATGACAGAGGACTGAATTTCCATTTCTGTCCTGGTGTGTAGATCCCTAGTGAGCGCAGTGTGGCCTAGAGTCCTTAAGAGTATGGAGCGAGGCATCGGTCTTGTCTTTAAAAAGTTTGGAGCCCACAAAAGGGAGGTCCTCGACTGTTGTTTGTACCTCTTTCGGCAGTCCTGAGAAGTGTAACCACGATGCCCATCACATCACCACCACTGTCGATACCAAGCAGGCTGCTGTTTCCGTAGCATCTGGTGTGTCTGGCGCACTGTTCTTCCTAACTGACCCTCATGTATGATTGCTTGAAACTGTTCCCATTGTGCTTCTAGCAAATGGTCAATAAACGTATTAAGTTTAGCATAGTCCATGTGGTCGTACTTCCCCTTTAAGGCTTGATAATTTGCAATCCTGAATTGCGAAGTTGTTGAGTATGCCTTCCTACCAAATAAATCAACTCTTTTCCAGTCCCTGTCATAATGGGTGGATTTAATATGATGCTGTTGGCCATGGGAATTCACAGTATCCACAATGATGGAGTTAGGTGGAGGGTGTGAAAAAAGGAATTCTGCATCCTTGGAGGACACATTGCACTTTTTATTTGCCCTTTTATATGTTGGTGTGATAGAGATTGGCATTTGGCAAATGACCGTAGCAGGATCTAGAAGTGCCTCATTGACTGGGAGGATTAGTCTTGAGGCGGAAAATGAGGGGTGCAGTATATCCACTAACTCGTAACGGGTATCTTTCACTTCCACCAGCGGAATCTGTAGTGTGTCTGCCACACTTTTTGTGAGATCCTGAAATAGTTTAAAATCATCCACCATGGATGGTGAAGGAGGCATCTCCACCTCGTTTGGGGAGGAGGAGGAGATATTCATTGGTGGTGTAACTTCCTCCTCTAAGTCTGGCCTCTTGCTCCCCAAAAGTTTCTTGAGGTTCTGGGGCTCTAGATACAGAAGCTGAAGGAGACAGTCTTACTGATTCTTGATAGGAAACACCAAATGTCTGAGAAGTATGATGCCTGTGGGCTGCCCATGGGTCCCAGTATGGCCACTGGGATGATGGAAAGGGCATGGGTGGTGGTACCCATGGGCGGCCATACAAAGAGGATTGAGGCTCGGAACAAGAGTGTAACAGGGAATGCCCTGGTTGATGCAGAGATGGGCCATGGTGTGAGGGCTGTGAGAGGATACCATTCTGGTCACTATCTGAGACCTCGCTGTATAGTGGTAAAGGAGACAAGGAGACTGGAAGTGAATGCCCCAGCACTGGTGGTGATTCCAGGGATCAAGATGGGCTCAGAACCGGGACCCTGGTACCAAGCAGCAGGGACTCTGGAGTCTCAGCCACCATGACATCACTAGAAAAATGAAACTCTCATGGTACCGCAGTGATTGGTACTGACAGGGCTTGTCCGTGTTGACTCGCTGGTGCTGACTTGCCAGTACTGAGGAAACTGGCGGAGATCTTGTGCGAGATGATTGGTCCGATGGGGGTTGTTTGGAAGTAGTTAGTACCGTAGGTTTCCACTTTTGTACCGTCTTCACAGAGACGGTATGGTCTTTGCTCTTGCCTTTAACGGGCAGTACTGCCACTAGAGAGCCTGCGCCCTTCAGGTCTTTAGACTTATAGGCAGTGTCTGCACCAGAGGACCCATCTGACCTATGGTACCATGTTTCGGAGCTGTTGGTGCTGCCAGTGCAGAGGTGACCAATCACGCCGTGAATCTCCTCTGGCTAGTCAGGAGCTCAGTTTGAGGGCTTGCAGCTCTCTTTTTGGAATTTTGAGAGGGTAGTCAGAAGATTTCCTCCTCGGCTCTCTCAGAAGTTGAAGGGTCCGGGGAAGATCTTTACCATGGAGGGGATTCAGGACTGGGGTAAGATGTCAATTTAAGAGTACCCTTCAGGAGGAGGAGTTTCAACTTTAATTCCCAGTTCTTTTGGGATCTAGCCTTCTATTGTTGGCAGAAGGTGCACTTCTGCGGAATGTGTCAGTTTGTAACCGGTACTGCTCCCTGCAGGAGAGGCACGGCTTAAACACAGGAGAGCTGGGCATGGCTCTTGCTGGGGACAATTCCCAGACGGGGAAAAGGGGAAAAACAGGGATAAGAAAAAATTTATTTATTTTTTTAAATGGGGGGGAAAAAATACCTAACAGAAACCCTAAAAGCGAAGAAAAAAAAAAAAAACAATGGAAAGTCTAGTAGGAGCTAGGAAAGGGAACTCTAAAACTCTGAAGAAAAGAGAAAGTGGACTGCTATGTGCTCTGTCTCTGACCATGGGGAGTTGAGAAGGAACTGAGGATGGTTCGTCCCTGCGGCACTAGTTAGCCTCGAGGGAGAGTGCATGTATGGGTCAAACAGACACTGCTATCTAAAATCTCCTATCAAAGGTGCAGGGACGCAGACAGCCCTACAGTGGAGCACCCATATGGACACTACTCAAAGAAATAGTTTAAAGTTCTAGAAAGACTTGGCTTTTCTAGAGCATTATTATCCATTGATGATGGAGATTTAACACTACATGCACAGGCTGCTTCCATGAAATGGTGGCTGAGAAAATAGTTTGTGACTCCTTTGCAAGCTGATGAAACGGAACCAAAGAAAGTATTAAAATTTACCTTGGAGACCAGTACAGAGAAAATTAGTCTGAACCAAAAAGACCTAAGTCCTGAGGTTCCTGCCAGCATCCAGATGCCTTTTGATGCTTTTATGCTCAGAAGAACTGTTAAGAATGCTATTGCCAAAGTGTCTTGCAGAGCAGACAACAATACCAATTGTAATCAATGAAACGCAGCTGTTCCCAATACTAAGGAAGTTTGCATGTCAACTAATACTGATACAGTAACTCCTCGCGTAACGTTGTAGTTATGTTCCTGAAAAATGTGACTTTAAGTGAAATGATGTTAAGCAAATCCAATTTCCCCATAAGAATTAATATAAATAGGGGGGATTAGGTTCCAGGGAAATTTTTTTCACCAGACAAAAAACTATATTTAGATAGATAGACAGAGTATAAGTTTTAAAACAAAATTTAATACTGTACACAGCAATGATGATTGCGAAGTTTGGTTGAGGTGGTGAAGTTAGAGGGTGGAAGAGGGTGGGGTATTTCCCAGGGAATGCCTTACTGCTAAACGATGAACCAGCATTCGGCTGAACCCTAAAGCTAACTCATTGTTGTTAATGTAACCTCACACTCTACAAGGCAGCACGAATGGTGGGAGGGGCGACAGCATGGCAGACAGAAACACACACCCTGTGTGTGGGGGAGAGAGAGAGAGAGAGAGAGAGAGAGATGCACATTGCCCCTTTAACTATGCTGACCCCACTCTAATTACATTGCCTTTTTAAGTGGATCAGGAAGTTGAGACAGCAGCTGCGGCCAGCAATTTCTCTCCATCCTGAGCCCTGTGGTGTCCCCACCCTGCTCTGTATGGAGAAGTCGTAAGCAGGGGGCAGGAGCAGGGGGGAGGGGGACACCAGGACATTAGTCCCCCTTTCCCCCCCCCCCACACAGCAAGCAGGAGGCTCCTGGGAGCAGCTCCAAGGCAGAGGGCAGGAGCAGCACATGGCAGTGGGAGGAGGGACAGCTGAACTGCCAGCAATTGATAGCCTGCTGGGCGGCTGCCACATGGGGGAACTTTTGAGAGTGGGGAGCTGATAGGGAGATGCCGGTCCACCCTGGTTCCAAGCCCCCACCAGCTAGCTGCAACGGGCTGCTCTTCCTGCAAGCAGTGGACAAAGCAGGTGGCTGCCAAACAACATTATAAGAGAACATTGTGTAACTTTAAACAAGCATGTTCCCTAACTGATCAGCAACGTAACAACATTAACTGGGACAACTTTAAGTGAGGAGTTACTGTATCATACTGAAAGTTATCAGTACACATAGGACTCACATGCTGAACGATTAATGCCTGTCCAAACGCAGATTGTATAGCGCTAAACTAGAAGTATTTGTGGCTTTGGTACTTCAATGGCTGCTCAACAGTGTCTGGAAAAAGAATAGCTCACAACAGGTAATTAATGGTTTCAGCTCCTATTGGATGACAGACACTGACCAAAGAGTTCACAGGAAATCAAACTAGGATATATTCATAGACTGCCCTTACAGATTTGATGGAGACCAGGATTTCAGCACATGGGAGAAATCAGACTGAAGTAACATTAAGGCACTATTTGGCGTGGAATAATGTACGTAGGAGATGGGGACAAATAAAGGGGAGTGGGGGAAAACTCTTCGATCCCCATCTACCTCCAAAGGGCCCTCTATTTGATTCTGATTAAAATTGATTTCTTTAAAACACAACCCCTTCTAAATAGAACCAGACCAGTGCCATGGCTTAAGCAAGTTTGAAAAATTACAATAAGTTGCCAAGACCTCATTAAACATTGCTATACCTTTTCCTAGATTTCCTCTCTCATCATTACCCATAAAGAAAGAGAACTGCATATAAAAAGAAGACTTTCAAGGTAACTTACCTCATGCTAGAGTCATTCAGCAATGAATACAGAGGCACATAAATTTAAAGCACACCAATAAGTTGACTCTTCACGTTTATTCATGGCACTAGAGTTATAATCATAATTTTCCAATGCACCAGGAAGTGCCAAGATAGGAAAAATATAGAAAAAGTATGCCAGACCCCTGAATTACTTCCATGGTGTTGGAATGCAATACTGCAAGCATGCCACCATATCTTAGACTACCACCTAAGCAGAGTTAGGCGGCATCACTACTTGAACAGGAGAGGCCAAGACACAGGTGCTGTGGGAGGTAGTGCTGATGTTTCAAACAGATGGGACTTATAGATGGTACTGAAGCAACGGCCCCAGCATGGTGGTTTAGGGACACTGTCCTGGTGGACATGCCAACTTTTGGAAGAGACCTAAAACTGAACCTCAGCCACATTCTGCCTACAATACCTACATTTCTCCTGCAATATCAACTGGATATGATACTTTTACCTACATTATTTTGAAAACTGATGTATACTACTGCAGTGTGCAGTTAAAGCTGCTATGTTCCACTCTAGAGGTGGATGTGTCAGAATCTTGTTTGCAATGATGCCTTTATAACAATAGCTTATAAAGGGATTCTTGGGGGGTGAAAAGTGCTATATAAAACATAAGGTACTGTTTTCTCTGAAAGGATCATGTATGAAGTCACTAGATATATGGGAGAAAACCATCTACTCAAATGCAGTGCAGAGACGTGTGCTGACTCTGTATAGGGGTGAATTTCACCCATGATGAATATCTTCTTAAGTTTCAATAAGGAGAAAGGAAATACAGAGTGAGTATAGGACAGTTTAAAGGGATTTAACTGGCCTTTGCTTCGAGTTTGGCAGTGGTCTGTTAAGCAGATTTTTGATTTACAGAGCAGCAAAAAGTAATTAAATTCTTAGGATTACAATTGCTTCTATGACTAAGTATCAGAGGGGTAGTAGCCGTGTTAGTCTGAATCTGTAAAAAGCAACAGAGGGTCCTGTGGCACCTTTAAGACTAATAGAAATATTGGGAGCATAAGCTTTCGTGGGTAAGAACCTCACTTCTTCAGATGCAAGTAAGGGGAATCTCCAGAGGCAGGTATAAATCAGTATGGAGATAACGAGGTTAGTTCAATCAGGGAGGGTGAGGTGCTCTGCTAGCAGTTGAGGTGTGAACACCAAGGGAGGAGAAACTGCTTCTGTAGTTGGATAGCCATTCACAGTCTTTGTTTAATCCTGATCTGATGGTGTCAAATTTGCAAATGAACTGGAGCTCAGCAGTTTCTCTTTGGAGTCTGGTCCTGAAGTTTTTTTTTTTGCTGTAAGATGGCTACCTTTACATCTGCTATTGTGTGGCCAGGGAGGTTGAAGTGTTCTCCTACAGGTTTTTGTATATTGCCATTCCTGATATCTGACTTGTGTCCATTTATCCTCTTGCGTAGTGACTGTCCAGTTTGGCCAATGTACATAGCAGAGGGGCATTGCTGGCACAAGATGGCATATATAACATTGGTGGACGTGCAGGTGAATGAGCCGGTGATGTTGTAGCTGATCTGGTTAGGTCCTGTGATGGTGTTGCTGGTGTAGATATGTGGGCAGAGTTGGCATCGAGGTTTGTTGCATTGGTTGGTTCCTGAGTTAGAGTTGTTATGGTGCAGTGTGTGGTTGCTGGTGAGAATATGCTTAAGGTTGGCGGGTTGTCTGTGGGCGAGGACTGGCCTGCCTCCCAAGGTCTGTGAAGGTGAGGGATCTTTGTCCAGGATGGGTTGTAGATCACTGATGATGCGTTGGTGAGGTTTAAGCTGAGGACTGTAGGTGATGGCCAGTGGAGTTCTGTTGGTTTCTTTTTTGGGCCTGTCTTGTAGGAGGCGGCTTCTGGGTACACATCTGGCTCTGTTGATTTGTTTCTTTATTTCCTTGTGTGGGTATCGTAGTTTTGAGAATGCTTGGTGAAGATCTTGTAGGTGTTGGTCTCTGTCTGAGGGGTTGGAGCAGATGCGGTTGTACCTCAGTGCTTGGCTGTAGACGATGGATCGTGTGGTGTGTCCGGGGTGGAAGCTGGAGGCATGAAGGTAGGCATAGCGGTCGGTGGGTTTTCGGTATAGGGTGGTGATAACGTGGCCATCGCTTATTGTACCAGACTAACACCGCTACCCCTCTGATACTTGACACCATGCAAGGCACTGCATTTAGCCGTATGGAATGGAAATCTATCAACCTCATGAAGAAACTTGCACAAATACAGACAGATATCATCTTCCTTTCCAAATGCAAACGGATGGACATCATACCAAATGGACTGAAGGTGAAAAATCCATTGCTATCTACATACTGCACAGACCACAGTGAGAAATTATGCCATACACTATCAAAGAAACTGAGGAACCACCTGATCAGCATCCTATAGAGCAAACAGAAAAACATCAAGAAAGAACTCTCCAACCTGGAGACTTTCATAAATAACCAACCCTCCACACAAATGGACTTTCCTAAAATAAGACAGGAGATCTACATTACACACTTGACCGTAAGCTTTCTAAAATCCTACCTGCCACATGGGGCCACAACAGGGGTACCCCTAACTCACCCAGCAATATCGTCAATTTATCCAGCTACTCACTCAACCCAGCAGAAGAGTCTGTCCTATCTCGGGGACTCTCTTTTTGCCAGCACTGCCACGAACATGATACAGTTCTGTGGTGATCTGGAAGCCTACTTTCGCCGCCTCCGACTCAAAGAATACTTTCAAGATAACACTGAACAACGCACTGATACACAGATACCCTCCCACCAACAACACAGGAAGAAGAATTCCACATGGACTCCTCCTGAGGGTCGAAATGACAGTCTGGACCTATACATAGAATGCTTCCGCCGACGTGCACGGGCAGAAATTGTGGAAAAACAACATCACTTGCCTCATAACCTAAGTTGTGCAGAACGCAATGCCATCCACAGCCTCAGAAACCACCCTGACATTATCATCAAAGAGGCTGATAAAGGAGGTGCTGTTGTCATCATGAACAGGTCTGACTACCAGAAGGAGGCTGCTAGACAACTCTCCAATACCAAATTCTACAGGCCACTTTCCTCAGATCCCACTGAGGAATACACTAAGAAACTGCACCATCTACTCAGGACACTCCCTACACTAACACAGGAACAAATCAACATACCCTTAGAATAACCCCGGTCGGGGCTCTATCTACTACCCAAGATCCACAAACCTGGAAATCCTGGAAGCCCCATCATCTCGGGCATTGGCACTCTCACTGAAGAACTGTCTGGATATATGTGGACTCCCTACTCAGACCCTACGCCACCAGCATCTCCAGCTATCTCCGTGACACCATAGATTTCCTGAGAAAACTACAATGCATTGGTGACCTCCCAGAAAACACAATCCTAGCCACCATGGATGTAGAGGCTCTCTACACAAACATCCCACACACAGATGAAATACAAGCCGTCAGGAACAGTATCCCTGATGATGACACAGCACAACTTATTGCTGAGCTCTGTGACTTTATCCTCACGCACAATTATTTCAAATTTGGTGACAATATATACCTCCAGACCAGTGGCACCGCTATGGGCACCCGCATGGCCCCACAATATGCCAACATTTTTATGACTGACCTGGAACAATGCTTCCTCAGCTCTCGTCCACTCACGCCCCTTCTCTACCTACACTACATTGATGACATCATCATCTGGACCCATGGGAAGGAGACCCTGGAAGAATTCCACCATGATTTCAACAGCTTCCACTCCACCATCAACCTCAGCCTGGACCAATCTATATGGGAGGTCCACTTCCTAGACCCCACAGTACAAATAAGCGATGGCCACATTAACACCACCCTTACCGAAAACCCACCGACCGCTATGCCTACCTTCATGCCTCCAGCTTCCACCCCGGACACACCACACGATCCATCATCTACAACCAAGCACTGAGGTACAACCGCATCTGCTCCAACCCCTCAGACAGAGACCAACACCTACAAGATCTTCACCAAGCATTCTCAGAACTACGATACCCACACAAGGAAATAAAGAAACAAATCAACAGAGCCCGACGTGTACCCAGAAGCCTCCTGCTACAAGACAGGCCCAAAAAAGAAACCAACAGAACTCCACTGGCCATCACCTACAGTCCTCAGCTTAAACCTCTCCAACGCATCATCAGTGATCTACAACCCATCCTGGACAATGATCCCTCACTTTCACAGACCTTGGGAGGCAGACTGTGAATGGCTATCCAACTACAGAAGCAGTTTCTCCTCCCTTGGTGTTCACACCTCAACTGCTAGCAGAGCACCTCACCCTCCCTGATTGAACTAACCTCGTTATCTCCATACTGATTTATACCTGCCTCTGGAGATTTCCATTACTTGCATCTGAAGAAGTGAGGTTCTTACCCACGAAAGCTTATGCTGTTAGTCTTAAAGTGCCACAGGACCCTCTGTTGCTTTTCTCTGACTAAGTGTAATTTAGCTTTAAACTATTTTTTTTTAAATTAGCTTTTCAGGCAATGCATTTTTTTTTTTTAAATGTGGGTTAGTCAATTTAACGTTTTAGTGAAAACTTTATAAACCCATCAAGAGATTTACATATGAAAAAACAGCTACTGAGCAGGAAAAAAGGTATATTTCAAAATTTTATTTTATAATAAATGTAAATGCCTCCTTTTGAGTGAAATAGTTTTTTTTTTTTTTTAAATTAGAACACCTCACTTTGCAAGCGTAAAGGCACAGAACAGAAACTACTGTAATTTTTGTTTTAATGGGGAGAGTCTAAAATTCTTACCTGTAAATGATGTATTTTAGATTCATTATTCCGCAGCATTTCCTTCTGTCTTTCAATTTCTATTTCAAAGCTACAAATCTGATTATGTAAAGTTTGTATACTCTTGTTCTTTTCCAAACTTTCATTCTGGAGCATGGCCACCTGGAAAAAATTCTACAATTACTCCTGCCAAAACTTGTGAAAAATACCTGCAACTTCATTTTTTAAAACTGCCCTAGAGTTTTCCCCTTAAGCTCAGAAAAGAGATCCTAGCAAAATCTCTCTCCATGTCTAGAAGACTACCAGAAAAATCTGAAGTTTCTAATAATTTCCCTCCCACTCCCACAGTGTTGTACTGATACAACCTGACCTAATAAATGAGAAAAAGTGATATGCAAAAGCAGCAATAAATCTTACTTATAAACACAACTGTTTATTTGGGTCACTATTTAATAGGTCAGTGTCCAGGCTTTCGACTCATTCCTTGACATGGAGGTGGTTAGCTATTCAGAGGAAGTAGCCTATTTAGTTCCAGATTGGAGTTGGTGATGCTAATATTGCTTAAAAAGAAATGCCAAAGAAAAGTAGCACTGAAAAGGCCTATGTAGGAAGGAGAAAGATTTAGTAAATACTACTCCCTCAATCTAAGTCATTGAATTGAGCTCACCAAGTATGGTAATTGTCTGGGAATGGATGGCTGTGTACTACTAAAGAAAGTGGTCAAAGCAGCTCAACTAATATTACTGTAGATGGAATCTGTGCAGTCCAGAGCAAATCCAAAAGCATCTACTAGCACCCAAAGAGACCAAGAGGATGCACAGAGTGTTAGTGATGATAATCTTTTTCTGTCTGGGAACACCTTTTCATAAATCTTATTTGTTTGTGACTGGTTTTCATTTTAAACCATCAGCCATGTTGTTGGAATGCTATGGGGAACATCTAACAGGCACTGCAAGGGGCGTATAAAAGAGTGTAAGCAATCTATTCATCACTAGTTTTGTTGCTTGCATGTGCTACACTTTTACACAATTTCTTTCTTGCAAGAAGTGTGCATGATCTATAGGAGACACACAAGGTAGGTGAGGTAATATCCTGGGACAAACATGGCTACAATTACACTGCATATATTATCTGTAGGTTATTCAACAAGAAAACTAAAAGTATCTGACATCTAGACAATGTTTGACTCATTACATCTCAGCATTGCTTCTGATAGACAGACGATACGAAACACCATTTTTGATCCAATTAAACAAATGTGAAAGTTCCTCTTTCAGACTAATTATTTTACACCACATTCAGACAATAAAACTAAACAACCCCAAGACAACCTCTAGTGCTTCTCAGATTCAGACACCCTTGACTTATATCATAAGGTGGGCACGACTCTTGGTGCACCACCACTTCTGCTGTTTTAAAACCTTGTTTCAGTATTTTCTGCTGTTGTCACTTTACTGCCAGGCCAAGAGTCAAGAACTAGATCTTTACAAGGCAAGATAAGAAAAAATGACTTCCATTCCCACAAAAGTCGCTGAAGACCCATACAAATTAACAGTGCTGAAATCTTAAGGGGACACGATCCCACCTAAAAGTTATGGATGTTGGAACAAGATCCTGTACCTCATTTCTACAAGGATACAAGGGCCTCGTAGAAATAAGGCATGAAGCTGATTTTTTTCCCTTGCATTAAAGAAAGAGAACTGCCAGTCACGGAAGGAAAGCAAGCCTAGTGTATTGGGGATATTTTTCAAGAACAGTTTAACCATGTGAAAGTTTGCCTACCATATAAATCAGACCACCTGGGTAGCTACTCTAATTTGTGCATCCAACTTTTCCATAATGAATCAGAGTTCTTTACTTATCAGTGACATTTCCATTCCCTTTCTTTCATTATTTCCTCTCCATACCCCCAGATCACAAGCCAGTTGCACTTGTGCTGCTGGTATTATATTTCCATTTTTACGTAAGGTACAGTATATGGCCGGTCTTGTATTGAGATTTTCCATGCAGTTTACTGGGCCATATCCTGCGGTCCTTAGTCAGACAAACCTCTCATTACACCAAATGTAATCTGAAAGTAACTCATGCATGAATAGAGATAAATAAATATACAGGATTTAAATTTCATTTGGCTTGTGCCTTTTGAATTTGAGTACATCAATTTTAAAATAAGGGAGCACAAAAAGAAACAAAACTATTATCAGTATTTTATGTACTGTACCTGAAATCAAGAATCATGAATTTCTTCACTTACTAGTCATATTTCAATGTTACAGTGGATGCTATTTTGCTGTCTTCCAAAAGCATTTAATCAATTAAGGTATTATTTTACTATTTCAGAATTCTATTATGGGAAACCAATTCACACTCCCAAATAAGAAATGAAAACATTTCTCATATCCTACAAGATTGGATTAAATAGTTATCTCCACATTTAGATCACATGACATGGCTTTTGTATTTAAACATACATAGCAGGATTTATTAGAGAAGCTACAAAATTTGGATTGAGTCACGATTCCAAGCATCCCAAAATTCCAGGGTATTTGGATTCAGGCTTCTAGTTTGTCCCCACTACAAAGAAAGACTCAGGTCATGAAATTCAGATTCCCCACTACCCAAACTTTTGATTTGATTTAAATTTGTTTCATCTCTCTGCTTTTTGTCAACAGCAATATTCACTTACTGAGGTTATCATTTAGCACATGCTTTGGAAGGGACAATATACAGCAAGCCTGAAGGCTTTCAGTTTGTACACCATTTAGGTGTTCTGTGTCATCAAAGAATCATCCTGAATGGGAGCAGTTAACTTCTTCTATTTCCTTCTATTCAAATCCAGTTAAGTACATAGGATGAAATTCTGGCTGCACTGAACTCAATGGACGAAACTTCCATTGGCTTCAGAGAGGCCAGGATTTCACCTATATTCTTCAGCAGAAGTTCTCTCTCTGCCCTAACACATTCAGTGCCATGAGTTACTTTAACTGGAAGGAGAGGACACTAAGTCACAATCCATTTTATTACACCTCTTGACAATAAAATCACTGACATGTGATGTGTGGTTAGCTATTCTGGTAACTTGGCACTGTCCTGGGATTTCCAGTGATTCAACTCATTTATTATGTATAGGAAGAAGTTTACAAAGCAGGAAGTGCAAAAAGACAACAGTGATAAGCAATTAAGACTGAAAAAAAACTGCACTGAGGCGTTTATTTTCTTACTACTAAAAAGAAAAAAAAAAGATATAGAATTGCTCAACAGTTTTTAAATGATACAGCACATATCAGTGCAATTAAAATTCTTTTAAAGTGCAGTATGGAAAATAAGAAAAATATACTGTAAGTCACAGGGAAGAGGCTTTCTTTAATTATGTAAAATAAATTTTATAGCTTGACTCAAATTAGCAAAAAAGGAAATAAGAATATGAACCTGTATTTGTTAAAAAACTGAAACATTTACTACACCTAAACTACACCACTAAATTATGGGAATTTCTTCTTAGATTTGAAGGTGATGGTAAACTGAGATGTTGTTCTCCTCTGCAGTGAAACTAAAATTTACACAAAGAAATACATCTGAATCCTAGAATCCTCCTGCGCAAAAGAAATTGTTTTCTTGTTGGGCTCTGAAGAAAAATTCTAGCACAATAGCATAACTGAAGTTATAGGCTTACATCTCCATTTGCCAGTGGGCTCTCATCTGGATTGCTTTACCTTTCTCTTACTTTAATATATGCCTTCACTTGATCCCCTCCCACTCCAAGACAGGCTAAAGAGGCTCTGAACTTTTCTACTTTTAGATTTAGGAGAATTTGTTCAGAAACATTGGATTAAAAGTAATTCAGTATTTGGTTAAACTATCAAAATAATGTTTTTATTTAAAACACTGAACCTCTTAAGACCTGTTTAAAATATGTTGACTCATTTCACTATTGATTGGATGCAGCACTGACACATTTTAAATTCAAAGCCTACGAAAGGCCTGCGTTCTAAACAAAACCTAAATGCTCTAAATTAAATCAT
This sequence comes from Trachemys scripta elegans, assembly GCF_013100865.1. Lineage (NCBI taxonomy): Eukaryota > Metazoa > Chordata > Testudines > Emydidae > Trachemys > Trachemys scripta. Next base: position 21,624,507 of record NC_048301.1, read on the forward strand.
TATTCAAAGGAGTTGAAGCTGTTAGGGAGGTGATCTGCAGCATCTGGTCTCCCAATAAATTCCGCCAAGTCCCAAAAACTCTTTAAAGACAAGAGTTCCAAGGGAGCACTGCACAACATGAACTTAGTTAGATCCAGCATCAGAACAGAAACCAGCCTGCCTGAGAGTAACAGCATGTCAATTAATAAAAGTCTCTTCAGGCCAAGAAGCTTGGAGAGCTCTTGATAAATTTAAAATAAAAATGAAGCCGGTTCAGTATGTGGAGTTTTCTAGGATCTGATCTCCAGAAAAATATACAGGTAGATGCAGCTCCTAACATTGCAGTACTTTTCCTAATGGTCTCTTTCATAAGAAAAGGAAATTGAAGGAGAAATTTAATGTCAGCTGGTTTGATAACTTAAATATTAAAATACTAAATTCATAGCAACACGTGAATAAAAATTACATATTTACTCGTGAAGCCATTCTTATTTTATTTTATTGTAAGAAAAGTGATGTTACACTGACTCATTTTACAGCTTTTTGAGCCTACTAGTGCTTTAGCTGTATTTCCAAACAGCTTCTGAACAAAAGTGTTTTCCTCTATTTTTATAGAATTTTAAAAAAATTAATGAAAATTAAAGTGAGTAGAAGATATACCTTATTTTCTAGAGAATTACTCCATTCTTTCAATAAATTTACATGCTGCACTGCTGAGCTGGCTTCATGTGCTTTAATTTGCTGATTTGTTCCCTGTGACAACAAAGAATTTATACATTTTAGCCAATTTCACTTTTTAAAAAAAACCAATAATATAACACAAGAATATAAAACCAGCCCTACATATATTTTGGTACACAGATGTACTTTACAAAAATATAAACAGAGGGGAAATCTACTTGGGAACTTATGAAAAAGTGAGAAATACATTTAAAATCAAGTGTTTTATCCAATTGCTGTATATTTCCAATGCACTTATTTATCAGAGGAAACAAAAATGGAGAAAAGATTTACAAAATGAATGGTTTTAGAACCATCTCCATAATTTTTATACTAAAGAAATCACAAAGCAAGTCATATAACTCAAACATCTGATTCCACAAATAATAGGTTTAACCATTTTATAAGTTACTGTAAAGTTTCCATTGATGTGAATAGGAAAGAAAAACAGTTAAGGTAAATTTATCATCACTGGAAACAGCCAATTTTGTAGAATCTGCCGACTAAAATAGTTTACAGTGGCTAATTTGCCATTATACAAAGTTAGCAAGACACATCCATTGTTGCTTTATGATGTTCAGATTTCCTGCCCCTTCACAATCTGCAAATGTCGGTACAAATAACCACTGTAAGTTTACAAAACACACATAGATAATATACAGAGTACATAAGATGCAGATCATGTTACCTTCTACTTCACACTATACTTCTGCAAATGTTTTGCAATGCAGTTTATATCTGTTTAGATGCTAGATATGTTGCAAGCAACTGGAAAAGTTTCAATGATCTTCAATGTATATACTCTATATAAAATATTCAAAAATATATATGTGGATATATGTACATATATACACACATATACATACATAAAAAGAATGAACAGTGATACATAAGACATAACAGTGGGCAGTGCTACATCATTAATTATTTCTACAGTTGAGAGAGCAACTGTGTGTTTAAATTGTTGAATGCTTTCTTTTTTACACTGGCAGAATATTAAGGGCCTGATCGAAAGTCCTTTGACATTAACGGGAAAAGACTCTCATTGACTTCAATGGGACTTAAAACAGGTCTTAAGATATCAATGGGAAAGAAGGTTTATAGGCGTGTTGCACACGTACACAAAGATCTAGTTTCGTGGGTCACAGTGAGCTTCAAAATTATGACATTTAATTTGATAAATTCCGTTTTTCCGGTCAACAGCTTTTGAATTTTTAGTGTAAAACTGTCAGAATTCGCTGACACTCTCAGATGCATGGTATGAAAAGAAAGATATTGCAAATATGGAAATAACAGTGTTGAAACTATACTCAAGTTTTTTCTTACTTTGTGGTGACTTCTAGGATTTAAGCTGTAATTTTTATTAATTCTATGCTGTGGTTTGACTATGCACCTATATGCACACACACATATATACATATGTATATATGAATGTACATAAAATAAACATTCTAAGTGGGCCCACCTAGTTTTAATCATAGTGTATATAGTCACACACACAAACAGAAGAAATTAAACAAATTTAATTCGGGAAAAAAATTAAATACTTCCATAGAACAGCTGAAATTACTAGACAGCTTGTGGAGAACAAAAAAAAATGACTATTTTTCTCTTATTTCAAAGAAGAGAAAAGTTCTTAATGTAATTATGTCTTCTGATCTCAGACATCTGTAACTGGCTAACTGAAATCCAAAGATATCGCCAGTATGTGTATGTGCTTTTTATAATTTTACATATATAAAAATATATGCAAAAATGAACACCTGCTGCATAGTCTTAATCACTCATGCAACTGGATGAATGTTTCTTAACCAAGAGTAGAGACGTCCAGAACTTTCATGTCAAAATGTTAAGTTTTCTTATTGCAGACTTTCATCAATTGGGAAGTATAATTGTTATATACTGACCTGAAAAGTGCAGCCATAACGCTTAAAACTACAGGTACTTGGGGCATTAATACATTCTGACAAATGTGCATTCAACTGCAATAGGAAAAAAATGTGAGTTTTGGCAGAAAACGTTTGCATGATAATGCTCAGAACATATAAAGGGCACAGATTATCAGATTTGTATTGTGTGCCATTTGTAAAACATACAGTACATGTGTGTATATTATCTCCACTCTGACTCAGAGTGCATAAACTGTATATACACATGTAACCACACGTACATGCCAATACAATATACAGAGAGACACATTTAATATACAGTGAAACCTCCACTGAAGACCATTCCTATAGGCAACCCCATTTAAAAACAAAACAAAAAACAAAAACAAAAAACACTTTAAAGAAACCCAAGGCTTTCCATACATTTTTATTTGATTTTTAATTAAAGGTCAATCTTTACTTGACAAATGATTTTTGCTGCTGTTGGGTAGTCACTCAAGACCAGTTTCACTGTAGTAACATACGACTTTTCTAACTCTAGTTTCATTATGAACAGATTGTCAAAACGTGACATGCAATTCTCAATATCAGAATTTAAAATAAAACAAAACTAAACAATGAAGACTGTAAACAAATACTGCATGAAACAGACAAATACTTTATATCAGGGTGTAGCTGAGTCACATTTATAATGCAGTACACAGGATTCAATGTTCTAAAGTAGGAAAAGACCTGTATTTTGCACAGATCCAATATTCTGAATGATGATAAACACAGAAAATAATTTGTCCTTTAAAATAAAATCACAGAAGTATATACGAAGAGCCATAATGAAATGCAGCCATTTTTAGGAGACACGGCAGCAGACAGATGCAAACTGCCTAAGAGCTGGAATGAAGGGCCATTTTGTAAAGGACACCATGACAAACCTCACCTCTTCTGACAAGTGCCTTAAGACCTTTATTTCCATACAGAGCAGAGAGGACCTAGGGGCCAGATCCTCACCTGGTGTAAACTCTTATACCTCCACTGAGTTCAAGATATTTAAAAAGACCCACACACAGTAAGCCCTCTGGTACTCAATTCATCCACCTCCAGAAAAAGGCCTGAACGGATCCTGCCTGCTTATGAAACTGTGGTGCTAAAGAAACAAGGTTTTTCCAATCTAATTTTGAAATGTTTAACTCATCCCTCTCTGGCATATGCAACATCTACTTTGTTTTAAACACTTACTGTAGAAATTCACAATGAAAACTCAAAAGAAACATTTCAGAAAAAAAAGTTAAAATCAAATAAGAAAAAGTACATGTGCTATATGAGATTTAAATGTGGGAACTGATTCTTCAACTTCCTCAAAACTAAGGATTGTGCCCAACCAGTAACCATTTACACATATTAAGAGTTGCTATATTTCTATAATAAAATATCATGTTCACTTTTTGTACACTATTTGTACACTATTGAGAATGGCACAACACAATTTTCCCAAACTGTTAGGCAGGCATTTGCCTATATCACCTTAGAATGGCTGTCCTTAGTTACCCAACTGGGCTTCAGATTCATTTTCTTAACATCAGAAAAAAATGAAATAACAATCAACAAAATGCTGCAGGGATAAGATGGCAGCTGGTTAAAGTCCAACCCTACCAACAGTTTTTAGAATCCAATTCTACCAACGCTGATCATCAAGCCTCGTACTTATTGATGTGAGTTGACCTATTGTTTTTAATGGGACAATTCACAGCAGTAAGGACTAAGCACTTCATTCTTAAGTCCCTCACTACTCAGGACAGCATTTAAGCATTTCTTATTGACTTCAGTAGGATTTAAGAACATGTATAAGTGTTATTATGAAAAGGAGTGCTTTCCTGAATCAGGATCTCAGTTGGTAAATATATACTGGCAGAAATGAGGCCCAAAGGTGGCCCTCCACTTACGTTATTAGACAGATGCCTAGATCATCTTCTCAAGAGCATAATGTTTATGCACAAGTATGCACAAGGCCTACTATACATTTTAGATTGCACATTCCTTGGGACAGATACAGTTAGAAAGTGCCTAGCACACTTTGGGCACTAAATATGATTATTCACTTATTGTAACACTAAAATGATGTATTCCTATATCAGGAAAACATAACCCCAAAAAATCTAACGGAGTATCAGTGAAAAAGGATACCTTAAAAAATGAGTTTAAAAAAATGAATATTTTAAGGAGTGCTGGAGACAAACACGTGCTCCCCATTCTAGATCATACAAAAGGATGTATTTTTAGAAAAATATGCACATCAGCCTTTACAGATACTACTAACTGATCAAATAAAGGAATACATTCAGACACCACAAGATACAAATGAAATTTATCGGCTCAAAATATTAACTGAATTTTCTACATATGTTAGAAGCTTTAGTAGCTTGTTGCACCTGATCACAAGAAATGCCATACTGGAACAGACCAATGGTCCATCTATACCAGTATCCATTCTCTAATTGTGACCAGTACTGGAGGACTCATGGGAAGGTTCCAACCTCCCATGATGCAACTAGCAAACATCAACAGGAAATTTCTTCTTTATCTCAGTTATGGATAAGTTTTATCCCAATCGTGTGAAATACAGACACTAAATATTAAATACTTTCTTGAATAAGATTAAACTATTTACTTAACATTTATCCTGCGGCAGTGAGTTTCCCAGTGTTTCCTTTTAAACAATTTAAACTTGGTGCCTATTAATTTCATCAAAAGTGCCCACTTATCCTTGTATTGAGTAAGCATTTAGCTGATTAAGCATCAGCTAAATCGGTTTAACTGAAATATTTCTAAAGCATCTATACCAACATGATATCCAAGCGTCAGGCCCTTCATTCTCCTTCTTTGCAAATTTAACAGTCCTAACAATATTTTTAATCTCTCGCATGGACCAACTCCACACAACAGCTGTTCAGTATCTGCTATAATCTTTTCTGAGATGAGGAGACAAAAATCAAAACAGCATTTAAGGTCAGGATGTACCTCTGGCTTGTATGCCATATGAGACAGCTCTAATGTCAGTATATGCTACTATATTTTAGATTTCTCATTCTATTTGAATATTGAGACTTGAAGAATACACGCTGCCTAACACTATCCAAAGGTTCTGCTCTACTGGCCTCGATAAGTGCTTCTAACTCAGTTTTCATTAAGAGAGAAAGCAGGAAAGATAAAAGCTAATCTTTTTTACACGCCATGTGTAATAAATACAGAAAATTAAGAAAGTAATTTCTGAAAGATAATTTCCTAAGAAATAACTAAAAAAATTATTAAAAAATTATCACACTTAACTGTAGTGGTAGATAAGCCTTTTCTTTAGATCTCACATGGTAATAAGGAAATGGCTTCTGGCAAAATTCTTGCGAGATCTTACTAATAACAAAGTTCTAAGCTGAACACTGTTGAATAGGGATTTATTTAATATTTCAGCACAACTCTGGGCATGACTTCTTACCTCACTCCTCAAGAGTGATGTAACACTGCATTTATGAGGACATGAAACCGCGACAGAGGGGCAGTCTGTATCTTCATGTTTCTAAAAGAAAAAAGAAAAAAAAAGCAAATTACAATTTATACTTTATCTATATTTAAAATTACAAACCATTTTATAAAACAGGACTTGCCTGAAAAAAGAAGTAATTTACCATGCTATAATTAAATATATATATTTACATGGTGCTATACAGTGTGCAGTACAGTTAACATTGCAACATTTGTATTTGTACGTTTGGAAGGAACAAACAGATGTTACACTTTCAGTTGATATGTATTTCTCAACTGTTTTTGATTCAGAAAAATAAGGGATTTATCATTTTCCTATGGAAAGAAGAGCAGTTTCCATCATCCTTTATCAATGAAACCTCAATAAAATCTAAGTTCTCTATCCCATGAACCATGTAGGTGAGTGCGCATTATTGGAAGAGAGAATAATTGCCAAGATGATATTCCTTCCAATACCACCATACAGTGCATTGGAAAGCTCTTCAGATATTTATGCTTCTGAATGGCAGAGAACCCTGTAAATCCATCTACTCGTATTCACTCTTTTGACCATCCTTTAATTTTGAGTCTCTTTACCATTTGATACAGAATTCTTGCACTATACATCAAAATACTGAAGCTTATTTAAAGCTTCTTTTGATCAAACCACAGTGCATTGTGTGTGTTCATCTCCTACTTTACATCCATTTCTCACTATGTCAGACAGGTCTAGAAGACTAAGGGATAGACTGAAAGTTTACTCTTAGCCCACAGCAGAGGGCACCATGTAAATCACTGACAATTCTCTCGGGTTCCCACCTTGCTTCAGGTGGTGAGTAATCCGCTATTGGTTCATGGCCCAAATCCATGCTCCCTGAAATCAATGGGAGTCTTTCCAATGACTTCAACACACATTTGATTTTGGTCCCTATTCCAGGAGTAGAATACTACTACTTCTATTTTGATCAGCAGAACTCATTCTTCGCCCCTGGGCACCCACTCTCCAGGGAGGCTGCTCTCAACTCTTCCATATGATGTGAGATGCAGGTTGCACATAATCTTGACTTAAATTGGGCTAGGATAACAAGGTTTTCAGAATAGCAAAGGCAGCACGCAAACCCATTTTATAGCAATTTTAAAAATTCTCTTTTTCTGTAGAATACTTTGATTCTTTAATAATAAAATACAATTTTCACTTCTATTTTTGCTTTGAAGAAGGAGCAATTTTGTCTGCCAGAAAGACACAGTGGACTGTAGAACATGTTGTACTGTACCAAAAGCTTTTTGTTTGCTTCAAATAAAATGAAATAAAATTGTGTTTAGAAATGAATTCACCTAGGGAGATAAAGCATTGCAGTATAGACTAGACAAATACTTGCAATTAAAATTTAAAAAAAGCACAAGTCCATATGACTATCTAAATAGTCTGTCAGCCGCAAAGGGGATTTCCTACGCTGCAGGGCAGGCAGATTCTATGAAGACGAGAACCGTACATGAAACAAGAAAAATTATTTTTGTTTCCATTTGCATACCTTTGGTTTTTTCTTTGTACAGACTCGAAAAAATGTTTGTACTGCTTTTCATTTTCTGTTCAAGTCCCTGAAATGCCTGCCTGACTCATTAATGTGCTTATAAACCTGATGGTCTGCACAGGCCAACAGAGATGAACTTAAGCTCAGGGTGAGCAGATGGATTGCACAAAGCAAATCTCTCTTTCATCTAACTGAGTGGTCTGGTTACAACCTGACTAAGTCTTGGTACTCAAGTATAGTCAGGTAATGTTCCAAAATAAACCCAAATTTATCAGCATTTGTATAATCTCACAGACTACATTCTTCCAGGCTTTTAAAACAATGTCGGCACAAAGATATTTACTGCTTGATCAGTGGCTGATCTCTGCTCCTCCAGGATTTTAACGCTGTGGCTATTGTTGCGCTCCTGAAACACCAAAACCACCATGACTGGAAGCTGGTCCTACGTAGCAAACTATTAGTTTCATTAATATTTTGAATATAAGAACCCCTAACACTTTTGATTTGCTGAACTCCTACAACAAGCAGGCATTGGTCTAATTCTACAAAGGTTCCTGCTCTCCCCCTTTTTATGCTTCAGTGCTTCATTTTAATCACAATTTTCAACAGAACTGAGATGTTTTTGCATTCCCCTCCACTAGTCACAGAGCATTTGCTTGCCATCTATAACACCACTTGCTACATCCGAACACTCTTGTCACTTTTCTTTAACCTTACATATCCTTTCAATTCTGCAGGATAAGCTCTTAAAACTTTAATTTGAGATCTATAGATTGTTAAAATAAAATGTTGGATGAAAAGCAAGGGAAGGTTTTTCCTATCTGTGCAATTAGCCTGCTCCTACCATCTGTGATCAGACAAATTGGAAACTAATCCTTAGTGACCATAGGCTCTCATGGGGACAAGAGACTTGTTGGGGATACCCCAATGTCCAGGTCAGTAGCAGCTGGTACAGGTATAGGAAGGACTGTACTTACCAACTTGCTCTTGTTAAGAAGTTTTTAAGAAGCAAAATACGAAAAGGACTGGCTAATACCTCAGATTTTTACTACATGTAAAATTAGACATCTCAGTATACAACTCTATTTAGTATGAAGTGCATTCCCTTTGTGGACCCTGAAAAAATACTATGGTCTCTGATGAAGTTACACTTTTTAGAATGCTCTCATTTTATCAAGTTTTGGGGAAAATACTTGCTCAATTGTGTTTCCTTTCTCCGCTCCCCACCCCCCCGAACTGCAGAAAACAGTATATGTAAATCAAAAATAACTGTTGGTCTTGTTAAAGATAGGAATTAAAATATAAAAATACAACTCTTGAAAGATTGAAGTCTAATAACATAATTATAGACAAAAATGCATAACTAAGTTGTTTCAGGAAATGCAGCAAGAGAAGCTGAGAAACTTCTGCTTCTGTTATTCAAATCTCACTGTCATAAGACTAGACCTTTTAATTTTTCTGCTCCCTGAATAAAAAAAAAAAAAAAAAAAAAAGATATTCAGGAACCCAGGCTGCATTCAATATGAACATATTTAAAGAATCACTAAAGATTTACTCTACAGACACAATATTTAACCCCTAAAAATTAAGTGCAGAACGGCTTTAGACATCTCAATTTGACTATATCCCCAACAACTCCAACCTACAGATAGCAGACTTTCAAGTTTTCCTTTAACAGACAGTTCTGAAAGCTGAGTGAACAGAAGGAATGATCAGCTATATAAAAATAAGTATAACCAAAACTGTAGCACTGTTGTAACCTCTCTCTCCCTAGTTACAATGATGTACTTAAGTTATCTTATCTTTGTTAACTTTTTAAAAAAAAACAATCGAATCAGTAAAAACAGGAGTACTTGTGGCACCTAAGAAACTAAAATTTATTTGAGCATAAGCTTTCGTGGGCTATAGCCCACTTCATTGGATGCATAGACTGGAACACACGGAAAGAAGATATTTATACATACAGAGAACATGAAAAGGTGGAAGTAGCCATCCCAACTGTAAGAGGCCAATCAATTGAGATATCTTCTTTGTGTGTGTTCCATTCTATGCATCCGATGAAGTGGGCTGTAGCCCACAAAAGCTTATGTTCAAATAAATTTGTTAGTCTCTAAGGTGCCACAAGTACTCCTGTTCTTTTTGAGGATACAGACTAACACGGCTGCTACTCTGAAATCGAATCAGCGTATCTGAATAAAAGGAGTATTTTAGAAAGTCATCCACTGGTTCATATCACTTACTAAATCTGGATTAACATGGGAGAAAGGCATCAGAATCTCTCTATCGTGTAGACCGTATATAACATCTACCTTTCTCCCATATTTTATTTATATATTTGCCTCTGTATAGTAATGCCTACAGGGTTAGAGGCTAATATGCCTCTATACAAATCATATTAAATAAATCACCAATGCGTCCTGTTAACCCACATATATTTGCTTTGTATTTTCAAAAATACACCCTTGTGAGCTTTGTCCCCATCTAACAGTAATAGCTAAAAACATAATTACTAGAAAGTGGAAAGTTCTAGCCATTCTCTAAGAGGTCCAGGGAGTTGTAGACATGGAAACATTGCACAAATATATAAAAAATAAATACAGTGAATATATATCAGAGTGGGCTCAATATCATAAGATGCAGTGTGTGATAACATACAAAGCCAAGCCACAGAACCTCCACAAATTCTGCCACACATGACCAGAATGGTAGCCCCAATCTCTAGCCTATAGTTCTGTCCCACTTATAACACACTGCTTACCAGACACCCTACTCTTGGACCAAAAATAATAATAATGCTTTCTAAATATGATCGCATATGGTACATGATATGCAGAGACAGTAAGTATTATTGAATTTGATGTCATGTTCATTTTCTTCCTTGCCAGCTTATACAAGAGTATCTAATTCCCTGCCACAACTGCAAAGGTGACGTAAAGCTGTTTTGGATGAGACAGCACCCAAACAAAGGAAAAATGATAATGTGCTATTCCTTTGAAACACATTCTCCTGCTTGATGGTATATTGTTAGGATGGTAGATTTGCACAATATACCAATTTAAATAGGATGGAATAGAAAAATGTATGCCAAAAAATTACTTTAGTATTGCAGTTGTTCCCTGCATCATGTGAAAAATGTACTTTAAAAAACAAAACAACAAAAAACTTGGTTCTTTCAATTTCTGGCGTTCAAATGTTTCCTGTTCAATTTAATTTATACTTGGGTTGTAACAACTTCCTCGACAGCAAGTATATCTTGACAGTTAGAATATTTTCCTTTTGAATTCAAAAGTGCTGAAGCAAATTTTGCCTTATTTAAGACTGAAAGCCCAATACCTCGGATGGTTGCTGAAAAAGAAGCATGTGAAAATTGGTCATTCTACATTACATGTAAGATCTGATTTTAGTGATGGAAGAAAACACTGCACCTGTAATGTAATCATTGGGACTTGGCTTTTACAGTATTTACATGTAGTTTCCCGATATTTACAGGTCTTTTCTACATGGTCTGGCAAGTCCTTCCGCAATATTTTCTCTCTGCAATCAGCACGGTGGCATGAAAGTTCTTCGAACTGACAGTCATTTCTCAAATGCATCTGTAAGATAAAACAATCAAGTTAATGACATTTTACATGTTTCTTCTTATCATACCCATGAAAGATAACTCTCCCAAAATAAACTCAGGACCAGAGTCTAATCTTAGATGTGCACCATGTTGTACCTCAGAACATCTGCTAAGGCTGTTGTGCATGACTACACAGTAATGGATTTACTGAGATACATATTTCTGAAGTTAGAATCTGACACTCAGATGACTGCTATATTATGTCTTGAAGAGCCAAAATTTCAGATTATCTTAGATATTCAGAAGTACCAGAAGCGTCACAATTTCAAGTGTAAGTGGAAAAACCTTCATATTAGAGGCCCAAAACTGGTAACAATGAAATATCAAAAAGGAATTCAAACTAAAAAAGAAAGTATGTGAAATAGCAAAAAAAATAGCGTAGTGAAAAACCACTTACATATCAGCCTTCCCGATCTGCAAAGCAACTGCATGTACAGGTTTTCCAAATGAGCATCTAAGATTTGTTCTTAAAGTCTAAACTTTATAGCCAAAAACTTTTCCAAATGGAGAGACTAAAGTTTAGGCACCTAAATAAGTAGCCTGATTTTCATAGATACTAAGAACACAGGACTCCTACTGAAGGATTTTTAGGCACCCCAAACCAAAAATTTTGGTCTATGACTAAGATTCTTTATGGATCAATTAAAAGTAGAGTTTCAAAAAAACTATTTATGATCACTTCTATAAACAGTCAGATTAGCTCACATCACTGATTAATCAGGAACTAGGTGGATTAAAATTGAATTCTGTAGATTTTCCCATTCTTTAATTTGAAAGAAAGCTTGTGATGGCATCACAGTACTTACCAGTAATTGTGCCAGTGTTAGTAGTTCATTGCAGCCTTTGTTTTCATTTCTGCAATATATCTGAAGGGCAAGAAGCTCTCTCCTACAGCAGTTATCCTTAAATACCTGAAATTTGAAGCCACTTTGTTTTAGAGATTTAAAAACAGTTGAAGAACATAACTTCAAATAAAGTAAAAATACTTTTTAAAACAATCCCAAAATAGCAATATTAGTTCATTCAGGCTTTGAGTGCAGGGAGCTGACTGACACTGGAAACCAGAAAAAAAATCCACACAATTCACAGACTGAGAGGCAGCCTAAAAAGAAAAAACAAAGGGCCTGCCTCTTTTTTTATTATTATTCTTTCTGGTATATGAAGAGGACTGAAAGCCTTCCCACACTTCCACTTTTTGAATTTTAAATATTTTTCTGATTGTTTCTCACATTGGACCAATTTCTGTTGGTGAGAGAGACAAGAGCTCTGTGTAAGCTCGAAAGCTTGTCTCTCTCACCTACAGAAGTCACTCGTGGCTGGGGGAAAGACTAAGGGTAAAACAAATTTTCGCAAATGAGGAAAGAACAGAGTGATTAACACAGAATAAAAGAAGAGCATCCTATATGTAGTAACAAAGCATACATCAGAGCACAGCATGCCCAGCAATAAAAATAGATATACCAAGACGGCGAGTAAATAGTTCCCAGTTAGAAAGACCACAAAGGATTGAACTGAGTTGTAGAAAACTGAAGAGAGAACAGCAATAATCAGACAGGTACTTATCTATTTAGATATTTATATGTTCCTAAACCATACTATCCAAATGAACACTATTCTTTTTCTTCCTTCCTATTCTTTTTTTCTTCCTTCCTATTCTATTGAAGATATAGCTTCATTAGTGTGTCCATATATATGAGTACATGGACTTTGTTAAAGAGATGACTTTTGCATTTAGTTCTTAACCCAGCGATGTCAGTGGTCTTTCCTATCTTTTACAGGTAGGAGTTCCACAGCTTAGGCTGGCTCCTGTGAAAGGTCAGTATCTTGCAAGCCTCTACTTATTGGGCAACAGTTTCATATTCCCAGTGGAACATAGCTGTTGTTTGGGGTCGTGGAGGGAGAGGTGACATCTCAGCTATCAGGAACAATTCCATCAAGGGCTTGGAACATCAATACAGAGACAGTGAAGTGAACTCTGTATTCACTTGGAAGACCGGGCAGAAAGAAAACAGCAGAATAACATGCTCCCAGCAATCTGAATTAATACGAGAGGTTGCTACACTGTATGCTATGGATACTATTTTTAAAAAAGAAAAGAAAACTGGGTGTGGCTTCATTCCTAGATACAAGTTGCAATACAGCAGGTCTGGAGATCATGAATACATGGATAATTATGGTTAGTTCTGCGTCCAATAGGAAAGAGTACAATCTTTTAGTCAGTTGCAGTTTGCCAACACCTCTGGCTACTTTACTGGGAAAGCAAACTTATAATGCTGTCAGTACTGCAGAGATAACATACAATAGTAGAACTTCAGAGTTACCAGAATTATGAATTGACCAGTCAATCACACCCCTTATTTGGAACTGGAAGTATGCAATCAAGCAGCAGCAGAGAGAAAACCAGAAAAAAAAAAAAAAAAAAGAAAATACAGTACAGTGCTCTGTTAAATGTAAACTACTAAAAATATAAAGGGAAAGCTGCATTTTTCTTCTGCATAGTAAAGTTTCAAAGCTGCATTGAGTCAATGTTCAGTTGTAAACTTTTGAAAGAGCAACCATAACGTTTTTGTTCAGAGTTCTGAACATTTCAGGGTTATGAACAACCTCCATTCCCGAGGTGTTTGTAACTGTGACGTTCTACTGTAGTTGCATGAGAATTATTTTGCCTACTGCAACAGTAATAAAATTAAAGCAAAATTCGGATCACAGAATCTTCACTGCGATAGGGAGATGAAGCAGAAAGATTTTTGTATGCTTTTCGGACACCGGGTTAAGTTTAATGAGCTGGCACATTTTCCCTCACACAAATCTACGTAACATGGATTTTTGTAATTTTTTTCCAAAATAATTCATAAACAATTTAAAGAGGCTGCAGTTTTGCATATCATAATAAAGATAATGGAAAGAGATTTTTGAATAATTTTACAAGGTGTTTCGACAGTTCTGTAAAACCTTTGGGCCGTTCCATTTTGTGAAAGCAGAAGTTCGTGTGGAATTTCAGTTTTACAGAAAATAGTCATGACTTGCACAGTAAGTCTGGTATGTGTTCAATAATCCACGTTCTCCTTAGTTTCCTCCCCCTGTGCTGGTAGGAAAAGTTGAAGGTATGTGAGGTTTCCCAGCATATATAGCCAGGTGTCTGTCTGTCTGGGGTTTTTTAGGTGGGAGAGGTAAGGGGGAATGTTACATTAAGGTGATGACCTGGCTGGACATTTTTATTATTATTATAAATTATCTGCTTGATAGCAGCAACTAGGAACCCCAGCACTGCAACCACATCAGGGCTCCATTGTGCTTGACACTGTTCGGAGAAGTAACAACAGATGACAATCCCTGGCCCAGACACCTCAATCTCTATGGTACACAAAACAAAATGACTGTAGGGATGAGATAACAAGATGAACAGAGTCTGGCACAAAAGCTATTTTTAAAATAAAAAATAAAAATCTGATTTAACTTATAGATACAGGAAACTGGATATAGATGTCATTAAATGGGAGGAAAGCCACTGCGGAAGACCTAAACCTAAGTGCAACAGATGTGTTTCTACTAAGGGGTCGCAGTGATAGGAAGATACCCTGTATAGCTAGCTACACTGTCTACAACACAGCACGCTGCAGAGCTCTCTGCATCCTGGAAGAGAACAATTTTGTGAAAAGGCTACGGAGAGATTGATATATCCAACATCTCTCTCTTGAGAGTAAGGGAGTACCTACATCAGTACAGAACTCATCTCAAAGCTTTGATAATCAAGGTGTCAGAACTGAATAAACGGTAATTACTATTCAAAAAGAACTTTCTTTTACACTGATGAAACATTACGTAGTCAATACCCTGTTTAAAGTGTGGGTGAAAAAATGGAAAAAAGGATCTCAATGAAATAACCTTCTTAACTGTGCACGTAAAGCAGTGGTCTCCAACCTTTTTACGCACAAGATCACTTTTTGAATTTAAGATCAATCCAGGATCTACCCCGCCCCTTTCCCCAAGGCGCCATCCCATTCACTCCATTACCCGCTCCCTCTGTCACTCGCTATCCCCCACCCTCACTCACTTTCACCAGGCTGGGGCAGGGGTGCGGGAGGGAGTGTAGGCTCTGGGCTAGGGCCGAGGGGTTCAGAGTGTGGGAGGGGCTCTTGGCTGAGCCTGGGGGAGGGGGTTGGAGTGCAGGAATGAAGGGGGTACGTTCTGGGAGGAAGTTTGGGTGCAGGGGCCATATGGTCACACTGCACCTAATCTCATAGAATCCACTGGACATTTCATGAGTTTTACTTTTTACTTGCGTCATTTGTGGTTTACAGATCCCAAATCCTTCAGGGATTGTCATAAATCAGTGTAACATTCTCAATTGTGGGGTATGCATTGGTTGAACCTGGGGCAGGGGGTTGGGATGCAGGAGTGAGGGGTGCAAGCTCTGGGAGGGAGTTTGGGTGCAGGAGTGGACACCAGGCTAAGGCAGAGTGTTGGGGTACAAAAGGGGGTGAGGGGTGTGGGCTCTGGGGGGGAGTTTGGGTGCAAGAGGGAACTCCGACCTGTGGCAGAGTGTTGGCGTGCAGGAGGGGGTGAGGGGTGTGGGAAGGAGTTTGGATGCGGGAGGGGGTTCTGGGCTGGGGCAGGGGCGTGGGAGAGGGTGCGAGGTGCAGGCTCTGGCCGGGAGATGCTTACCACAGACAACTCCTGGTAGGTGGTGCAGCGGGGCTCAGGCAGGCTTCCTGCCTGCTTTGGCCCCATGCTGCTCCCAGAAGCAACTGGCTGCTGGCACATCTCTGCAGCCCCGGGACAGGGTGCGGGGGAGGTGGCTCTTTGTGCTGTCCCCGCCCCCAGCAACATCCCTGCAGCTCGGTTCCCAGCCAATAAGAGCTGCAAGGGCAGTGCTTGCGAGCGCGGGCAGCACATGGAGACCCGCTGCCCCCCTCCCCTCCAAGGGCTGCAGAGACGTGCCAGCAGCCAGTCACTTCTGGGAGCGGTGTGGGGCCATGGCGGGCCTGAGCCCCGCTGCGCCAGACCAAGATCAGCTCCTCGACTGATTCACCTGGAGTGGCACTCGGGTGAGCTCGGAGGAACTCGGGGCCATTCGGTCAGGATCGGAGACAACTTTTAGCTGCCTGGAGATCGTGATCGAATGGCAGAGGCTCCAGGATCAACCAGCGTAAAGGCTTCCAATCCTGTGTGGTTACTACTTTGGCATGCTGTAAGACATACGAGGCTCAAGTTTTACAATAAAATCTTTTCCCAAGACAGAGCATTATAGCGCTTTAAAAAAAAAAAAAAAAAAGATTTCTGCAAAGTAGAAAAAACACATTTTAAATAAATCATAGCAATTGAATATTAGGAATAAGAGACTATTTTAACAACAATACCTTATCTTTAACTATGTTCTCTTGACACGCTGTACATTTTGGATTAGAAGAACTGGAGAGAAAAAATAGACAAATTATTTTCTATCCCACTTTGAATTTTCTGTATTTATCAGATTTTAGATTGGTGCTAGTAAATCAAAGGCATCTTGTTTAATTATAATTGCTCAAAGTATTTAAAAATATTAATGATTAAGAAAGTATAGCTCAATGAAAGTTAGTATAGAATCAAATGGAACAAATACTGCTAACATTAAAGAAAACAAAATATAAAATAATCCTTTAAGAGAATTTGAAAACTGAGTAAATAGTTGAATTCAACTTCCACTTACAATGGAATTCTTTTTTAACTATTAAAAAAACTGTATTTAATAACAACATAAAATGAAGTACAGACTTCCTTTGCCAGGATTTTTCTTCTTTCTTGTTGTGATAGTCTTGAATATAGTCATTTTAAACATCTACTTATTTCTTCATAAGATACAAAGATGAATTTAGATGCGTTTATACACCATAAATTATGGGAACAATATGAACTGCCACAATGGATGAAACCATTGGTCCATTCAGCCTGGGGGACTGTACCTGGCATTCCAAAGGAAGGAAAAAAGAAAACAACCACCACCATAATGCTTCCAGCCAATTGTTCAATGCTTTACATGGAAAAAATAACATCCATTCTTAACTTCTACAGCAGGGCTTTGGGGCTGTGCTCCAGCTCCGCTCCCGCTCCAGGCAAAAACCTGCAGCTCCACTGCTCCGGAGCTGCTCCGCACTCCAGCTCCGGGCTCCGCTCCAAAGCCCTGTTTTACAGCACGCCTGATCCAGCAGCTCTGGTTACCTCTCAGTATTTCAGCATGCATAGACAAAACGATTATTAGTGTCTATTACATACCTAGCTCTTTTTAAAAATCCAGGCATAATTTGACTCAATCTCCTATGTCAGTAAATTCTACAGCATGATTATATAGGCCATGAAATATTATTTAAAGGAAACCTAAATTTACCTCATGCCCCTCTTCTTCCTCCCCCCCCCACAAACACATTCTCCCAGTAATTTTCCCTCAATTATTAATCCCTATTCCATCCCTTATTTGTACAGTTGCTTTATTTGTGCTTGGATTGTAATCTCTTGTAGAACAGGTAAATTATTCTATTTTTATAAAGTGACTTGTACAGTATAAATAAGTTATTGCTGTTAATAATATTATGGGTCGCTAAAGGAATGACTGATCAACTGTTGCTGTCATTCAGGTTGAATATTCCAATCAAATCCCACCCCGTCCCAATTAACTAATCCTATTCCTTGTAATTGCACATGGTATGTAAATCTCAACATGCTTCTGAGTATCTTCATTGCCTCACAGCTTCAATATCGTCAATATTTTTCTTAAGGTGAGGTGAACAAAATTGGAGATGGTATTCCACATGAGGCTATATACTGTGTGATACAAGGTCATCATTTTCTAGCTTTTATTGAATGCACTCAAGCATCCTATTTGCTCTTTTAAACTACTGCTGCATACTGAGCAGATAGCTTCACTGAAGTTTCTCCTCAGATGACCCTGAGAGTGCACAGCTCACTAGCATATAATCAGTGTGTACTTAACTGTATGTTGACAGTGGATGTGAAATATTTGTAACTAATATCTGTTATTAACCACAGACGACTGCTTCCTAAAAATGTATATTCAGAAAAATTACTAGATTTCTTAGCACAAACAGCAATTTATCAGAAAATAATATATGTATCACAACAACTCTTTTTCCTATTATAAATTTGATGCACTGAATAGGAGAGAGAAAAGGATTTCTTACTTAAATGTATCTAACCCCATTAGCCCTGCACACTCAACCTCTGAAATAATGCTATATTTCCACAATGAAATATAGTCTGTTGCACACACCGAGCCAGAATAGTTATGGGGAATAAGTAGAGGGAAGAAAACTCCCAAATTCTATTTCCGCTCCATTCCTGGTGAAGGGGGTGGCCTGGGGCAACTCACTTCTTTCCTCTGCTGCAAGTTTCCCATCAATAAAAAGAGGATATTACTAAATATCTACCCCACAGGTATGCTGCTCGGATTAAAGTTTGTGCAATATTTTGAACATGCTAAGTGCTATGCATTTATCGTTATTTCAAAACTCGAACTAACGTGTACCGAATACCATCAGCAGCAACGTATCAGAGATGAGATGCAAATGAAACATATTTAAATTGTCAGGTATTACTAAAAAGCTAGATTTTTACTTTTAAAAATAACAGCTGCATTTTTATTCTCATGTTACCATGAATAGTTGCATAACTCAGCATTCTTATGAAAAAATAAACTATTAAATTAATTTGTTATTTTGCACTCTTTATCTCAGGCCCTATAATCTTTAAATTGCTAAAAAAAATTTACATGCAAGACAAGATGGAAAAATAAGACATTTGTTTAACCTGAATTTTCAATCGTATTAACATTTTTAACACAGTAAGAAACACGTACCTTAACAATACATTAATGCAGGTTTCACAGAATCTGTGGCCACACTCCGTCTGTTTAGGATTGCACAATATGAGATGACACTTTTCACATTTATATTTGTCCTCCACTGTGTTTACAAATTTCTCTTTGTAACCGCCTTGTTCTGGAACATAAATTGATCCTGGAGTGTGATCAGGGTTCGCCCTTTGTTGTACCATTTCTACAGACACAGGGGGTTCTGTCTTTTTACTGGTGTCCATATTGTAATAGGTAATTTCTGTGAAAGAAAAAAAAAAAAAAAAAAGGATAAGGCATAGCGCTCTACAGCTCTAACAATAACTCATCAGTGCATATAGGCATACACATACTTTCATCTTTCTACAAACATTTGTAATAGCTGTAAAAAAATGATTAGTTTCCCTATACACATTTACATACACAAATATAAAAATGCAGGTGCACATATGAACATAGATAGGCAAAGTTAGCATATTTGCATAAAATATTAAAATGTGGTAAATTTGTAAAAATATTGTTCCTTTTTCAAGGGCTCTAAAAGGCTAAGAGCCAAATACTGGTCTTGTGAGCAAAACCTTAATTACCTGTGGAAAACACACTGGGATTTGTGCAGAGGGAGTAGTGAAAGACACACATTCCTCCTTTCATTCTGCCAGAAATGTCCCCAGTACCTGCACTGCTAGGCCACAAGCACCACTACTGGCTGCGGCAAGAAGCAGCAGATGCAGTCTGCCTCTGCCCTCAGTGTAGGAGTTTGGGAACAGTGGATCCACAATGTGCATAGAACCACTTGGCCACACCCTTGGCCCATCAACATTACTCCTCTCTGATGAGCAGCACCAGATCACAGCAGAGCTCTGCATCACACAGCGCAGGGCTCATGGAGAGGACTCCTCCACTGTTCTGGCTTTTCTGTTGCATTTTAGGCCATGGCTACACTCAAAACCTCAAAGCGCTGCCACGGGAGCGCTCCCGCGGCAGCGCTTTGAAGTGCGAATGTGGTCACGCATGAGTGCTGGGAGAGAGCTCTCCCAGCGCTGCAGATACTCCACCTCCACGAGGGGATTAATTTACAGCGCTGGGATCATGGCTTCCAGCGCTGTAACTTGCTGCGCTCAGGGCGGTGTTTTTTCACACCCCTGAGCAAGAAAGTTGCAGCGCTGTAAAGCGCCAGCGTAGCCAAGCCCTTAGGCCTGGGGCACTGGCACAGTGCAAGCCAGAATTTGTCTGAATACAGGTGAAAACCCATATTTTTATTATCTCAAACACCATCCAAGCTTTTCAACCTGCATTTCCAAGGGAAAGAGATCAGGTGGTACAAGTCCACTCCCCAGAGGAAACAGGTCCACATAACGTGACTGCTCTGTTAATGTAGCGGAATGCAGCACAATTGGCCTGTTCAGGAAAGAATTAACACAGTTGAAGACTGAATTACTGTATCTATTATGGCAGAGATTGTGATACTTTAAGGTCAATGTACGAAGAATTGGCAGAACAACTGAATGGAGAATATATTTATTCAATTTAAAAATGCTTTAAATATAGTTTCCCAACCTATCTTGTGCACCAAAAATCAAGGGATGTTAATGGAGGACCTAGGCAAATACAGGAAATAGCGTAACTGGGCGTTAAAGAGTATCTGCTTATTTATAGGAATGATGTATACATGGTTATCAACATGGAATCTTTCTACCATGCAGAATCAGAGGGTAACTAGTATCTGAAATATGAATGAACTTTTGGTAAAAGTACATGGGTATCTCCTAACCACTTCTATTAGAAATGAACCCTTGTGGTTACTCATGTATTTCACCTTCCTTAAA
Organism: Trachemys scripta elegans; assembly: GCF_013100865.1. Lineage (NCBI taxonomy): Eukaryota > Metazoa > Chordata > Testudines > Emydidae > Trachemys > Trachemys scripta. The sequence continues at coordinate 21,645,428 of NC_048301.1, forward strand.
TTGAAAGGGGCCCAATTCTCCTCTTATACACTAGTGTATCTCCACCAACTACAATGGCAGTAATATACCTTCAATTTCAAATATACCACACTGCAAACAACCCCATAAAAACAAAATTTACTTTATACCTGCACGTGCTATTTATGATTTCCTAGTTCCTTTTGTTAAATATGATATTTATATTTGTGATTAAACAAAGGTTCCTTGTAGTCCATTTTTGAATTTACAACCTCACAATTCACCTGGCAACAGTGCAGCAGCAGCAAACACCTACATATAACTTAATTGCAGAATTAAGCAGTAGATTGCATGGTATGGGAGAAAGAGCTCTTATTCAAATACTAGTTTCTAGAATAACTGGAGTATAAAGAAACCCAACCAAGTCTGCTGCACTGAAGAGTTCTTCAGAGATCAGAGGGCCCGGTGTCTTGGTAAAACATGATTTGAAGGGGTATCAAGGAGGAAAGAGGGACAGTGTGTGTTGGATGAGAACTAGAAGACTTGCACCAGAACTCTGTGGAGAGCAAACCTGGATTGCCCAACATAGTGAATAGGGCTGTAATCAAGCCAAGAGAATAACAAGGCCTGGCAAGGGTTTCAGCAGCAGGCATAATGAAGAATGAGCAGACTGTAGTGGTACTGAAAAGGAAAGTGCCAGGACTCCATGAGGGTGGTTATGTGGATGAGAATAAGAAGAAAGTCAGAGGTAACTGAGGTTCAAAGTCTGAGACAAGAAGGATAGAAGAGTTTTAAAGGTGAGAAAGAAGTTCAGTTTTGGAGTCTCTTTTTGATTAGTGAGCAGTACAGTTGAAGATGCACTGCTGGACAGAAGGAGGTGAGATGAGTGTGAATTTAGGACCTATCTGTCTGGAGGTGGTTGCTGAAACCATGCAAGAGGATGAGATCACCAAGAGATAAAAAGAGGAGAGGGCTGAACCCTGGAGAGTGCCCAAAGAAAGATCTGAATGCGGGAAGGAGTTGGGAAAAGGAGCCACTAAAGTTGATACTGAAGAAGCAGTCCACCAGTTAGCAGTCCACCAGAGCTCTACAAACAGGAGCAGTAGAATGGTACAGAAAAACAATGGAGAACAGGCAATCAGGGTTTAATGCACAAAAAATGGTATCCCAATGAAGGGAAGAAATAAAACTAAATGAAGATGTTCTAAAACCTAAACAGTACTTTTGCTTCACCAAGAACTGAGCAATTAGCCACAACAAGGGGGGAAAAGAGGTAATACTCAAGATTCAACCGGTAATGCATATTGAACATAGAACAAGCAGCAGGTGACAGTTTCATAGAGATATGAATCTGCTTGAAGGCTGGATTGTCAGCTGGCAAATGAGACTTCATACTGATATATCTACACAAGGCCCCACAGGACTCCACTTTGTGAAATGACATATATTGGACATCTCTTCAAAGAAAATTATCAGTAACATTCCAGTAAACAGTATCTTGCTAGGTAACTCTCTTGACAGTGAGATATTTTTTGCCTTTTTTCAAGAAAGTTTGTCATACATGAAAAGCTAAAAAAAAAAAAAAAAAAAAAAAAAAAAAAAAAATGTTCAGCATCTGGTAGCCAACTGGGTGAAGAATTCTCTTCTCTAGCACACTAAACTAGAAAATTCTTACAAAGCAAAACAGTTGAAACCATCCACAAAGCACTACAGTAATAAACACAGAACGGATTTAAAAGCACATTGACAAGCACTTTATTATACTATAAGGACTGTATTTCAAAAGGGCAGGGAATTCATATGAATACTTCACATTAGGTGCTCGAACTGACTAATTGCATGCATGGGGGTACTTTCACCTTCATATGCATTAGCTAGGTGCATATGCAATTAGAGGTAAACACAAATGTGGGTAATACACAGATCTCAGCTTTTGAAAATTCGGCACTACATTTTTGTTTATATACACCCCTACAGATCATGGTGCCTTTTTTCATTTGGGCGAACTTTAACGGAAGGACTCAGTTTACATACACTAAGCAAATTTTTCAAAGGAGATGTAAATTTCAGGCACAAGGTTCCATCTAGGTAAGTTACTATTGCACCCACAGTACAAAGAAGCCGACTTCCAGAAAACAGAACTCCTGAAGCTAAGAGCAACAACTGATATCTCAGTTTTCCTGTGCACCTTATCACTCAATTAAAGTGACAGCTGTTTCAGGAACAAATTCTTAAGGACTCAATAGCAGATCTCCATTAGAAAACACAAACTGGAATCCTGTGGCATGCCTGTGCACAGTATTTTTCAGAAATTAAAACAGAGCCGCTAGTCGTTCTAGGACTAATCCCATTTTACTCACTAGAATTCTGGTGCAAGTTCCATACTATAAGGATTTTCATTTTTGTCCCCAACACAGATTTTACATTTTGCAGATACTTGCAGCTATCATAATACTAAATCAACATGAAAAGGTGATGTACAAATAAAACCTTTAGGCGTGGGAGGCTCTTACTTAATTCACAAGGGCAAATCAAATTTTAAGTCAGGAGTAAAGATCTGGGCAGACACGACTCCAACCTTTGAGCAGCTGAGCTTAAACAATAACATAAATCCAGGGTGCTAAACTATATTTTAAAATTTGTGTGAATGTAGCTTGTACCAAGAACTGTGGGGTAGCGACTAGGACAACAGCAGAGAATAACCTGGAACTTCAACTCATGCTACTCATTGTGAGGTCAAATCATTAATAAAAACACCACCATGCCAGATGAAGTACTCAGTCTGGCATGTATAGCTGAGCTCAGCTGGATGACTCACATGGGCTCAGTTTTGGAGAGGATCAATTAGTGTCTCCGAAAGGGAGAGCAAACTGCCAACAAAACCTCAAAGATCCAATACTATGGTTCTTGTTCAATAAACCATTTCTTAACACAAGTGTCATCATTATCTATTACCCAGCCTCTAACTTCCCTTTTCTGGGGAAAATAATTAAGAAGATAAGTAATGGAGAAACTTTCCATTCTTTTAACATCAGACAATCACGTTTCAGACCAGGACAAGTATGGAAACAGCAATATCAGATGTCTCTGCTAGCTGTGTTACATTTTTCAGTAACCTTTCATACAATTAACTACAAGGTGCTATTTACATCTCTGCTGGATTTGGCAGAGGTGGAAGTAATTGCCTTAAAATAGTTCTGCTTTTTCCTCTCATAGAAATGGAAGACTGCTCTTCCTCTTTGAGGGCTCTCCTTTGTGGTGTTCCACCAAGCTCTGTCTTGTCACTTCTCTGATTCAACATGTAGATGAAGCCTTCGGAGGAAGATAATGAAACGGGCTACAGTGTCTTCAATGTGCTGAAAAACTAGACTCTGTTGTTGCTTGAACTTCACACATTTTGAGTTGTTTAACCTTAAGTTTTTAAAAAGCATGTAGACAACCTATAAAGGCTCACTTTGTATACAAAATTTAGGCATGTGCTAGAGTGTAGCTTTCAATCAGTAACTTTTAATCATTTAATGCTCTAATTCAGGAGATTCTATCTCTAAGCTAATTGCTAAGCAATACCATTTTATTGCTCAAAACTATTCTGTGTATCATCGGGCCAGCTTCAGAGTCCTTAATTTGAAGCTGCCCTAGCAAACATCTAGCACAGACTTTATGCTTATTTGTGTAAGGGTTGAACTGCAGATTGTTGAAATGAAGAAAAAAAAATAAAAGAAAGAAAAAGAAAATGAGTGGAGAGAACAAACAGAACTATCTTCCTGAACATGCAAAAGAAATATAGTTTTATAATTACAAGCCTATATTAGCACCAAAGATTAGAAACTGGAAGCAAAAGTTATCTGCTGACACAAGTGTGTTCCAGGAGCTGGAAAGCACGGGGATTCCCAAACAAGGAACAAATGGGTAAAATAAGGAAAACAGTTCTCACCCGAAAACGAAAGATATTAACAGTCAAAAAAAAAAAAAAGGTATAAAAGTAATATCTGTTTAAAAGATCAGAAGAGATGATCAAGTACTTTTCACAATAGCTCAGTTGTTTGAGTGGAGGTACAGTTATTTACAAACAAATTTACCCTCAATCTTTGAGGAAAACAATATCTATGGGCAATTCTGTAATTCTCATTTGAGCTAAGACACCCATATTGAGAATTATGACAAGACTAAGACATGCAGACCTCTTGGGGGGGGCCAAATCTTTCTATGCAGCAATAATCTATACAAAATGTTTTTGTGCGTCACCTCTAGCAATATTAAAAATATTTTCAATGTAGAAATATTCATTCTGCATTCACATCAATACTAAGTTTTAATAATTTTCTTTATCCTTCATATACAGAGCCTCTTAACCATAAAATATTCAAGAAACAGTGTATACCCATGACAATCTCTCTCAAAAATATTATCCTATTACGGTACCTCCTGAAGGCCTCAATAAAAATTGGGGTGCCAGTGTTTTAGGCACTGCATAAGAATACAATTATTTGCAGAATGCAGTGAAGAATAGGAATATTGCAGATACATGTAGTTCTAAAAGTCCTGGTCTTATTGCTCATGTCCTTTTAAACTATAACAGGAGGTACATGTAATGACCAAACATCTTACTAAACTATATAAGGAAACCATGATTAGTTGCACTAAATATGAATAGTTATATCTCCAATATTTAAAGGAAATGTGAATGATTTTTCTTAACTAACCTGCTATCAGTTGTAAATGGTTACAAAAGTAGAAGAAATAAAAAAAACCATTAGTTCCAGTTAAATAATTAAACTACCAAAGAAGAGAATGAATGAAGACAGACTAATTTAGTTACTGTTTAGGCAGGAAAAAGTTATCTGATCAAAATCTTAAGATTTGTGCTTGGAACAGAATACAATTTCTTCAGTGGTTTTCAAACTTTTTAGGCTGCGTAGCCCTTTCCAAATAACGTAGTCTACTATGTACTCCCATATGAAATAGGGTCATAATATAAATATGAAAACAGAAAAATAAAAAGGTTTGTAAGGGATATCAGGATACAACACAACATACAAGTCCTAGAATGTGTTGTCCTGGATACTACTATTATTATAGCCAACAATTTTATTATATATACACTTTCATTTTGGATAAAAATAGTCCCTCATACAAGTTTCTAGTTGTTGATTAGATGCTAAGTTGTACTATATAAAATGCGTTGTCTGCCATTACAGGATTTTTCTCACATACCCCGACAAGAGCTTATGTACCCCAGTTTGAAAACTACAGAATACAGTAGCATACCTCTATATCCAAACAGGAAAAGGACATCTAAGCTTGGACAGGAAGCAAAAGACAACAGAAAAATGAACAGTGAAGCAGTATCCTTTCAAACAATGATGTGGATCCCTTCATCTACAAAATAAGCAGAACAGACACCAGCTTAACTTCAAATCAAAATAGGATTTTTACTGTGTTTATTTTTCAGAATTATCTCAGATGATCAAATTGCTAGATGTTTTTAGCCTTTTAATTTTGTTAACAGATGTCAGTCATATCAGTCTTTAAGAATTACTCTTAGATTGCTTCAGTATAAGGTTACCATGAGCAAGCCAAGACATTTCTAACTTAAATTTCAGAATTCCTTATTTTATCAGTTATTTTTGTTTTTTCATATTTCCCTGTTATACAGGGATTTAAGGGCACCTCATTCACTTTTTATTAAATAGAACCACACATTTTCTTCCACCTTTAATTTCAGAAGCAAACCTAAATAGGAGACTACATATTTTACAAACAGAGGTCTCTGCAGGGCAGAATATGCATTATAATCAATTACAACTCATTACAGTGAAAAAGTGACAGGAAATTTCATTCAGAGAGATGCTTCCACCACTCTCATCGGTCCAGTACATACAGCAGAATACATATCTTTTGCTTAGCGTTTTCCTTCTAGAATCCTCAAGCATAAGTGAGGATTTCTTTATTATAAAGATTTCTTACTGTAGACGACCATTCCTATGATATCCTACCACCAATACAAAACATACACAATAAAAGATTCTGCCATGCACCATTCCTACCCATCATCCAAATGACATTCAACTGGAAGTCCCACAATTTAGTGGAAAAAAGACAGCGAAAAATGTAAGTATCTTGCACTGTAGCATAAATATATCTAGGCGATGATGGACACGTCAGAGGAAAAGAGTTCTAAAGCCAAAGGATCTTCCACTGAGGTGGTCATAATTCTTGTTTAAAAAAAACCTTTAAGCAAACATTACACACAAATTAGAATCAGGAATTAAATCCAGGGACAACAGTAAGAGTATTCAAGCGGCAGCAAACAACTGCCATGGCATGACTTACAGTCTTTTAAACAAGCTGAGGTCATTGTTCTATCTTGCTAGAATATTTACAGAACCTCAAATATTTTCCACCAGGTGGATCAGAATCTCATACTAAACATATATTTTTGAAAGTGCATGTTCTTTTCAAAGCTATCATCCCAACTAACACAATTGTATTAGATATGTCAATGTACTTACACATTAACTAACAACTAGATATAAATAAATGAAAAGGGGCATTTTCTCTACCCTTGCATTCCAAGTATTAGTGGGAAAAAGACAAAAGTTCAGTTTTTAAGACAAAAATACACTGTTTTTTTTTTTTTAAACTAACAACAGGTTTTTGGTGGGAGAGTTTCCCTACTATAGCATAATCTCCCCTACCCCCCTCTCTATTTAATCAAAGTTTTGGGAAACTGCCATATTTTAAGCACCATTCCCTATTTTTATATCATATCTGTAGGATCAAGCAATCAAAAGTGAGAAATCTGCAGCAACTAATATAGCTAAATTAAAAAGTTCTTGGGGAAAATGGTATTTTTCCTCATTTCTAACCATCAATGCTGGTTATTAAATCATTTCATATTAAAAAGAGGGTGAGTTATTTCTATCTTCCTCTGTTTAATATATAAACTCAAATTCCTATACACAGATGAAAAGAACACGTAGATTTATCACAGATCTTTTTTTCCTGGTTTTGGGGAACCCTTGTAATTTAATGATTTAGGGTGAGATTTTCAAATGTGCCTAACCTCTATAGGCATCCAATCCGCATTCAAATTTCAATGAGTATAGATAGTGACTGTGAAATGCTCAGGGAGATTAGAGCAGCTATAAAAATAAAAGACTCAATAATAATGAGTTTATAACGTCAGGATGGGATGCAGAGATAAAGTTTCTTGACACTTCAAATGACTGCTTCTTGAAGCAGCTAGTCCTGGAACCCACAAGAGGAGAGACAACTCTAGATTCGTGAAGCACAGGATCTGATCCAAGAGAAGAATACAGCTGAACCGCTAGGTAATAGTGACCATAATATATTAAATTTAACATCCCTGTGGCAGGGAAAACACCACAGAAGCCCAGCACTGTAGCATTTAATTTCAGAAAAGGGGAACGACACAAAAATGAGGAAGTTAGTTAAACAGAAATTAAAAGGTACAGTGCCAAAAGTGAAATCCCTGCAAGCTTCATGGAAACTTCTTAAAGACACCTTAATAGAGGATCAACTTAAATGTATACCCCAACTTAAAAAAAACATAGTAAGAGAACTAAATAAGTGCCACCGTGGCTAAACAAGAAAGTAAAAGCAGCAGTGAGAGGCAAAAAGGCATCCTTTTAAAGTGGAAGTTAAATCCTAGTGAGGAAAATAGAAAGGAGCATAAACTCTCGCAAATGAAATGTTAAAATATAATTATGACGGCCAAAAAAGAATTTGAACTGCTAGCCAAACACTAAAAAAAAATGTAAGAACATCAGAAGCAGGAAGCCTGCAAAATAACCAGTGGGGCCTCTGGATGGTCGAGATGCTGAAGGAGCACTCAAGGACGAATAAGGCCATTGCGGAGAAACTAAATGAATTCTTTGCATCGCTCTTCATGGCTGAGGATGTGAAGGAGATTCCCAAACCCGAGACATTCTTTTTAGGTGACAATTCTGAGGAACTATCCCAGATTGAGGTGCCATTAAAGGAGGTTTTGGAACAAATTGATAAACTGAATAGTAGTAAGTCACCAGAACCAAATGGTACCGTATTTTCCGGCGTATAAGACGACTGGGCGTATAAGACGACCCCCAACTTTTCCAGTTAAAATATAGAGTTTGGGATATACTCGCCGTATAAGACTACCCCTCTTCCAACGCACACCAAAAAAAAATTAAAAAAAACATCAGATTTGATTTCAATATGGTAATTTTAATTCAAATGCTTATGACATGCAGGTACTTAGCCGGAAAACTGTCACTTATAAACATAAGGCTGTTTGTCATCAAACATGTAAACATAAAACAGTGCAAGTGGATTAAACTTTTCCTAATTCACTCTAAAGCTGAAAGGAAGGATAAGACAATAAACCCATGGGAGCTGCCATGCTGTTTGTTTTCTAAGCTGTCAACCAAACTGGAACTGATGATGATAGGAGGAAGATAACAAACAAGAGAGAGAGAGCAAGTGCCGGGCAAGTCCCTGGCGAGTTAGCAACGCCCATCATAACTGCAAGCTACGGTATTTTTACAGGTTTTGCTGGCGTGACAGTTTCCCTTTAAAAGCCTTCAAAATCCTCCTGTTCGTCATCTGATATCATAAGTACATCAATGACATCTTGTGATACATTTGTAAGGCAGTCATCGTATGGATCGAATTCCATATCAGATGGTGTGGTCTCAGCTTCGGCTTCCTCTTCATCTTGTCACAAGTAGTCGTCCTCCATACCATCTAATGAATTTGATATGCCACACTTCTTGAAAGACTTGATTACTGTTTCTGCATCAATATCATTCCAGGCTTTTATGACAAACTTGCACAAAACATCCAACTGTGGAGCACGCATGTTTCCTCCTTTTGTGAATGACTTTTCGCCGCTAACCATCCATTCATTCCACTGTTCTTGAATGCGATCTTTAAATGGCTTGTTTAGGCACACATCCAGTGGCTGTACCAACGATGTCAATCCTGCAGGAATAACTGCCGCATCTGTGTTTAGTCTTGCAAGCATTTGCTTGGTGCTGGGAGTTAAATGAGCCCTGAACATATCCCACACCAGTAGACTACATTTTTGAATAAGTCCACCTGGTCGCCTGCTCCATACATTATCAAGCCATAGCTTTACCCCTTCTTCATCCATCCAGCCTTTTTCATTCACATGTACAAAACAACCAACAGGGAACTTGAATTTCGGCATTGTTTTTCTTTTAAAAATAATCATTGGTCTCAGTTTGGCGCCATCAGCTGTGCATCCTAGTACCACTGTAAAACTGGACTTCTCATGTCCTGTTGTTTTAATTAAAATTGTTTTTTCACCTTTTTGATGGACAGTTTTATTTCCAATCATATCAAAATTCATTGGAGTTTCATCCATATTTCCAATACTACTTAACGCATAGCCATGTTTAGGGCGCTGTTGTATTACGTATCGATGGAAACAATTTACTTTGCTATCAAGATCTGCAGGTAATTTTGGGGCAATTTTCATCTTTTGCCTCAGTACCATATTATGCCTTCCCATGAATCTAGTACACCAGGATACAGTGGCCTTAAATCTGTTGCTGTGATCTGGGTTAGATTTGGCCCACTGAAGTGCAAACAAATGTATTTTATTTCGTGTCACTACATAACCGTTTTGGCGATGCTCATTCACCATGTCTGCTACATGTTTTTCGAGTTCTGGCCAATGTGGAGTGCCTCTTCTTAATGCACACTTACCCCTTGGCATACTCTTTAATGCTTTTTCATTTGCTTTCCAGTCCCGAACCATCTTTTCTGTTACTCCATATTGTCTTGCAGCAGCGCAGTTATTATGTTCCATGGCAAAGTTTACAACTTTAAGTTTGAAACTGGCTTCATATTTCTTTCTTCTTGCTGGTGGAGCCATGATGGGGTTTTGACTGTTGGACATTTGTATACTGTACTGTATGTACTGGTGCTATACTATATGAACAGGTACAGATACTGGTGCTGTACTGTATGTGGTACCCAGTATACAACAACCAGCCAATCACGGCAAGCGATGTACCTTACCGGCGATTGGCTGGTTGTTGTATACAAAGCCTGCTTGGATTGGTCAGCTCTCCCTGCCTGCCCAGCCCTCCCTGTCTCCAAGACTATCAGAGCGGTAGCGCAAACATGCCTCTTTCACCCGTCTGGCCCGCCCTTGTATCCTATTACCTCCTTCTCTGCCTCTCAGATCTCGCACATGCGTGCCTGCGCCGCTTCACTGCAGTCCTCAGGAGCGAGATCTGAGAAGCAGAGAAGGAGGTACGGTAATAGGATACAAGGGCGGGCCAGACGGGTGAAAGAGGCGTGTTTTTCTGGGCACAGCGCCGCTCTATCTCTTTTTTCCATACCCCGGGCGTCCTGGACGCCTGCAGCTTGCTCCGCCCTTCACTTACACCTTCCCGGTGAGGCGCCCCCTCACCTCGTCATCGGGCGGGGATGTGGCCGCGGCCGTTTTTGAGCTCCCCCCACCATATGCGGCGACCGCAGATTCTCCAGTCCGGCTCGGAAGTTTCAGCACCCGCCCTATAAGACGACACCCGGCGTATAAGACGACCCCCGACTTTTGAGAAGATTTTCCTGGGTTAAAAAGTAGTCTTATACGCCAGAAAATACAGTATTCATCCAAGAGTTCTGAAGGAACTCAAATGTTAAATTGCAGAACTACTAACTGGTATGTAAACTATTATTTGAATCAGCTTCTGTACCAGATGACTGGAGGACAGCTAATGTGATACCAATTTTTTAAAAAGGCTCCAGTTTTGACCCTCGCAATTACAGGCTGGTAAGCCTAATCTCAGTACCAGGCAAACTGGCTGAAACTATAGTAAAAAAACATGATATGTTGGGGAAGAGCCAATATAGTTCTCGTAAAGGGAAATTATGCCTCATCAATCTACTAGAATTCTTTGAGGGCGTAAACATGCATGTAGACAAGGGTGATCCTGTGGATATAGTGTATTTAGATTTTCAAAAAGCTTTTGACAAGGTCCCTCACCAAAGGCTCTTAAGCAAAATAAGCTGTCATGAGATTAGAGGGAAGGTTCTCTCATGAATCAGTAACTGGTTAAAAGATAGGAAACAAAAGGTAGGAATAATGATCAGTTTTCAGAACGGAGAGAGGTAAATAGTGGTGTCCCGCAGAAGTCTGTACTGGGACCAGTCCTATTCAACATATTCATAAATTATCTGGAAAAAGGGGTAAACAGTGAGGTGGCAAAATTTGCAGATGGTACAAAACTACTCAAGATAATTAAGTCCAAATCAGACTGCGAAGAGTTACAAAGGGATCTCACAAAACTGGGTGACTGGACAACAAAATGGCAGATGAAATTCAGTGTTGATAAATGCAAAGTAATGCACATTGGAAAACATAATGCCAACTACACATATAAAATGATGGGGTCTAAATTAACTGTTACCACTCAAGAAAGATCTTGGAGTCATTGTGGATAATTCTCTGAAAACATACACTCAATGTGCAGCGGCAGTCAAAAAAGCGAACAGAATGTTGGGAATCATTAAGAAAGGGATAGATAATAAGACAGAAAATATCATATTGCCTCTATATAAATCCATGGTATGCCCACATCTTGCATACTGCATGCAGATGTCAGCGCCCCCTCTCAAAAAAAGATACATTGGAATTGGAAAAGGTACAGAGAAGGGCAACAAAAATGATTAGCGGTATTCAACAGCTGCCATATGAGGAGAAATTAATAAGACTGGGACTTTTCAGCTTGGAAAAGAGATGACTAAGTGGGGATATGATTGAGGTCTATAAAATCATGACTGGTGTGGAGAAAGTAAATAAGGAAGTGTTATTTATTTACGCATAACACCAAAACTAGGGGTCACCAAATGAAATTAAATAGGCAACAAGTTTAAAACAAACAAAAGGAAGTATTTTTTCACACAACGCAGAGTCAACCTATGGAACTCCTTGCCAGAGGATGTGGTGAAGGCCAAGACTATAACAGGGTTCAAAGAAGTACTAGATAAATTCATGGAGGATAGATCCATCAATGGCTATTAGCCAGAATGGGCAGGGATGGCGTCCCTAGCCTCTCTTTGCCAGAAGCTGGGAATGGGAGACAGGACATGGATCAGTTGATTACATGTTCTGCTCATTCCCCCTGAAGCACCTGGCATTGGCCCCTGTCGAAAGATAGGATACTGGTCTAGATGGACCTCTGGTCTGACCCAGTATAGTCGTTCTTATGTTCTATGCTAGTACCTCCCCCGCCCAAGAAAAAATGACCTGGTAATTTCTGAAAAATACAAAAATGATGAAGATCAATAGGAAAATGTAATATTTAGCTATAAGCTATACAAGAAAGACAAATTATGATACAACAAGAGAGGATTAGCTAATCATATTTCGTTTGAAAGAAACTATTATAGTGATTCTTGCATGATCTTCTGGTACCGGTCGCTGTTTGAGAGAGGATACTGGGCTAAATGGATCTCTGGTTTGATCCAATATAGCATTTGCTATGTTCTCAAATGGCCCTTGAATGGTGTAGGCTCAGGCCCCAAGAGGCTCTTCCATGACTTGAAAAAACAACAACAACTAACCAGTTCTGACACCTGAATGCTCTTGCAACGGAACACCCATTCAATGAAACAGAATCACTGACACTTTGTATGATTCCCATATTTCAAATTATAGAGTGATTGAAATGTAGAAAGTAAAGTGAAATTTAAACATAAAATAATTCTTTGCCAAGTTTTATGTTTATAATATTTTTTTTCATTTTCCTTGGCTAACAACAGATTCTTTACTGCTTAATAAAGCTTCACGTGTATTGGCTGAATTATTTGAGATGTTTTGTAACAATATTAAATGAAACAGCATCACATTGTGAAGAGCTGGTTTTGGCAAGCATATTAAACTGGATTTTCTGTTGACCATGGAAGCTGTCATTTCCAATATACTTACAGCCAGGCTAACCAAGACTGATCATTTTGATACTGTTTATAAAAAGAAAGCTTCCCATTGAAGCGTCCAGTAATTACATTAATAAGGAAGAGTAGGAATATGAATATTTATAAATAATTTTTGTATTAATTCTAGCTGGATTATCCAGTAATCCAGAAACGATATAAATGAGCTTTAATGACCATAAAACTGGACAACTCTCAAAAACCTAAGTGCAACCCTGGCCAACTGAAATATTTTTTCTTGTTTCTTTCTTAATTTAAGGATTGAAGAAAACAATGGTAGATGGACAAGAAATTTAATGTGATTTAGGAAAGCTCACTTTAAAATATTGTTCAAACATTAGTTTTTAAAAACTGTCTATTTTTATTGTAAATGGTGGCATATGCAATGCCAGAATATCTTAATTTATTAAGATTCTGCCTAGGGCAATGGTTAAAAGATTTTTTTTTTTTATTTCAAGCTACCCTTGCTAACTACAGCTCTATTAATCATTATTTCAAAAATACGTAATCTCAATGGGGTATGTTTTTTGAAATTCAAGAAATCAAAAGCATTGTTTAAAAAAAAAAATCAGACAAAGATCACTCATGCTTTGCATATCTGGGTCATGGTACAAATACTCATGGATAAAACATCCTGTCCTAGCCCGCAGAAATTGCCTTCCTGGTGTTCTGAATTCCAACTTGTGTTCTTGTCTGTAAAGCAGATAGAGACTGAGAGGCATCCTCACTCCACCTAAGAACTTAACCCACAGTTGGAATTCAGAATACTGTAGAAGACATTTAATTGAAATGTTTGTCTAAAGAGTTGGAGAAATTAAACCTGATCAGATGATCTCAGGACTAGATGCACTTTAATCTCTACCAAAAAAAGAACAGGAGTACTTGTGGCACCTTAGATACTAACAAATTTATTATTGCTCCCTGACAAAGCACAGGAACAAATCTGTACAGACACATGCCTAGAACCCCGACCAGGGGTATTCTATTTGCTACCCAAGATCCATAAACCTGGAAATCCTGGACGCCCCATCATCTCAGGCATTGGCACCCTAACATCAGGCTTGTCTGGTTATGTGGACTCTCTCCTCAGACCCTACGCTACCAGCACTCCCAGCTATCTTCGAGACACCGCTGACTTCCTGAGGAAACTACAATCCATCGGTGATCTTCCAGAAAACACCATCCTGGCCACTATGGATGTAGAAGCCCTCTACACCAATACTCCATACAAAGATGGACTACAAGCTATCAGGAACAGTATCCCCGATAATGTCACAGCTAACCTGGTCGCTGAACTTTGTGACTTTGTCCTCACCCACAACTATTTCACATTTGGGGGCAATATATACCTTCAAGTCAGTGGCACTGCTATGGGTACCCGCATGGCCCCACAGTATGCCAACATTTTTATGGCTGACTTAGAACAACGCTTCCTTAGCTCTCGTCCCCTAACGCCCCTACTCTACTTGCGCTACATTGATGACATCTTCATCATCTGGACCCAGGGAAAAGAAGCCCTTGAGGAATTCCACCATGATTTCAATAATTTCCATCCCACCATCAACCTCAGCCTAGATCAATCCACACAAGTGGTCCATTTCCTGGACACTACTGTGCTCATAAGCAATGGTCACATAAATACCACCCTATACCGGAAACCTACTTACCGCTACACTTACCTACATGGCTCCAGCTTCCACCCAGGACACACCACACGATCCATTGTCTACAGCCAAGCTCTAAGATATAACCGCATTTGCTCCAATCCCTCAGATAGAGACAAGCACCTACAAGATCTCTATCAAGCATTCTTAAAACTACAATACCCACCTGCTGAAGTGAAAAAACAGATTGACAGAGCTAGATGAGTACCCAGAAGTCACCTCCTACAAGACAGGCCCAACAAAGAAAACAACAGAACACCACTAGCTGTCACCTTCAGCCCCCAATTAAAACCTCTCCAGCGCATCAGAGATCTACAACCTATCCTGAAAGATGATCCTTTACTCTCACAGATCTTGGGAGACAGACCTGTCCTCGCTTACAGACAACCCCCCAACCTAAAGCAAATACTCACCAGCAACCACACATCACTGAACAAAAACACTGACCCAGGAACCTATCCTTGTAACAAAGCCCGATGCCAACTCTGTCCACATATCTATTCAAGTGACATCATCATAGGACCTAATCACATCAGCCATACCATCAGGGGCTCGTTCACCTGCACATCTACCAATGTGATATATGCCATCATGTGCCAGCAATGCCCCTCTGCCATGTACATTGGCCAAACCGGACAGTCTCTACGCAAAAGAATTAATGGACACAAATCTGACATCAGGAATCATAATACTCAAAAACCAGTGGGAGAACACTTTAACCTGTCTGGTCATTCAATGACAGACCTGCGGGTGGCTATCTTACAATAGAAAAACTTCAAAAACAGACTCCAACGAGAGACTGCTAAGCTGGAATTGATATGCAAACTAGATACAATCAACTCAGGATTGAATAAGGACTGGGAATGGCTGAGCCATTACAAACATTGAATCTATCTCCCCTTGTAAGTATTCTCACACTTACTATCAAACTGTCTGTACTGGGCTAGCTTGATTATCACTTCAAAAAAATTCTCTCTTACTTAATTGGCCTCTCAGAGTTGGTAAGACAACTCCCACCTGTTCATGCTCTCTGTATGTGTGCACATATATCTCCTCAATATATGTTCCACTCTATATGCATCTGAAGAAGTGGGCAGTAGCCCACGAAAGCTTATGCTCTAATAAATTTGTTAGTCTCTAAGGTGCCACAAGTACTCCTGTTCTTTTTGCAGATACAGACTAACATGGCTGCTACTCTGAAACCTTTAATCTCTACCGTTGCTCTTCTGGGGAAAGTCCATGATTGAGTCACGTCTGAGGAAGTGGATGAATGCACTTAGCTGTTTAATCTCCTGGTCCTGCACTCTAAGGGAAATAGCTAACCGTTGCGAAACATAAAAATTATTATACATATTTATAAAGGCATTCCTTAAGTATCTAGGTACCATAATAGACTAATGACCATTTCAAGTTGAACAGTTTCCTATTACTGAAGTAACAATCACCAGTTTAGGGAAAAAATTAGCAATTTCCCTGAGTTCTAAACAATCTGTTACAGTTCATACTTCCTCAATTCTCTGTCAAATCCCATAAATCTAATCCTACAGCATGCTAAAACTTTTTCATCACTGTATTCATTGGGTATCATACAAATCATTAATTGGTGTACCACAAAGGATAGGCTTAAGTGACAACATCTAAAAGGGACTGGTAGGTATGGTTGTGTGTGTATTCATGCCTACTGTGGAAGGCAGACAGTAGTAAAATTTGAACTATTCATTAAATGAGCTGATTAGTCTCAAAAGCATCAGTCTCTGATGGGTTCAGCAAAGGAATTTGCTTTCTAGGTGATCCAGAAAGGAAAAAATAGACTCAGACAAAAGTGATGGTGCACCTCAAGTGTGTGTCTGTTTTAATGGTCCTAGACAAGGAAGCATCATCTAACTGGTTGGAAGAAAGTCTGGTTCTCCTCCTTCTGAGGTAAGCCTCCAAGGTATTTGGGCCTGGATTTTATATGAAATCCTTGCCTGCAGAACCGGATTAACCAATACCACCAAACTCCATGGAGCTACAGTCTCATACTGCCATGAAATCTCCCTGCAGCAGAGCACCCCCAAAGTTCCTGCCCAGCTGATGTTCTTAGTCTGATTATCTTTTTCACTGAGACTCAGTGGGTGCAATTATTTTTCTGTTCAGCAAACTGGTTTTTAAGTTTTCATTCTCTAAAACAAAATTTAATTATCTTCTTATTCTGCCTAGTGGAACAGTAATTGAGATAATATATTATTAATTATTATTCTTATTAATTCTTTGAACAATGTCTTGCTCTTTACATCACCTGGTGGTATACATAGAGAGCTACCCCTGTACTGTTCATTTCTTGGAAGGATGCAAAAGCTCAGCCAATCCAGTCTTAAAGTCCAGTATGTAGTATCTTGGAATTCTTTTGTCAACTTAGAGATATTTTAAAAATACAAATACCAAACATAGTATCTGAAACAAGGAACTCAGCACTAACGTGGTCATACAGCAAGACCATAGAAATACATAAGAATTCTGCAGAGATACAACAGACTCATTACGCAGATTAAAAGTTACAGGAAAATTGTCTCCTCTAAAGTGCACCAAAATATTACTAAATCTAATTTAAAAATGCAGGTGATGTTTAATAGAATTGTCCTATGAAATTTTAATATTGCACACTGTAGGGGAAGCCAATTAGTGAGTATCGGGGGTAGCCGTGTTAGTCTGTATGCACAAAAACAACAAGGAGTCCGGTGGCTTCTTAAAGACTAACAGATTTATTTGGGCATAAGCTTTCGTGGGTAAAAAAACAACAACACTTCTTCAGATGCAACTAGTGAGACAAATATTCTTCAACTACATATATGAATTTGTTTAAATTTAAAGTTTAGATAAAGTAACATATATTAGAAATACCTATGTTAAAACCTAAAGCGACATATCCACTGACTTACACAAGCAAAGGCTTCTCGAACCTATATCCAGAGCTCAGAAAACAATGCACTATAGTCACCCTAAGGAAGACAGACTGACTGACCGACCAACCCCCCCCCCCCACAACCCCCCTAACATTATCTAAGATAGCTCTAGTCTTCCATTTGCAATAATTGGTTACTGAACACCATAAACAGAAGACCAGCAAAAAGAAATATATAAATTAAAATAAATAATTTGTTAAGCAAAACACTGCACACATTGGCAAGCACAGCAAAATATAATTAAAATATTTTCTTTACATTAAGGTAGCTGGAGAAAGTCCTTCACACTCAGTGTACATTAGGACCTTCCACATTATCTTTCAGGTAGGCTTTTGTATAATTTTCAAGAGGTCTTCAACTTGGCCCACAATAATTGTTTACACTTTTTCTGGTGTCCTACAGATGTAAATACATCCAACATGATATACTCTCTCAGTCCTGACAGAAAAAAGGATAGGTAAGGCAATTTCCCATTCAACTGATTGCTTACAGAACAGTGGTGAAAAAACTCTTCTTATTCCTTAATTTAGCAATATGGCCTGCAAAATTTCCAGTCTCAGCTCCAGCTCATTTAAATGTATCTTTTGATTGTGCTGCTTTCAAAAATTCGGTTTTGATACTGTGCTGCTGACTATCACCAGTTTTAGTATTAAGAGAAGCTGCGACTTCTTTTGTGGGTATTCCAGCAGAATCCAATTGAAATATATTCTTGGGCTGTAGAAAAAAAGAACTATTTTCCTAAAACATGCTGAAATAAAGTTTCAGTTTCTCCTTTTTTCCATCTTTTCTGGTATAGCAATAATATTTTGTTATTGAAGGTCAATTTTCAAGAGAAAAAACAATGCCTTATGATTTATCCAAACATTAAATTGCATGTGGATCTTTCAAGAACAGAAATCCCCATGCCCATTTCTTTTCTTTTAAAAATTTTCTCTATCTCAAATTCTTCTCTGAACACCAAAACCTAGATTTAAAATGAGAAAATATGGCTTCTACGGTGAAGATTCTAGACACTATGCCAGGGAGAGGTGGGTTGGCTGCTATCTTTGCTAGCATCTGACACAAAGAAGAGAAGTCTTTGTTTTATTTGGTTTAGACATATGAAAACACACAGTGTTGGTTGTCAGATCTTTACAAATGATGGATACAAATTCCCCAGGCAAAGAATTGTTGTTTACATTCCCAAAAAATAAACTGGAATAAATTGCCTAGGTAGATTGTGGAATCTCCATCTCTGGAGATATTTAAGAGTAGGTTAGTTAAATGTCTATCAGGGATGGTCTAGACAGTATTTGGTCCTGCCATGAGAGCAGGGGACTGGACTCAATGACCTTTCGAGGTCCCTTCCAGTCCTAGAATCTATGAAAAGTTCAGTAAAAAGAAGAGTCTTCGTCCTGAATTGTGCATGCATGTGACCACTTTCCTGTGTAGAGCCATTTTACTATGTGGAATCTCCCAGCCTGACAGCCGTGTGTTCATTGCCCACGTTCTCTTTGGGTCCTGAAGCAGGAAAAGCTTTGCTAATATTGCCTCCACATCTATCAAAACGGGGTTGCCTATATAAGGCTTGGCAATTCCAGGATCTCCTCAACTGTTATTCTGCAGGTTTTAGATCAGTAGATATTGTTGACGTTCCCCAAGATGCAGCGACACTCGTAGCATTCGTTTTGGACCAAATAGATAAGGACCAAAAGAATTAGTATCTCTGAAGGTTCATTTCCAATGTTGTACTTGGAGAGTTAAAGTAAAAATAACAACACTCTTATAGAATCATAGAAATGTAGGGCTGGAAGGGACCTTGAGAACTCATCAAGTCCAGCCCCCTGCGGTGTGGCAGGACCAAGTAAACCTAGACCATCCCAGACAGGTGCTCGTCCATTCTGTTTTTTAAAACTTCCAATGATGGGGATTCCAAACCTCCCTTTGGAAGTCTATTCCAGAGCTTAACTACCCTGATAGTTAGAAAGTTTTTCCTAATATCTAACCTAAATCTCTCCTGCTCCAGATTAAGCCAATTACTTCTTGTTGTACCTTCAGCAGCCATGGAGACAATTGATCATTGTCCTCTTTATACCAGTCCTTAACGTATTTGAGAACGGTTATCAGGACCCCTCTCAGTTTTCTTAAGAAGAAACATGCAACAGAGGCCTATGAAGAAAGATTAAAAAACTGGGTACTTTTTGAAAATCTCAAAAGTGCTTTACAAACGTTAATTAATTAAACGTTACAACATTCTTCTGAGGTAAATATTATCCCCACTTTACAGGTAAGGAAACTTAAGCACAGAAAGGGTAAGTGACTTGTATATGATCACAAAGTCAATTCAATCAATTCAATAAATCGCAATAAGTCGCAGGCAAAACCTTTCATTCCTGGATCCCAGTCCTTTGCCATAATCACAAGACCATTCTCATTCCACTCCCTTGGTCTTGTAACTATAAATGATGATAGAGTTAAATAAATAAATAATCAGTGCACCTAGACCAGAGAGATTTCAGGATGTTATGATGAATCTTTTTCAGTTATCACAAGGAACTGAGTAAAATACTGTTCTTACCCTCAGGACTGTGTATACTGTTTCCTGATGGGTTTTGGTTCTAATAAGCCAGCTGTCCACATAAAGGATTAAACAAATACAAATATAATGGTGGTGGTAGCAGCAGCCATAGAGAGTAAGTATGAGACAGCTGTATAGTCCAAAAGAAAAGATCGGTTGTAAGAGTAAACGACCCAAGGCAAACCTGAGAAATCTCTGATGACTTGTGACTATATGAATATATAAACAAACATTACATAAAGTCTACAGTGGCCAAATAGTTCACTTGGCTGATGCCAACTTAGATAAAAATTCATCCATATGGGATAAAGTTCTTCCATATCAGGGCCCAGAGGAGAACATGTTTGTAATGGTGGATGTTAAGCATGATTGATGGATTTCCACCAGAGATGCTCAGAATAACTGTGCTAGCAACAAGCATGTTGGAAAATGGTTTCCAAGTACATTTCTGGGAGAAACGTATTTGACAACCATTTCTGAATAGCTGTACAGAGCAAGCCATTCTGACAAGGCCCCAGAAAAATAATGTGTCCCTCATTAGAAGACCACCCTTAAAAGACATAACATTTTATTTATTTTATTTGTGCCTAAAGCCACAGGGGTCTTCTACTAAAACTAATGAGAAGATGATATTTTCTGCCAAATGAATACTGAACAGAGCAATTTTATTTAATACATTAATGGCAATTTAGCATTTAATAATGCATTTTTATTTTAAAGCACTCAAACCTGAAGGTCTCAAAGCAGTCTGACGAAATCGTTACTGCAGCGCTTGGAGATTCCATGGGGATTTATGTTGACAGGCATTTGTCTGCTTGTATTACACAGACCCATATAAGGATGCTGCAGATATGCAGGCTGCATATCGACAATAGCTTGGGAAAATGCCAGATAAAAGGTATTCAGACTCCCCTCACTATTTTATGTCTTGTAAGTCCTTAAGGCAAGACATTAGAGTCTGTAGGAATGGAGGAGAATTTAATTCATGCTGCCTCAACTATGTGTATTCCGACAGTAGCTAACCATGACTCCCAAGCTTTGCCAAACAATCTGTATTATTAGTTTGGGTGGAACTGCTGTCTAGTGTTAGAGCAGGGAACTGGGGTTTTGTTGCAAATTCGATTGATTGGCTATGTGACCTTAAAACCTCTGTACTTCTGCTTTCCCCATCTGTAAAACAGGAATAATAATATTAATCTTTCACCACATCCTCATAGGAAATGTGCTATACAAGTGTGAAGTATTATAATTATATCTGGCATGTTTTCCTAGTGAGACTTCAGCATGAGGAGTTGCTCACCCAGCCTAAATCCACAATCTTCTTCAACTGAAGTCTGGCTAAGGAGGGATTTTTTCCTCTCTCATTCACTCAAGAAAATAGGTAATTTCTTGTCACGATAATTCTGTACAGGACGCTGCAACCTGAGGCTCAGCAACTTACGTTAAGTAACACCAGTTCTCTGGCAATATTTAGTGGATTGAACCTAGCAGATCAGAGCAAATTAATCACTCTCCCTTTTTGGGCGGTGAGGGGTAAGTGGAGTGAAACAAAAAGTCGTAGAGCCCGAGGGGGTGCACAAGTCATCATTTTTGCTTGTTGATCCCATCTGACCTTCCTGGGCTCAGAAGCAGAGAGAGTCCATTTCAGTATCTGAAAGGCTATCACATAACCCCCAGATAAAGAGCATTTGATTAAAATGGATCCTGTGCCAGCAGTCTGGATTCTGCTTCCCTCTTGAATTCACACATACACATATACTAGGGACACTTACAACTCAGTATTTCCTTTGGTTTTAAATTTTATTGCCTTTCAAATTGTATGTCCCCTTGTTCTTGAACTATGTGACTGGTTAAACAGAAGCACCTGATTAACCTTCTCTATATAACTTCTATCAGTTCTTCTCTAAGGCTTGGTCTACCCCGATTATATGCCCAACTACAGCCATCGCTGTCCAGCCTCCATCAGCAGTGATGCACTGTGCAAACAGGTAAGGCTGCTATTTGCACAAGTGAAGGTTACCCCTGTTTGAAACTAGAGTAAGCTCCACCAGTGTAAACAGTGCTCATTCCTGTCTACAGCAGGGGTTTGCACCACTGCAGCTACATGTGGTGGATGGCCATCTATGGCTGAAACCAGGGAAATTCCACAGTGAAGACAAGACTTTATTCAACTCCATTCTAGACTAAACTGCTCCAATCTTTTCAATCTCTCTTCATATGAAAGTTGCACCTTGCTTCTAAGAATTTCTAGCTTTCCTCTCTGGGCCATTTCTATTCCTTCTATAACTCTGAGAAGTAACTGAACATAACATACAAGTGAGGACATCTTATTTATATAGATGCATTCTGTTTCAGTACTTACTATCCCATTCTTTATATATACACAACATTTGTTTGCTTTTTTTGAAACCACGAAGCCTTGATCATATGTTTTCATTCAGCTGCCCACAATGAAGCAGAAGTCTCATCTTAAACTTCTCACAAAAAGTACAACATAACGCAACCGCCTCTGGGGTATAAAGTCCAGACAAAAAAAATTGATACTGCAAAATTGTGCAGCAAAGGGGAAATTTTGGTCAGACACTAAAGTAAATCTTTACTCTTGCAGAAAGTTTTATTAGATCTTTAATGATAAAAAGACTCCAACTGCAAGGCAACCTCCCATTGCATTTGTCTGACTAGTAGCTAAAGAGACAGCAAGACATTTAGAGAGGAGACTTTCAATGGGAGTTAGGCACCAGAGATCAGGGGTAGTCGCAGTCTGGAATCAGGAGGCAGGAATCAGGGTCAAAGTTAGGCTAGAGTCAGAGATTAGGAGACAAGGTGAAGTCTGGTGTTGCAGCAGGCCAAGGTCTGTGTGGTTGCCCAGACAATTTTCAGGGGCAAACCCTGGGGTTAAGTAGGGGCACTCAGCCAATCAGAGGACTGCAGGGTACTGTCACTTTGGGTCAGTACTTCCTGCGGTGCCTACTCTCTACAGTGCTTCCTGGCTGTAGCTCTGCATGGCCTCCCAGTGGCAGTGTGGGAATATCACCTATCTGAGGCTCAGCAGACCTGGGTTCTAGTCCTCGGGTCCTTATACTCAGCAACTAATCTCTTATATCTTCTCACCATGAACAAGCAAGCTCAGGTTGGTCCTGGGTGAAGCAGTGTCCACTTCAGACACTCATTTACAAAAGGAAGTGCAACACATACTCACCCCAAGGGAGGTAGGATGATGCACAATTCCCATGTATATCACATCCTAAATGCATGTCCAACTTCCGCACCAGGGCTTCTTCTAATCTGATGTAAGCAAGGGGCCTCTCAAGTAGTCAAGAAATTAAGATCCAAAGACAAAATGTTGACAGAGAACTCCACCCTATTACAGCCACAGAAAGCAGAGAGAGCCTATAATTTTTTTTAAAATGTGTTATCCCTAAGAACCACATTGAGCAAACTGCAGAGAACTCACTAACTTGGAAAGATTGAAAGCAGATTCATCCTACTGGGATTTGAAACCATGGTCATAGGGAGTCTGTATATTTGCTTGGAACAGTAAGTCTTCTCTTCAGCATGGGTTCCCTTGAGCAGGAGGCTACAGGAATGTTTTTTAAACCATTTATGCTTCAATACCATTTTAGTGGCAACTTCAAAGCTGCTGTCAAATTGAAGTGTTACTGTGGTCTTCACAGCATTGCAGTCTTTTACATAACTTGTCCTTTTGCATCCCATCCTTCATGTACCTTCCAATTCTTGCATCTGGACTCTTCTTCTAGCTCCTCCTCCATTCCCTGTTCTCCCAGCTCCTTCCCCAGTCATCCTCTACCTGTTAAACCGATCACATACCCAGCTGGAATCTCTGAAATCCACTTTTGGTTGGTTTGTTTGTTATTTTTTAATAAGCAATTCCAAGATGAGGAGTTAAAGATCCCTTCTCAATAAACCCTGTTCTTGCATAAAGAGGACAAAAAATGGCTAGTTTTACTAAAACCAAATTCTAGGCTTAATAGATACAGACTGGTTTTATGGAGTTGCACAGTGCTAGTTGTACTGGTCTTGGTGAAATTTGTACCCTTCTCTCCCCTCCAGCCCCTCGTATCCCATTTCTGTTTGGAATGGTTTTCTTTTTGACTGCTTACATTTTCCTAGCTTTAGTTTCATTTCAATAGATTTCGGGGTTTCCCCACCTCTCTTAAACACTTCCTTTGAATTCTCAGAGTTTGCTCATTTAACACTCAAAAACCAGAAACTGATAACACTGCCTTGATTCAGACGCCTTTGAATAAGCTTTTCAGCACCTTTAGGGTAGACTAATGGAATTAAGAAAATATCAGATAGGCTGCTAACAACCAGGCACCGTTAGTTGCCAACATACCACCTCAGATGTCCCTCACTTCAAGGGATATCAGTCATTTAAGTCCCAAAATTACTCAGATCCCACTAAAATTTGGTGTCCCATCACTTTTATTGTTGAAAACTGTTTATATCAGAAATAATTATGAAACTGGGGTTATATAAAAAGACTTATTTAACCTAAATGAATTAACAGCACAGATTTAAATG
This sequence comes from Trachemys scripta elegans, assembly GCF_013100865.1. Taxonomy (NCBI): domain Eukaryota; kingdom Metazoa; phylum Chordata; order Testudines; family Emydidae; genus Trachemys; species Trachemys scripta. The sequence goes on from NC_048301.1 coordinate 21,670,066, forward strand.
TCTTCAATTACTCACTTTTGTATCTTGACTTTTTGTCACATCACACCTTACACTTGGGGCTTATCAGGCTGAGAGGTATGGCTACCACTATTAACAAAAACAATGAGGAGTACTTGTGGCACCTTAAATTTGTTAGTCTCTATTTGGGTGTAAGCTTTAGTGGGCTAAAACCCACTTCATCGCATGCATGGAGTGGAAAACACAGTAGGAAGTTATATATACACACAGAGATCATGAAAAAAATGGGTGTTGCCATACCAACTTTAACAGAGTATCAGTAATGCGGTGGGTGGACCAGAACCATGTTTAAAACAAGTCATGCCAGTAACTGATTACAAACTCAGTTAAATGCAGTATGGTAGACAGAGACATACTAATGCAAGCAAATTACCAGTTTCATACTGGAAACGAGGTATCTTTAAAAAGAGCCAGATATACGAGCTTGCTGTCTAAGATTTAAAACAGTCTTATGAAAAATTAAGAGGACATGTGTTTGCAAAATCTTTTTCTAGCCCACAGTAACATGCAAAAACAACCCCACTAGCTTTATGAATGTCTCACCCAGAGTAGAATTTTCCTGCACTAAATACTAATGTAGTATCTCAGCAGGAAATCCAAATTCCAAAGTGTTTAAACCCAAGGACGAGCTCTGAGTCATACATGTTCACTGCGGAATGTAGAACTTTGAATTTCCAGACTGTTGTCCATTTAAATTCTGAGCGATATCACTGGATTTAATGCAGGATTTTGTTTGGGTCCTCCCCCTCGATTCATAGAAAACTGGACCCTCCAACTTTTGATTCTGGCTATAACCACTGTACTTTGACAGCTAAACAGCTGGAGTTTGTGGCAGTGTTGTATCCTTAATATGCATATAACCATGTTAAGCTAAGCAAACACTCTAGCTAGAAGCCAATGATCGTATGATTTTGTTTATCAAGATTAACTGTAAGAAAACTTTAGGTTTCCAAACCAATTCTTCATCAAGAAGAATTCTTTATCTAGTTTTTATTAAATGACAAAACATGAATGTTACATATCATTCAAATGTGGAGTTCAGATACACTTGGATAATTAAAGAAACTGACTCAAAGGAAATATATTTGGTGCATATTTGACATAAATGGCTAGATTTGTCAAAGCGGAAATTCAATCTACTAAATTCCCTAAATCAATATTTTAATTGGTTACTAGCAACAAAATATGTAACATAAAACATTGGCTAGTAATTACAAAACAACGGAAGGTAAGTTTTTGTAGCATGTTATAACATATTGAAAGTTACTTCCATTACTGTTATAAATTGTACACAACAAAAATAGTACCTTACCTTATTCTCCACCATCTGAGCACAGAGAATTAAAAATAAAATATTATTAGGCACAAATTGCAAGAGTTTTCATATAAAGGGGATATCCCAACACCATCAGATATGCTGCATGACGTGCACACACTATCAACAGTTTACAGAAAACTATTTAGGTTCTTTTTGGTAACCAGCCAAACCTCGAAACTTTGAACCTGGAGGCATCACTTCATTATCTCCTTCTCTAAAATGCAGACCTCAGTCAACAATTGCGTAAATGGTGGGGGGAAGAATTACCACAGCTTGGTTTTCTCTGCTAACAACAGCCCTTACCAATTATTTCACTGCAGTCTTTCTGAAGGCAATACAACGGAGAGTGTAAGTGAAAGAACTCAAGAAAGAATCACAAGGTTACAGTAAACTTTCTGTTCAAGACACGTCTAAAGAGAAATGACTTAATGGAATGCTGCATATAGTTCAGTAGAATCTCCATGATTCTGCCTCCTCCTCTTTCTTCCAGGCCTCAACATCTCCACCCCCACGTTTAAGAGTGGGTTTTTTTTGGAGGAGGAGGGGAAATGTTGATTGAATTTAAAACTCTTGGTTTTGTTTTAGTTTTTAACATAAAATGGTTATTTTAAAATAAATAAATGTGAAATCACACTGATTTGTTTGTAGTAATTTCTTTTTTTTTCTTCTTTTTTTTAAACAAACTTCCACTTTTTTTTTTTGGCCCTAAAAGCATGGTGAAACTTCACATAAGCAATTCTTACCACACAACTGGCAAAATCTAGTTTGCAAAATAATTTTTAATTACAATAAGCAGCAGTATGTGGCATGCTGAAGAGTAATATTAGCACCACAAATAGCATAGGAGCTAATTTCAAAATTAGTTACGTGTATTGAAAATGAAAACAAGCAATAATCAGAACAAAAGCTTTAAAAATTAGACACTGCCAAGTTCAAAGTCTTTAAAAATAAGTGTCCTTGTTGCTACTAGTATTTAGTTTAATAAAACAGATTTTAAGGTCAAATCCACTTTTCTTAAGTCATGCTTGTTTGTTTTGTCTGAATCAGGAGATGCAAAAATGTAGACTAACTGGTTGCATAACGAGATCCTCACCTATACTAAAGAAATAATCATGCTTACACGTGGGTGTGAAGCATGGCTGTGGCAAATTCATATTCTAATATTACAATAAAATATATAACTTGACTGTACATCTTGCCCCCCCCCCCCCCAACAGCACATGTTAAAGGAATGTTAGAGACTATGTTTTAGCTTAAGCATCTACCAGGCCTCATCTACCCTTGTTTCTTCAGATTCCACAGTGGTGCACCAGTGGCAGCAACAAGAAGAGCACAAATGAAAAAAAAAAAGTCAATTGGCAGCTAGTCAATATTACTGTAACTCCCTCCTGTCTCTACCACATAATTCATGAGCGGGGATCAAAACCAGCTCTTCCTGCACTTCGGCATAGACCTCTACCCAACTAAGCAAAAAGAGTAACCCTTTTAGTTGGCAGAACTAGTAGGCTATCATCCTCCCATTAAACAGAGATTAGAGAGAGACATGATCCATACTTTGCCAGTGTGTTACACTAACATCAATGAGGACTTTTTGTTTTGTTTGGGGGAGGGAAGTGAGAGAGAAGGAAGAGAAAGGCCAGCATTGACATAGTCTCAGAGTTAAAAGATGGTTCTCTAACATGGTTATAACTTGTTTTTTGCTACTCACACAAGCAAGAAAAAAAAGTGGTAACAGATTACTCACAAACATGATATATTACCATATATGATGGGGTGTCCACCCCACACAAGGCAGAGCAGGTTGAGTGAAGTCAATTAAGCTGGTGAGCTGAACCTGGGAAAGAGCCAGGGATTGAAAGGCTGACTGATGATGGAATCCAGCTAAGAAGGAACAAGCTGGGCTTGTATAAAGCCAGGAAGCTGACAGCAGAAAGGGGCTGCAGGGCAAGTAGTTTGCAGTCACTCCCTGGGAGGGGGAAATTTGAGCTGGTAAACCCAGAGAGCGGGGGAGCCAGAAGATAGAGCAGAGAAGTAAGAAGGAGTCCAGGGAAATAGCAACAGGGTCTGGGAGCAAGGAGACACAGGTTGATGGACACGGGGTCCCTGGACAGGAACACAGAGTAGTGGGTGGGTCTGGATTCCCCTATCAGCTGCTTGGAAAATGGCACAGGACCTGCCTTGGATTGGAAGACCATCTGAAGCAGACAAGGACAGCAGTGACCCAGCTGGAGGGCCAGCCCATAAAGAGGGAGCCCCCTGACTCCAGAGAGAGTGAGACCATGGCGTGAGAAACACAAGGAGGGGCAGCTGACTGTTCGAGAGTTAATCCACAAGGAGGTGCCACAGTGGTGATTAGTGAATCCCAAGACAGCATATTCAAAGTCTGTTGGGGGGGGGGGTTGTTTTCCTTTTTAACAGGGTCCCTAGGTTCTCATGCACAAACACAATACTGTAATGTTTACACCACAGTAGAATTATTTTAAAAACTGTTTCTAATACACATCATAATTCATGAAAACTATTTAAAAATTATGGTTTTGACTTTTAAAAAGACACTTTAAAGATGGATGACTCAGAAAATAGTTGTGCAAATACGTGACAGTAGTGGTTCCCAAGCTGTGGTCTATGGACCACCAATGGCACACAAGAAGCAGTGAGGAGTAGGAAGGAAGGTGGGGCCAAGACTGAATCTCTCTCAGAAAATGCTTAGCAAAATGAAAGAGTTCAAGATCCTCTGAACACTCTCTAGGAAACATATAGTTCAGAATAGTAATTGATCATTCCAGCAGAAGACAGTGCTTGCCTCCCCCCACACCTTCTGATGCCAGGCCTAGATTGTGATCTCCAAAGGACTTAGCATAATATTAGGTGTTTGAATCTGCAGAAAGGTTTCTTCCATGACAGAAGTATGAATCCTGTGTGTTGGCTAAATCTTGCATTTTTAAGAAGTTCACTACTTTCAAAAGATTCAATTTCTTTGCTATTGTACCTTTAAGTAATATAATTTATTTTTAATTAATTTTTACAAGGGTTTTTCTGCTCTTCTGCTGGGTTTGTAAGAGTTTTATCTGCTTCGGAGGTTCATGCCTTGGAACCTCAAGTTAATTAGTTTGCTCTTCTGCTGCTACCATCCAGGTAGGCACAGGACCTCTAGACTCTTTAAGCCATGCATAAAATGGACAGGAATCTCAAGCAATGCTGATCCAAAGTTCCACTTCCATTGTCAAACGCTATGCTTGAACTTCCACAATAGCCAAACAGTACCACTGACTCTAGACAGGAAATGGTTGTTCAATAAACTCAAGAAAGCAGGGTCTGGGAAAAGGAAGGGGGAGAGAATTCACAATGAACAGGTCTGCCCATGCATAGCCTTCAGAAAAATCAGAGTACCTCCTCCTGCAGTCTAATTGAGGTATTGTATAGTTTTCTAAACTGGCCATCACTATGGCTTTGTAAACTGGTTATGGCTTGGATGTTTACAACCAACTTTAAAATCATGTCTGCAAACTCTAACTTTCCTTTTCAGCTGTCTAACGAGACAAAAACAAACAAACAAACAAAAAACAGATAAAAGTCATCAGACAGTTTATTTAGAAACAAAACTATTATATCTCCATCTACTCTCAGGAAGGAATAGCCTTGGTTGCTAACCAGTGCAAGCAAGCAAAAGAGGATGTACCTGCTAAATACCCCTGGTAAGATTAGGTGGAGAGTAAACAGGGTCAGATCTACAAATTGGCCCAGTTAGAGGTTTGAAGCCACCAACTTCAGTAACCTGTGAGCCTGAGCATTATGTTAACTATCCATAAAAAGAAATTCAGTCTACACACAAGGAAAGAAAATTGAGAAAGTTGCATGTAAATTTCATTTTATCAAGCTTCATGCTTGTAGGAATATAAACCCACATTAGGCCTCAGTGAACTCTGATTTAAAATTGAGTCTGAATCTTGACATGCGTGATAGGCCTGAAGCATGTGACCAAGAATGAGATCATGAGAAGCTACTGTCTGCTGTAGCAACCCTGAAAATACCCATGTTATCTTATTTAAAGGCTTGGGCTAAGAAATAGAAATAAAGAAATCATGTCAACTGGGTACCAGGTGAAGTAATTAACTAGTTAGAAATGTTTAGTCCAGTAGCTAGGGAAAAACAGTGCGGAGTGAGGCAAGGGGAAAAATCTTGAAGAAAGAGTGCAGCCCTAAACCATTTCAGTTAATATTAGCTAAGGTCCAATAACCAGCAAGGACATCCCTTGTTTGTTATAGTGTATAAAGAGCAAGATTTTCTAGAGATTCTTCAGAGATTTTCCTTGCCCCGCTGGGATCATGCCATGATGGGAAGGTATCCTGGGCCTAATCTGGTTGCGAGTATTTGGCCAATGCTTATAACTATATTACTATTTGGGTATAGAATAGAAGGGTGTATATGCTTATATTGGCATTTTGGATGTAATCAACACAAAGCGGCCTTTGGACTAATAAAGGAACACTTGTGTGGAAACTGAGTCATGGTAAACCTTAATAAACTTATTAGGAAAATTATTTCCAACAATGCAGAAGCAAAACAGCATCAAAGTAGAAGACTGATACCAAAAAAAAAAAAAAAAAAAACCCAACAGCATGGTATACCTGTCATGAGGTTCCTAAATACACACAAGGTAAACACATCATGGACACAGAGTTCTATTAGTACCTACCTACATGAAAAACACCATTCACAACACAAACTGCAAAGTGATATGCAAGACTCCACTCTGTGCTTCCAATGGATTAATACATTATCTCCCACTGTTGAAAGCTGGTCTTGAGTCTGCTGAAGCCTAAGCACTCCAGTTCCCCTGCTGGGAAATAAACAAATGAAGCTGGTTTTAAGTGTCTTCTATTAATATACTGAAACAATTCGCACAAGCCTGGAGGCGGAAAGGATCAATAGGAAACTGAGATAGCATTAAATCATGTCAATGTACCAATATAAACAGGCTACATGAAGATTTACTAAGTCACTAAAAACTTCATTGTAAAAAAATAGATCTACTTCCTGCAGGAAGAGACTCCTGCCTGCCACCACTTAGTGAGTCAAGCCAATCTGTAAGATGTTTTACATAATTGGAAAATTTGTATTGGCCAAAAGGTTCAGAATGTTCTTATTAAGTTTCCAGAAATGGCAGATGTAGAGATACATAATGTTAACCTGAACCAAGACCAAGAAAAGAAACTATTTGTGATAGAAGCTCTGTTTCACTGCACGGCAGATCTAATTTTATACTAGCTACTGTACTTCAACTTACCCGGAGTAGGAAAGATTTACACTTTAATTCCAAAGGCAGGAAATATTAATTCTGAAGATACAGGTAATGTTAATAGCATCTTGGAAATGGTATTAGCACATAGTGGCCAGCACGATGGGGACATTTCTCTACGACAACGTTGAAATCTCAAGTAGCTGAATTATCATTTCTGTTCTTACAAAACATCAGTCTGAGTGAAACATATGGAACGGGTTTTTCAATATTACCAGAAAGCACAGTGAAAGAAACAGCAAAGAAAAGAGCCATGAATCCCTACAGACAATTGGTAAAAGATTGAACGGGGTATTTCTTTTTTTTTTTTTTTTTTGGCTGAAGAAAAGTAATACATAGTTAGAGAAAAAAACAGTTAGCTCAAACTAAATAAGACAGACAATTACACAGTCAGTCCTCATTTCTTTTAGATGGTTGACTATCACCTTAGAATTATAGTTAGCAGTAGACAACTGAAAAAATAAAACCTAATGGAAGATATGTTCTTATTTCAGTGCTCACACGCAACCCCATTTTACAGGAACCTTGCCCAGGTGAAAATATGTCTCATGTCACCTTCTTCTGCTACAAATATAGGAATTTAGGAATACTGATGGTTAAGAATACAGCGTACATTTTAATTATTCCACGAAAACAAATACTTATTTTTACTGTGCACTGAGCGCATTTGGATTAATATTTTTTTAAAGCCGCTCTAGGAAATGAAGATACATTTTGTCTCAATGTTGTGGGTCACTAATTCTCAAGCAGTGAACCTTAAATCAAACCAACTTTAAAAAAATTTTAGGTTTAATTTTAATCGGGTCAAGTTTCAACATGAAACTACACTCTATTATGCAGAGTTTCAAAAGCACATAGGCCAACATTATTTTAATACTGAAGAATGAAATACAATGCTGCCACCATTTTAGTTCCTAGCATACCTTAAAGCATTAAAATACACATATACAGAAGGTTCCACTCACAATTTCAAGAAAACAGAGTTAAATCTATCCTGTCACCCTAATCTCCCGCTATTTGGACTACATTCTGCAGCTCCCGTGGTACTGTAGGGCCTAGTGAAGTTCATGCTGCCTCTTACTCCTGCCACCACATCCCCTTTAAAAAAAAGCTTATTTACCCTGATGTTCTTACCTAACCGTGTTGCATGTTAACACAGCTCTACACGAGAATTTTTTTTACCTCTGAGGGTTGAACTACTTCACTTTTTTCAATGAAAGCCAATACTCCTATGTACATGAATTATATTTGTATGAAGGATTACTGCAGCACCATAGCTAAAAAGACATCTTTGGCTCAATTTCTTCAATGGTCACTGCCGATTTCTGATAAAAATCCTAAATCTATTATGAGATCCTTCAAGTGAGAGCCTCCTCCACTCTGGAAGAGCATCAATCTGGCCATTTGTAAAACAGTCTATGCCCTTTAAAAAACAACAAAAACCACTCGCACGCACACACAACCTGGTTCTGCAGCTGGAAGTAGTCCAAAAATGCTTACAATCACCCATTTCATGGAAGCATCAGCATTCTATCACAGCAGTGGGGTTTAAGACTGAAACCACGGACCACTCCTGGTTGAACAATCACAGTAGCATCTCCAGAATATAACATCCCTCTGGTATCAGGGCCAAAAGAATCTTTTTTTTAAAACTGTTTTATGGCCTTTGACACCCCAAAATGACACCCCAAAATGACTAACCAGTTGTGTAACAGGCAGATTGTGTCAGAGCTTTCCACTATCCTCTGGGAATAATCAGTTACCATCTCTCTCCATCCCATCTAGATTACCACCTGCAATAAAGCACACTTCCTCTTAGTTCTAAAATGTCTCACTGTGCCTCCATTTGCTCACTGAAGGTAGTAACTCTTCATCAACCCAAGGAGCTAATGGCCTATTCTTTTCTCTGAACCAGCATGTTGCACTCCTTTTGAAATACTACAACCAATATGATATTGGATTTGTGGGCTGCCTTGGATTTTCCACTTGCCACTGGCAAGGGCTGCACCTCAACCCACGTGGATGAGCACAGATCTTCCCTGGTCAATGTCAGAAATCATACTTGCACCATTTATTCACCCATTTGGCAAGATGGTCTTGCAAAGATCTGAACCATCTGAGAAACTGTAGTAAAACATCGTCAGTCCATATAAGCGACTTTCACTCACACAAGCGGGGTTTAAGTGTTTCACAGATTTCATGACTACCAGTAGCTCTTGCCTAATAATACAGTAGTTCCACTAAGTCCATGACAGGGCCTTGGTGAAGTAGTAACCCACCACAATGAGCAGGAAATGAAAAGGGGAAAAGAATACTAGAAAAAAGTAGGTCTGTGATAAAATGGAAGGAATTCATGCAGAGTCAAAAATGGCTGAAATACTGAGCTTTATTTTAAATTAGTCTTCAAAAAGAAAAATTAAGAAGTTTGGGCAATTAGTGCTATTAATATAACAGCAGGTAACATAATATTTGAAAATTAGCACACCAATCTGATCTGATGCTATTCAGAAGCCCGGGCCGCAGTGAAACTGACAAGGATCAGATCAGCTTCACTCTTCCGCTGCTTGGGAAAGCTATCAGACTCCAACAGAGATGCTATTCACTGGTGTAGACCAATCCAAGCCAGAGGCTAAAGAAGGAGCATAGTAGCAGAGACACCCACTCGATCTAATTCTCTGGGGTGCGGGTGTAACGAGGAGAAAGAAAAATTCCCTTTTCTTCTAGCAGAAAGGCTCCCCCACCCTCTTTCAGCATCCAGATGCACACTGTGCTTGTGGACTGAGTAAGATAATGGAAAAAAGCCTCCATGCCACAGATGAGAGCCTGGAGCTGCCTACTAGCCTATCATAATTCCCAGATAGCTCACATCTAGTCCTACATTTAGGCTTTTGGGTAATGGAGCTGGAGACGTTCTTGGAGCCTTTGTGGCTTAAATAAGCATGAGAATTTATTGTATTTGTGTGAATTCTTCCTCTTCAATTCAAAGAATCATGGACTTCAATGTGCATATCTGAGAGTGGGGTGCTACAATTTCTGACACAGCAATTTCCCCATTAGACATGTCAAATTCCAGGGTCTGCTCTCCTCTCAATGCACCAAGCATTAACTTATGAATTATCATTACTGGTAGCATGTGAACAGTCTTACAAATGTCTATAAATCCAAATGGGTGATCAGTCTGATGTAGATTCTCTCTCCCATCAATTTCCAAAAACAAAAGAAGTGATTTTGATTTTTTTTTTAATTCACAATTGTCACCCTTATGGGAAACTATGGGCTTGTCTACACTTACCGAAGGATTGATGCTGCGGCAATCGATGCATCAGTGGTCAATTTAGTGGGTCTAGTGAAGACCCGCTAAATTGACCGCTGATCAGTCTCCCGTCAACACCTGTACTCCACCTGACCGAGAAGAGTAAGGAGAGTTGACGGGAGAGCATCTCCCATCAACATCACGAAGTGTGGACCCCGTAGTAAGTAGCTCTAAGCTACATCGATTTGAGTTACGTTATTCACGTAACTCAAATTGCGTAGCTTAGATTGACTTTTCCCTTTAGTGCAGACAAGGTCTATGACTGATGAACCTTACATACTGTCTGAAAGCATCCAGGCTTATGTTCATTCTTACCTTTGGTGGAAGGGAGTTCGATAGTCGGGGCCAACCACTGAAATGTCTGTCTCCAGCTCAAAGTAATCTTATTCCAGTTACTGAAAACTCCATCATTCCTGAGGATCTTAGTGTGATGGCAGTGGAGCTGCTCTGTAATAATTTGAGTATGATATGTTGACCTGGTTATTGCAATGTTTATACTATGAACATACTGGTTTAGTATAACAGCAATAATAGTATAGTATATAAGGAAATCAAAGAGGAAGGAAACAGAATGTTGCAAGACAAACCAGTTCTGCACAAACACTTGAGGGTTGTAAAGAGACAATGTCATTGCAGCAAAAGGCTTGGGAACCAGAAGATCAAAAGGATGATAGCAGTTTAAAAAGAGTCTCTCAAGAGGAGGGGGAGCTGTTCAGGAGGGGCCACATTAAAACACAGGCACCCACTGGGGATGTATGAAGGAGTTAGGTCTGCTTAACTTACCATTGGGGCATGGTAAACCTAAGGTGTTTTAAGATCCTTTTCTCTAAATGCTTTGTTCAAATAAATAATACTTCGGTTTCAAGAAGGCTATGTGCATGTCTGGTCACAGACTCTCAAAGAGAAGAACCACAGGTGCCGAACCCAGATGGACTTGCTGTGTAAGCCCAATTGATATACACTGGGTATTGTAGCTTAGGGTCCAGTCTAAGAGGACAGAATTGCAGAATTCCACCCCAGGATAGGCAAAAGCACTACATCTGACACTTACACTGAAAGAGACCAGGAAGGAGACAGAAGTGCAGCTTGCCTTGCAACTGTGACTCACAAGTGTTATACCTGGTCTTCATTTTGGAGCAAGGGACTGTCTTATAGGTAGCCCAGACCTCAACACATTGAGCTCTGAAGTTCAAGGTCAGTATTCGACAGGTGGCCAGCGAGCTGGGGCACCAGGGCGATGTACTTTCATTGCCATTTTGATCAGAAGACTGAACTATTGCACCACTTGGCAAAATGTTGACGAAACGCCAAGTCTAGTGCAGTGCAGCGATAAATCCTAGAGGCTACAAATGATATGGCCAAGCCTCAGTCTGTCAGGATGGGAAATAGTCCCCTGGTGGGAGAAAAAGGGTGGGTTTTGCTACTGTTATTATTTGGGTATCTAGCAACAACAGGGAGTCAAGCAGCACTACCTCCTCCCACCCTCCCACCACCACTTTGACAACATTACGATCAGTGCTTGCAATGCAAGGTGATAAGATGTTGGTTACTTCTAAGGCTAGGTCTTCACTAGAAGCACTGCAGTGTGGACATTCGCTACAGAGACGGGAGGGGTTCTCCCATCACTGTTATTAATTTACATGAGAGGCAGAAGGTTGGAAGAATTCTTCCATCAGTCTACAGCTGCCTACACTGGAGGTTAGGCTGGCTTACCTACATAGCTTAGGGGTGTGGATTTTTCAACCCCCTGAGTGACAAAGCTGGGTTGACCTAACTTTTTTGTATAGACCTGGCCTAAAATATTTCCCTCCTCCCACTAGCATCACTTCCATCTTGTGGTTATCCAAGAGTCGGACTCACTAAGGAATTCAAACTCAGATAGCTGAGGAATGGCAAGTTCACACACAGCTGGGTGTTGTCAGCATATTGTTGGCATTTAATCCGCTCAGGGGCTTACGTACAGGTGAATAGAATGAGGGAGAGAATGAAAGCTCATGAAATATCATAGGCGATATCTGAGAGCAACAGGCAACAGCACTTCCACAGTCCTTTGGGCACAAGTTTGTGAGGAAGGAAAAGAATGATCCCAGTATCTTGCCAATGCTTGGTCTGCTAGGTCTCAGAGGAGAACCTGCAGCACCTCATAATCAAGGATGAGGATGAACAAACAACTGTCCATGTCTGGGAGGTGGTCCTCCACCAGTGCTACCGCTGTTTCAATTCCATATTCCCACTCTAAAGTAGGCTAGGAAAGGTACAGGATACTGGAAGTCAGATGTACATGGCTTTTTGCTAGCGTCTCAATTAGTCTACTCAAGAATGGAAAATTAGACATCAGGGAACAGTGTAAGAGATTGTTTGCATCAATATCTGAATATTTGCTGGATAACTATGGTTCTAGAAGTAGGAGGTAATTCTCTCTGGAGAATATTGACAAATCGGTAACCCCATTGGTTTTACCTGAGTAATCTCCCTCTCCTTCCTACTGTAGCAGGCACCTCTTTTCTCTCACCAGACTTAGCGTTTCCCCCACCAGCGATGGTGGGCCTGGGGTAATCAACCCCACTCAGGCAGGGTTTAAGAACATAAGAATTGCCATACTGGGTCAGACCAAAGGTCCATCCAGCCCAGTATCCTGTCTACCAAAAGGGGCCAATACCAGGTGCCCCAGAGGGAGTGAACCTAATGATCAAGTGATCTCTCTCCTGCCATCCATCTCCACTCTCTGACAAACAGAGGCTAGGGGCACCATTCCTTACCCATCCTGGCTAATAGCCATTAATGGACTTAACCTCCATGAATTTATCTAGTTCTCTTTTAAACCCTGTTATAGTCTTAGCCTTCGCAACTTCCTCAGGCAAGGAGTTCCACAGGTTGACTGTGCGCTGTGTGAAGAACTTCCTTCTATTTGTTTTAAACCTGCTGCTCATTAATTTCATTTGGTGACCTCCAGTTCTTATATTATGGGAACAAGTAAATAACTTTTCCTTATTCACTTTCTCCACACCACTCACGATTTTATATCCCTCTATCATATCCCCCCTTAGTCTCCCCTTTTCCAAGCTTCCAAGTTTGCCTTCCCCCTTCTGTACTCCCTTGGTTGTATTTTCAGGGTAGGCCTGAGGGTCGGCCTAAGGGGTGATCCTCCACTAAACAAAAAGGAAACAGTCTCATAAACAAAAAACCCAGGGGGGTACCTTTCGCTGCCGCCCTCCCTGGGGCAAGGTGTTATCCGGTTGGTTGCCCTGGGGAGACAGTCCTTCCCCTAGCAGGCACTCAGATTTGCCTGTTTCCCCTATGCTAAGGAGCACAGCCTCCCAGCCTGGAACAGCCTATTTCCCTGCTGCCTCTAGCCTAGCAGCAGCTTGACTTTCTCTCTCGCTTTCCCTTGCTCTCCCCAGAGACGGGGTTTTTAAAGGCCTCAGGCAGCCCTTAATTGGATTCAGGTGTCCCTAATTGACCTGAGGTAACCCCTTCTCAACTTGTAGGAAAAAGGGCCTTTAACGTTCTAGGGCTAATATATCGGCCTTACAGGACCATCTTGCAGCCGTCCGGCCTGACTTTGTCACACTACTCAATAGCCATAACAAAATGGCTACCACTCCCAAGAGGGCTGATCATTTTACTTACTGCATGTGTTGTGCCCATACCAATATGGAGGGAGGGAGGGGGAAAAAGTCATCCACAAGGATAGTCTCTCAATAATTCTCAATCTGATTATTCTGCAAGCAACATATCTTTGTGAAATCAAAGATGAAACTAGTTCTGCAGCAAATTTTGGTGAGTTCTTCTAACCAATTTGTCACCTGAGAGTTCTGGTTAAACGTAGTGAAACTGCCCCGCTTTATTGCTGGTAAATTCAATAGAAGAGCTGAGAGATTTCCAGATAAGCAGAAAGTTTTGTCCGCTAAAGCCATTGGTTAAACCGCAGGCTCATATCCTTTACAGTCAGAAGGTACCATTGTGATCACCTAGTCTGACCGCCTGTACATTGCAGGACACAGAATCTCACCCACCCACTCCTGTACAACAAACAGACTTTAGCAGACCAGCCAACTGATGCAGCCTCTGGATTTGACTTCCAAGGAGATGTCCTCATTTGGTGCTGAATCCAGGGTTCCATCGGTCATATTCTCAGCTCACTTTCACAAGACCTCTCTCCAAACATGCTACATGCTACAAACAAGGGGAAAAGATGCTTTTTTAAAATAGTTAGACAATATGATTTTAAACAACTCCTCTCTTTCACAACTTCATCCAAATTTATCTGAAGTCACTGAAACTTTTGTTTACCAAAAAATGGGGGTTGGTAAGCCATTTACGAAACAGACAAATTCTATAACCATTTCAGTGATTATGTCAAGTTACCACAGTGCAGTTAATGTCTGCACCGTGGTAAAGATCATGGTTCAATCAGGGTTAGTTATCCCTCACCTAACCATATCCTTTCTTCCTACACAAACACTTTTAAAAACACCTTTTTTCCCCTTCTTCTAAACAGGGCCTTTATGGGTTAGGAATATTCCAGGAAGCTTCTAGTCAGACACTTCCATCTTGCTGTCTTCAGACACAGAGAGGCGCTCATGTGTAGACTTGGAAAATCAGGGGTGTTTAGCAAATGTATTGCTAATATGCATTAATATATTTTTGAGCATCACAGCAGCTAGCATAGACAAAAAGTGTTTTTAAAAGTATTAGGTTTTTACAGTCCACTCTAGGGGTCAGTTATATGTTTTTAAAATGTATTAGACCTAGCCTACACTAGATGGTAAGTGGTATTTAAAAAATGCAAGTTAAAACAAATGAGGCAACACTTTTTTAAAAAATATGCCTTTTTTCTCTAGTCTAGACAGGGGCTCATTAATGGGGTATTAAATATTTAGATAAACTAGATTAAATGCCCTTAGGTAATGGTCAATCAAGGATTTTTCCACAGCAGACTCCTCCAATGTTGCAATACTTCTTCCAAGTTCATGGTAGCACTGTACCAAATAACACACAGAATCATTCATTCAGATAAGAGCTATAGCTAGGGCCCTACCAACTTCACGGCTATGAAAAACGCATCATGGACCGTGAAATCTGGTCTTCTGTGTGCTTTTACCTTGTACTATACATATTTCACAGGGGAGACTAGTGTTTCTCAAATTGGGGGTCCTGACCCAAAAGGAAGTTGCAGGGAGGTCACAAGATTATTTTAGGGAGGGTCGTGGTATTGCCACCCTTACTTCTGCACTGCCTTCAGGGCTGGGCGGCCAGAAAGCGGTAGCTGTTGGCCAGCTGTCCAGCTCTGAAGGCAGAGCATTGCCAGCAGCGGTGCAGAAGGGTGGCAGTACCACAACCCTATCCCCCGCCACACACACACACACACCAGTCCTATTTGGGTCAGGACCACTACAATTACAACACCGTGAAATTTCAGATTTAAATAGCTGAAATCATGAAATTTATTATTTTTAAAATCCTATGACTGTGAAATTCACCAAAATGGATTGTGAATTCGGTAGGGCCCTAGCTATAGCTGCTAAGACCTAAGATCACCCATGTGTGGAACAGCTGATTTACTATTTCTCCTATAAACTCTGGCTGTTTAATATCTGACCTATTCATTTTTTAAAGATTTTCTCCAAACGTAACACAAAAATCCTTGCATGTCTGCCAACCTATGAAAACTATTTAATAAATAAAAGTAGAGTACGTCATAAAAATGCCATGGTCTATAACTACATACCAATAAAGTCACAGGAAGTGGCCCATTTCCATTCACTTGTGCAAATATTTTAATCCCAGCAGCACCATCTAATGGAGAGCTCACCAATTTTTTTTTCCTGTACGTAACAATGTATTTATGCAGAGGCACCAGCAACGGATAACATTCTATATAACTGATTCAATACACCGTGTCTTGCTGCTAATCTTTCTTTAATAAAGGCAGGCTATTTCTACATGGTAGATTGTATTCTACATTTCTCTATGGATAGTTCATGAACACTACATTCATGTGCGGATTTATTTGCATGAAAGATGAATAATGAGGCTTTAGCTGGAACTGCTTTCTTAAGTTTTAAATGTAGAAAAGCCAAATTTAAAAGAACAGCAAACTTAAGTTGCTTGAAGTCTGCTCACTCCCTTCTCCACAAGCAACCAGAGAGGGGCATTCATACCTCTGACTGAAGTCCAAGTACCTCTAAACTGTAATAAATCCCAGCTAGGAACAGAGGATCCAGAAACCTGGATCTTATCCATGGCAATACAGGTCACTAACCATTATCTTATATTCACTTAAAATAGAAAGTTTAACAAAACATATAACTTAAATTTGCTCTCCTGCTACCAGGGCCGGCTCCAGGCACCAGCTTGCCAAGCAGGTGCTTGGGATGGCCCCTTTGGAGAGGGGCGGCACGTCCAGCTATTTGACGGCAATTCGGCAGACAGTCCCTCACTCCGACTCAGAGTGAAGGACCTCCCACCGAATTGCCGCCGCAGATCGCGATCGCGGCTGCTTCTTTTTGTTTTTTGCCACTTGATGCGACAAAAACCCTGGAGCCGGCCCTGCCTGCTACAGTAGGTACCAGATAAGGTAAATAGCAGCACACAAGCTCTCAAGAACAGAAGTGCAACATATGGCAAGATAACTATTGGAAGTCACTGTCCGCTATCTTCTTTACATGTTTTTATCTTATACCACAAACAAGCCTGGTTTGAAGCCATATAATTGTGTAACCTACATACATACATTTTCCACATTGCTTTTCCCACTCATACTACCTCCCCTGCTCCTTCCTATCATTTTACATCCATTGTTGTGACAATTTAAGCCTGATCCTACAGACAATTAAGCACATGCTTAATTTTAATCACACGAGTCCTATCCCACTGAACACACTCATGTGACTGGAGTCACACACAAGCGTAAGGACTGGCACTTGAGACAGTAAGATCTTTGGGGCAGGAATTGTCCTGCTATTTTGTATACAGTACCTAGCACAATGGCAACCAAGCCCGATTAGTACTGTACCATAAACAGTATATTTACCTGATTTGCTCTCAACACAGTCAACCAACATACTTCAGAGTGCTTATAAAAATTAGATCATATACAGTCCTGCAAATGACTGCAGAATAACCTCAGGTTATGTAGGCGTATAGTTGTGCGCACATGCGTGTGCAGGTACACACACACCCCAGAGTACTTACTCCTCTTCTTCTAATCATTTTAGAGAATGATTTCAGGGAAACCAGCAAGAACATGGTATGTGTATTTAGAAGAACAAACAAACTTTGGCCACTCAAGCCCACAAAATGAATTAAAGCCCCAGAAACTACCTTAAACATCCTCATGTGAAATACTGGAAGTGAAATACATAAATTCCATTGTGCTTTTCAAAATGAAAGTGAAGGTTTCATGCATTTGGAAAAAGGAAAAGTCCAGACAGAGGTAGTTTATAGTCCCAGATCCCTGAGATCAAAGAACAGTTGACATAAATCCCCATGTATGATTTACTAAAGAAGCTGATTGGGAAAATAAAGAGTTTATCACAGAGATTGCCCAGGGCATTCTTCTACATATGTTCCAAAAGAAAAATTCAAAATACCTCATAATGTGTCCATGTAGCACAGATAAAAGGAACTGCTAAATAGTAAGGGCAGCATTGTAGCAACATCCACTAGCAGAACAACAGAAAAGGGTCTATTGGTATTTCCATTTTAAATCCATTCCTTTGATAAAAATATCTAGTTTTTCATTAATCACATGGAACTGTCTGAAGTTTAGCAAAACCAGGTTCTCTATATAGGTGAAGCATGATCCAACTGACACAGAAACCAATGGAAAGACAACTACCTTCACACGAATCACTGTGGATATTCTTTGACTTAAAGAGATGTGCAAAAAACACTAAACTGTTGAGATATTACTGCAGCAGTAATTCAGAGACTACTAGAGAGACACATGCGAGTTAGATGATAACTAGGTGAAGGCTATGGCAAGTAGGTGACTACATCTTTACACCCCTGAATTAACACCCAAGTGCTGTCAGCTTGAGAAAAAGAGTATTTTGCAATCCTGTAGTCAAGCTCTTTATTCTTAGGCAGGGGCAAATGTAGCCTTCCAATTCAATGGGTGTGGACACAGGGGGCAGGGGAAATAATGGGGAAGGAGGTGTCAGAGAGGGCCCAGGCGGGTCACTGCCCTCCCTGCAGGGCTGGGGGCAGCCCATGGCCATGGGGTGTGCTGTTCTTCCTGTGGGAATGTGGGGGTTCTACCCTGTGTGCATCCAGTCCTGCCTCTCCCTGAACTCCAGCCCCTTTGCAGTGGGAGCGCCCCCCCCCCCCAACCCCACTCCTGCCTCAGTGCAGACCGGACTGTCAGGGCAAGAGACCAATCAACGGCAGGCACAAAGCCTGATTGTCGCTGCAACAGCAAGCGCCAGACCACAATACCAATCACTCAAATTTGGCCTAACCACCTCTCCATTCACACTTGATCACATACATGCACACCTCATGATGGAGGGATGGCCGGGCTAAATTTGAGCGAGTGGCCTTGTGACCCTGTTCGCCAGGTTGCTGTGCCACTCAGTTTGACTTGAGCTGGCCTGATTTCTGCAGGTGCAATTCCACCCATGGAGCCCAGGTAAAGCCACCCTTGCTCTTGGCACCTACTGAGACTAGTGTTGGCAACCCTAATCAATTTCAACCAAAGCAGGCATAATAAAGGCACAATGCTCCTCTATTAAGGATGCTGGGATAAGCATCAAAGAAGAGAAAGAGACAAGAAAGGGTGTGTGAGGGAAAGACAGCAAGCGTACAATATTTAGAGAGCAATGTCCAAGGAGTGAGTAAGGACTGATGTTGGATTCACACTGTAGTTAAATGTTTAATGATCTAGAAGAGACTAGAGCAGAGTATGTTAATTAACTTTGAAAATGATAGTAAATAAGTAGCCACTGTGAATACCAGGGAGGTTAGAGAAAAATGGATTTAGAGGTTAGAAATATCAGCAGGTGGTACATAAATGAGTATAATCCTGGAAAAGCAAGCATATCTGGGGGGGCGGGAAATAAGCCAATATACAGAAATTAAATGGAAGGGAGACACTTAGAGAGCAGTGAGGCCAAGAGACACCAAATGGGTAATGTTGGATAAGAACAGCTAATTCGATATCCATGCAACTAGACAGAAAAGAACAATCCAAAGTACTGTAGTACACAGACCTCTTTCTAGACAGCAAAGATGAGACTGACTACTCTTACAACACCACATTTCAACTCTTATCTCAAAACCAAAGAGATGTTGACTGATTGGCAGAAATTCACAGAAAAGGCTGCAAACATTGCTTTAAAGGGTATAGGAACCAACATGAGAAATTGGATGTACCTTATACTGCTTGGCCAAATTACAATTAAGGGAGATGCAATGACATTTTTCTGAAAAGCATGAACAATTACACCAGAGAGAAGTTATTTAGGATGGTCCAAGGGAGAATAATAACCGAATTAAATGTAAGAAAACATAGGATTAAAAGAAAAAAATCCCAACAATGAGGTCTATTAGGCTGTAGAACTTCGCCTAAGAAATCCCTTCATTAAAGAGAACCTACCATATGGGAATCTCCTGCAATGGCAGGGGACAGAAAAGATTCTGCAGGACTAAGTTTTCAGAGGGTCACTAGTTGGTACAGGGTGCACCCAATTTCTATGATTAAAATATTCATTGTATCATATATAATTGCATTCTTAATCACCCATTTCCTCCCACAAATGACTGCATGTATAAAACCAAGGCCCTTCATGCTGCCAACTTTTAGGGGGCGGGAGTGTTAAAATTGATTTTAGGAAATTTTGTTTTGTTATGGATGATGGAAATTTATTATCACTCGAAGTCCAAAACAGAAAACAAGTTGAAGATCACAGTTTAAGAGCCAAAACAGATAGCATTTTGACATATATTATATTATACAAGCAGTTACATATTGTTTATATAGCACTGCATACACACTGTAAAGAACAACAGGAGAACTGCGACAAACAACAGGTTTCCTGCCCCAGAGGGCTTACCATTTAAAGGCACAGTCTGGCATAGTACCATAGACAAAGCGTGGCAGGAGGTTACTATAAACTGAATGAATAACAAAGCAGCTCTATGCACGTATCTATCTAAGGCATTTAGATGGCTGAAATATTATCAGAGCACCTTGCACATCTTCAGCGTATTTATCCTCACTACACCTCTGTGAAATAGAGATTCTATTATTCCCATTTTACAGATGGGGAACTGAAGTACAGACACTCAGGCCACATATATACTATGGGGACTACAGAGACATAGCTACAGCACTGTAGCTATGTCGGCATAACCCCGTAATGTGGACACAGCCTGCAGTGACCGAAGGGTTTTTCCATCCATGTAAGAACAGCTCCTCCCCGAGGAACGGAAGCTAGGTCAACAGAAGCATTTTTATTTATTTATTTATTTTTAATAACCTAGCTGAGTCTACCCTGGGGTTAGGTCAGCATTGCTACAGCTCTCAGGCATGTGGATTTTTCACACCCCCATCGTGCCGTAGCTACGTGGACCTAAATGTTAAGTGTAGTTTAGGCCTAAATGACTTTGCCCAAGATCACACAGAGGTCTAACAGAGCAAGAAATCGAATCCTGGTCTCCCAGGTTTTTAGGCTAGCGCCCTAACAACTAGATCATCCTTTCTCTCATGATGGATTATCAAGGAGTTCTGCGTATGCTAACTAGGAAATCATTGTAAGCATAAAGTGGCAGCATGGAAGAATGTATTTGTATTATGGTAGTGCCCACAATATGTTAGTTAAGACAGAACAAAGCAAAGCAACTATTTTGCTAAATGCCTAAGAACATGCTTGAGAATAACAATGTTAAGTTTTAAATACATCTACTGGTCATGTCCTACTTTTCTTACAGTATTCACTACGCTTTGCTTTTCTTATTAATGAAGATACTATGAAGAGACACACATTCAATATGATTCTGAATGCTGAACTTGTATGGTTATGACAAGAAGTCTCAGTATAGCCTTCACCATGGCAATGAAAAGAACCATAAAGCTTGCATTCATGAGTATTTGCTCTGGAGCACCTTGTGTGCAGATTATACGTCAATGGATCCATTTCACTTTAGAATTCATACACTATATCACAGGCTCATCAAAGTTTTGTTCGCATTGCACATGGTCTAAAGGATCTATTATCCCAATACATTATAAAGAAATCTGTTTCTTAAATGATCTTATATTAACTACAAAAACATTACACTAAAGTTAAAATTCTAACTTAAATAAGAGCTTCATTAATGACTTGGATAAAGGAGTAGAGAGTACAGTTATGAAATTTGAGAATGACACCAAACTGGAAGAGCTTGCAAGCATTGTGGAGGACAGGATTAGAATTCAAAACAACTTGGACAAATTGGAGAACTACTCTGACATAAACAAGATGAAATTCATTAAAGACAAGTGCCAACTATTATACTTAGGACAGAAAAAATCAAATGCACAAATAGAAAATGGCTAGGCACCAGTACTGCTGAAAAGGATCTGGGGGTTATAGTGGATCACAAATTGAATGTGGTTAATATTCTGGGGTGTACTATCAGGAGTGTTGTATGTAAGACACAGGAGGTAATTGCACTGCTCCGTTCAGCACTGTTGAGACCTCAGCTAGAGTACTGTGTCCAGCTCTGGGCACCCCACTTTAAGATGTGAACAAATTAGAGAGTCCAGAGGAGAGCAACAAAAGTGATAAAAAGTTTAGAAAACCTGACCTATGAAGAAAGGTTAAAAAACTGGGCATGTTTAGTCTTGAGAAAAGAAGAAGGGGCAGGGGATGGATAACAGTCTTCAGATATGTTAAGAGTTGTTATAAAGAGAATGGTGATGAATTTCCTCCAGGTCCACTGAATGCAGGACAAGAAGTAATCTGCAGCAAGAGAGATTTAGGATAGATATTAGGAAAAACTTTCTAACTATAAAGGTAGTTAAGCGCTGGAACAGGCTTCCAAGGGAGGTTGTGCAACCCTGGTCATTGGAGGTTTTTAAGAACAGGTTGGACAAACACCTGTCAGGGATGGATTAGGTTTACTTGGTCCTGGCTTAGTGTAGAGGGCTGAACTCAATGACCTCTCGACAATCCCTTCCAGCCCTACATTTCTATGATTTTAAGCCTTGTGGTATGGTGGTCTGTAAAAATGAATGTTACAGAATAAAGCACGAAAGATGTCCCAGGGACACAGTATAAGGGAGGAAATTAATTATATACCTCCCATATAAAATGTTGGTCTCCAGAAACATGTTAAAGATTTGCCTTTCCTTTGCTGCCACTCACTATATTTCTTCCCATATTACTATTTCCTTCCCATCCTTATGCTTCAGAGCACAGGATTCTAGTAAATGTACATTTTTTACTGCACATGCACACAGTGTATAACAGCAGGCAAGAGCAACAGCATGGAAATCTAAGGCTTACCATTTTGGGGGTGGGGGGGGATTGGAGAGGATTAAGGACCTACTGTTGTTGTATATAAATGAAGAGATACTTGCCCTGCTAACCTAGTTACAAATCCAACAATAAGCAGCAATTCAACTCAAGTTACAAATGCTAAAATATTCTATCATCAGTGCTCCCCTCCACATCTGTCCAAGTTGACAGTACAGTGGAATGCATTCCCAGAAAAATACAAATGCACTGGGGAACTTAGAAACAAAAATTAACAGACTCAGTAATGAGATGTCTTTTCTTGCCTTTGTTTTCCCGTTTCTATTTTCTTGTCTCCCTCTGTCTTCTGTTTATACTATCTTCCATTTCGGTTTTTTTCTCCCTTCTGTTTTCTTTTCTACTCTTCCTCTTTTTCCCCATGTTTTTCCTCCCCTCCCCGCCAACACCACCTTCCTGTTTTGTGGGTCCCCTCCTTCATTACTTGTAGTCAACCCCTTTCTGCTACTCCTTCTCCCCACTTCCTGTCTCCACCTTTCTTTCCACCCCCTTCACTTTCCCTTATTAGTTTTCTCTCTTGGCTTCTCTCTCACCCTCCAACGATTGCATTCTCTCTCTCTCTCCTCTTGACATCCCCATTTTTCCCCATCTCCCTTCTTGGTCTTCTTTATCCATATTCACTGACAAAAAGCTTCAGAGTTAAGGATGAGTTTTGCAGAACTCAGCATTCTAGAAGAGCATGAGATACCACCAGGCAACCTTAAGTTTTTTTTGTCAGTTAATTTCTTAGTTTTTTTTTTAAATGAAATGTTTTTGGTAGGAGACGGTGGTCATTTAGACAATTGTAGTTATGTAGGGTTGCAGCTGAGATGCTACTGTAGCCAAGTAATGATTTATAATACCTACCTTTTACATAGCACTTCATCAGCAGATCTCAAAGTACTGTACACCAAGGAAGGAAGCATCATTATTCCCACTGTATAAATGAAGAAACTGAGCACAGAGACATGTGAAGTTGCCCATTCATCTCATTCTCACTGGGGTGTTCTCATTCAGTTGAGATGAATACAGCCTGAAACAACAGCTCTAAGACCTGAGAACTGCTCCATTCATTTCAGGCAGTGTTCTCACCCCACCGCCGGTTCTGAACTCAGCAGTGTGTTCTTGGTTCATGCTACCAGAATGCTTGTTCTCAACTGCCACCCAAAAGGGCGGGGCTTCCCCAGATCCCAGCCCATATGAGGGATCTGGGAGAGAGGCTCAGCCTTCCATATCCCAGCTCTCACATGGGAGAGAAAAAAAGAGAGGGGCTCAGAAACCCCTGGGGCAGGACCCACCAGGATCTGAGCTCCCACATGGGGGACAGGGAGAGAGGTTGAGATACCCCTCAAGAGGGTCAGTGCCCCACCTCCCAGAGAGCAGCATGCACGTGGGATGGGAAAAAGTAGGATAGGCACCCCAGCCCCTAATCCTCCCCACTCGCCTGGCACCCACCTTCATGTCATGCCTCAGTGCCCCACCCCTCCATTCCCCCGCTGCCTAATCCCCACCCTCTCCCCCAGACCCTTTCCCCTATGCTATCACCCATCTCCATTTATGCCCCTCCCCTCACTGCAACCCCAAAGTCCCCTCCCTCAACCCCTCCCAGCATATAAATTTATTTTCTTCCTGAAAATAATTTGATCATCTTCTGAATTTTCTGCCGCACTCAGATTACATTTCCCCAAAATATAAAAGGCTTTGAGAAATGCATGTTGCTGCAATCTGCCTACGTTACACTTTCAGCTTTCTGCCAAGGGTTGGGTTGAAATCTACAATGCCTGGGGGCTGTTCAGGTCCTGTTGGTCATGGCAGGCTAGCAACTCCCTTGGACACGCATCATCATGAAGCACACCAAATTTCAAAAGCAACATGAGCAAACATGGATTTTAGAATACTTAGAAGAATCAACTTCTAAAATAGAAAGGCATTCTCAACCTTAACTATAGCAGAGATGTTGCTATAGTTCAGAGGCCAAAAAAATGCCAAGAGGTTTCAAACATAGGTACCCAGCTCAAAAAGTACCCATCCCTGAGCATGAAAAAGAATTTCAAACCCTTGCAATTCTTAAAAAGGGGCATCCAGAGGGATATTGACCTCCAAAACTGATGTATAGTGAGCCGTCTTCAGACATCATAAGACTCAAGACCTTGAATTAAGAAGCTCTGATAAATCAACAAAACTCTGAGAAATTCGGCTATTGCATCACATAGGATGTTTGAGATCACAATGTCCTGATATCCCTGCAACATCTATTCACAAAAGGGCAAATAAGGACAGTGGACCAGCTTCTCTCATTCCTCTGTTTTATTGGTTTAATTCACGTTTCCAAAACTGGGGGAGGTGAGGGATGTATTTTCTCTGGTAATTTAACAATAATGTAAGTGAAAAAGATTTTTGGCTTTTAGTATTTTATCACAATTTTCACATCCATTAGCAGAAGATCAAAAATCCCCTATCTAAAAGGGTGCTCCTCTTTCCTCATTTAAACATATTACTACAGACAAAAAGAAAGAAAATATAATGCAGCAGGATTTCAAAGCCATTTTGAATGCCAAAGCAACTATTTCCATCTATGGAATCTCAACAGTCACACTAAAGGATATGATATCAGCAATAGGAATTGAACTAGTAAAATGTTACATATTACTTCAAGATATTAACAATAGTAGAGATGCTTAGAAGATTGTTATGAAGATAACCCAAACTGTTGGTCTATTCCACTATCTATTTGCACTGGAACTCTGTCTTTCAAACCAATATTAACACCAAACTTAAATTCAGGTCTTCAGAAAACCACAGGGACTGAGACCTTTAACACCCACTTTTAATTCAGATTAACTGCTTTGCTGTTACATGTAAGGTTGCTTTTCTATGTTCTAAATCCAGTGCCAACTGAAGCTTCCAACCAGGTTGCATTTCAGTGACACACCTTACATTTTAAAGTAAGAAAAAGACACCATTTATAACATTGTATTGGTGTCCGCTTGTGCTGCCCAAGCTCATGATATGTCAGTGTCTCCATTATCAACCTGTATTATAAGGGGTTTCCCAACCTGACCATAAAAACTCAGATTCAGGCTGAAACATGGTATATTTTGTCTCAAACTGGGAACCTCTTTCTGTAAACACATTAAATGTGTTATGCACACACAGTCATTTTTACATTCCAAACTGTAAATAGAACTGTACATAAATTGCAACGCTTGAACACTTTTAGACTCCTGTAAGTTAAAAATGGCTCATTTTATAAAATAAAATGTTGTATGTCAGTCCAAATATACTGTAGTTTGAAAAAAGATTTGATATAGTAATTCAAATACAGCTTGTGTATAGACGGTAGTATTTTAAATATGGATTTTTACCAAATATGCAGCATTATGATAAATGATGTGCACAGGCTTAGCATTGCTGATATGCATTCACAGCATACACTGAAAAATAAACACCTTTTTCTGGTGTATGAACGTGAATTAAGATTAGTACACAACAATGCTAAATACATTCTCTAAATAACAGATCTATAGTACAAAATATAGTACACTATATTCAGTAAGCTTCTATTGATTAAAACATACACTATATGTCAAGATTTATCTGAATCTTGTAATCTAGAGAAACAACTGACCCGAAGAGATCTCACATTTCAAAGCATATCCTTGGCACTACCCACATCTTACTACTATAGAAACACAGGAGATGACACAACATTGTTCAAATAGATGCTGAGCAGCCAGATATAGGAGTCTATATAGTCTTCCAAACCATACATGAGCAATAGCGTGGCACAACATGACTGCACACTAGAATGGTAGACATAACTATGATTTTTTTTTTTTGCTTTTCTGAAGTTTATTTAGACCCTTGATATTATCTGAAGATAAAAATAAATCACAGATGTAAACGGCTTGCCTTTCTATCTTACAAGCCACTGCAGTTCTCTGATTATGAGTCAGTCATAGGTTCATCTGCAGAAGAATGACTCAGTATAAACTTTTAAACAATAGTTATTTTTCTACTACACTATCAAATGAAACAATTAAAACACTATGCAGTAAATAGTGCACACATTTACTAAATATTAAAATTAATGCCGTTTTTGTTCAAGCTAGGGAGATCATTTTATAAAATATGGCCTTGGTACATATGCAGTACAAAAATACAGCTCTTTTTGCAGTAAGTATGGATAGCTATTTCTATTTAAATACTGAGAGAGGATATTCCCCAATAGGGACATGTGAAACCCACATTAAATTGAATGTATTTTACATCCTTCACTGGAGAAGCCCTCCTTGCCCGCAACACACACACATCCAATATGGTAATGGTTTGCTAAAAGCCAGCTCAACGCAGATATCAGATAATGTTTTCACACCCCCCAGCCAAATTCTACACGGTTAACAAAGCAAAGCGGTCTTTGGAGGGGCAAAGTTAGCAAAATAAGCGTTTGCCACAAGTGAAAAGAACAGCTCAAAACACACAGACACTGCCCCTTTAAAAGCGTATATGGCCCGCCCACACTGCCTATGAGAGAGCCAGAAATTGAGAGAGCTTTCTGCATTCAAACAACACATCAAATACATGCAAGAACCCTTAAGCACATCGCCTAGCAGAGCGACAAGTGGAAGGGGTTTTTTGCATGGAACACTTACTGATCGGCTCCTCCAGGCAGGGAGATGTCAGGCGGGTTTTAGCCTTGCAAGTACGTCTCCCCCACCTCAAAAAAAATGAAAATAAAGCAACAGCCCGGAGTATGTCTGTGTCTGGGCAGGGTCTGAGCGGCAGCCCTGAGTACGAATCTGCGCCCCGGCAGCAGCAGCAGGCGCCGCCTGAGGCTGAATCAATCCCTGGGCAGCAGCCGCCGCCGCCAGACCCTGGGCAACAAGCTGAGTCTGATGTGTCTGTCCCTGGCTGGGGGCTGAAGCCGTGTCCCGCACATGAGCTAGGCAGCAGCAGTCGCCTAAGCCCGTCTCAGTCCCTGGGCAGCCGCCGCCGCCTTGCCCCCAGCAGCCAGATCCAGAGTCGGAGCCGAGCCGCAGCGTGTCCCTAAGTGGGAGCGGGTGGCCGCAGCCCTGCCCCTGCCCACGAGCCTGAGCCCGGACAGCCGCCGCTGCCGCCGGGCTCGCTGAAGCCCCTTCCCGTGCGGGTGCGCAGAGCCCCCCGCCGCCCCTACCTGCCAGCGTGTGAGGGGGACCCACTGCAGCCCGGCGGAGGCGGCCGCTGCCCGGCTGGAAAGTCCCTGGTGCTCTGCCCCGGCTCCCCCCGCCCCGCACTTCCTCTCCCGCCCGCCCGCCCAGGCTGGAAATCCCCAGCACGGCGCGCTGCTCTGCCTCTAGTCCTCGCACACCGAGGGGCGGCTCCCTCCAGCCGGGCTCCTTAGCGCGCAGGCGAGAGGGGGCCGGGCCTGGCCTGCGGCCCGCCCCGGCTGCACCTGATGCCGCCGCCCCCTAGGGGAACTCGCTGGCCGGCCGGGCGGCTGGCCGGGCCCGTGCCCGTGCCAGCGGAGAGCTGGTAGGGGCCAGCACCAGCCCAGCCCTCAGCAAGCCGGGGGACGGGGTGGCCCCCGCAAGGCGCAGCGATGGTACCGAGCAGTGTGGCCGCTGCCGCTAACACGGCTCCTCCGCCGCACCCACGGGCTCCTCGGCGGACGCCTGGGAGGTGTAACGCGCGGCGTTGCCGCGGGGCCCCCCGCAGGCTGCTCCAGCCCGCACAAATGCACATGCGCCCCGGCTGGAGAAGTCGAGCTGGAGTAGACGGTCAGGGAGAAAGCGGCTGAAGGAGGCCGGGGCAAGACAAGCGGGGCTAGGGGGCAAGAGGTGCAGTTGCCCCCACCCGCAACCCTTGCTTTGTCCCTGCCCTTAGATTTTTCCTAGGTCTAGATGCTCAATTATGTCTTCCACAGTTTGCTCCCCCCCCCCCCAACTTTACAAGATATAATAGAATCACATATAAAGTTCTGTATGCTGTCCCATTTTCCCCTCCCCTCAGAAATGATGTCCCAGGGGAAAAGTGAAAAGGGGTGAGGGAAAGAGGAGATGGACTGTGAAGAGGGAGAAAATCATGCAGAGGACTAGAATGGGAAGAGGGAGCATAGAAAGGAAGGAAATGGATTATCACATATGAAAATACAATCCATTTTTACCTAAAATCACTCCATCCTCAGCTGCACTAAACTCCTAACCAATGGGGACCAAAGAACCCCACCCAAAATTGAATGATCTTCAGGAGAGAGTGACTAGACCAAACCCCTAAAATACCAGTATACAAATCACTAGGACAGATGATAAAAACGAGCTAGACTGCTAGTTCTCTACACAAAACTAGCAAATTGCTTCAGTGCAGTGGAAAGTGCAAAACTAAGACCTGCTCTCACGATAAACTAGAGGTAACACAGAGTCACACAGCTGTGCAAACCCAGAAAGAGTGTGCAACCACCGTGACAGAGAACAGATTGAAAGAGAAAGATATTTTCTACTCCAGTGTCCAAAAGAAAAGGAAGTATGAGAAATGTATTTACTCAATTATAAGAAATGATAAGAGACTTCACATTAAACAGCAAAGGGGGGGGACGGTACATAACTGGGAAAAAGATGGCAGCAATAGTATCACGTTATTTAGAGCAAACTGCTACTAAATCAGCAGTAGATAATGTTAACTAAACACAAGGGGTTTAACCCCCAATATAAAATGTTAAACTCTGTCTTTGGCAGATGCTTTATGAACTGAATCTACAGGTGACAGATAGAAGATTCTCTTTTACACATGGACAACTTTTGTATAGTTTGTCATGTCAGTAAAACATAGCATTGAACTGAGAGGAAGTGAGGGCGGGTGGCGGAGGAACAGACAATTGGGGCCCAGTGCAGGTTTTTATTGTGAACCCCCTCCCACAGCAGTGCCATCCCTAATCCAGGAGCGCCGCCAGCTTTTTTGCTGCACTAGGCGGCGGAAGGTCCCACCCCCGAAATACCGCCCCCGACAGAGGTGGTGGAAGGTCCCGCCCCCGAAATACCGATGACAACGGGGGCGGCTGAAGATCTGGCTGCCGCAGTCGCCAAAATGTTAGCGCCCTAGGTGACCACCTAGGTCGCCTAATGGGTAGCGCCGGCCTTGCCCTCATCCCAACTCAGTTCAGGGGTGCAGAGGGAACTAGAGAGCGAGCCTCCCCCACGCTTCCCTGCAGCAGCAGCTCCAACAGCTCCTGTGTCCAGTGGGGCTGAGCCCAGCACCTGCTCTCACCCTGCAATGATGGCTTCCATGGTTAGTGTGTCCACAGGGCTAAGTCATGGTGTGCAAGGTCACAGTGCCACTCAGGTTTGGCCCACCAAACCTCATATGATGGCGGGTGGGCCAAACCTGAGGGGCATTGTGACCCTACACTTCAGGCTGCAATGCATGGAACAGGCTGCCAGGCCTAGCCCCACAGGACACAGGAGCCATCCCTGAGGGGTGTGTTATGGACACAGAAAAAAGTCACTGATAGATGTTATCCGTGACTTTTCACGTAATGAAAACCTGCAGCCTTAATAATGATACAAACTTGCAGACCTCCCAGGGCCTTCTGAGGTACTTTGCCCCCTGGGCGCCTGCACTGGCTGTTCCTCTGCCTGTGGAGAGGAGGTTCTGTGGCCTTTGTCTACCCTAGACTTTTCTGAGAACTGTTTCACTACTAACAGAGCAGCCCCTCCAACGAGAGGAATGGTGGCAGAATTGCTGTAAGCTAGCCACCAATGGTTTTGACACATTATTTAGACCTGCTGAATATTAATTAGATGGAACATTAAATAGATGTCCTAGCGAACAGGAGTGGCTAACAGGAGGATTTTGCAAGGGAGTTCTCCAGGCAGGGACGGCTCCAGCTTTTTTGCCGCCCCAAGTGGCAAAGTGAAGAAAAAAAAAAAAAAAAGATAAAGCCGATCAGCAACAGCTCAATCGGGCCACTCCATTCTTCGGCGGCAATTCGGCGGCGGGTCCTTCACTCTCTCTCTCTTCCTCTTCGGCGGCAACTCAAAGAGGAAGAGAGGGACTGAGGGATCCTCTACCGAATTGCTGCCAAAGACCCAGATGTGCCGCCCCTTTCCATTGGCCGCCCCAAGCACCTGCTTTCTTCGCTGGTGCCTGGAGCCAGCCCAGTCTCCAGGTGAAGGAGGAGTGATTACGTCATCCTTGGGGTAAGTTTGCAGGGCCGGCTTTAGGAAGTGCAGGGCCCGATTCCAACAGTTTCGATGGGGCCCCGACAGGCATGACTAAAAAAAAAAAAAAAAAAAACATGTAAAAAAACCACGTGGGGCTTGTACTCACCGGGCCGCGCTCCTAGTCTTTGGTGGCGGGTCCTTCGCTTGCTCCAGGTCTTCGGCGGCACTGAAGGACCCGCCGCTAAAGACCCCGAGTGAGTGAAGGACCCGCCACCAAAGTGCTACCAAAGACCCAGAACACTGTCGGGTGAGTAAAAATTAAAAAGGCGCCTCTAGCCAGGGAAGGGATTCTCTGCCACTTGTCCCCCACTCTGGGCAGCCCTGCCACTGGGCGTGGGGCCCTCTTAGGTGCGGGGCCCGATTCGGGGGAATTGGTGGAATTGGCCTAAAGCCGGCCCTGTAAGTTTGTTGTCTGTAGTGTGTGTGTTTGTGGTGTGCTTGCTGCTTGCCTGAAACATACCATGTGGTCTGTTTGTTTGTGGGACCGTGTGCTGACTGTATGTGTGCTGAGCCTAGTGGCCTGCTAGGCAAGGATTAAATCATCACTAGTTGCTTGACCCGATCTTTGTGCTATATTTAAAAAGCCAGCTCCTAAGCGACCAGAGGAGCTCGTGGATGGGAGCGGCTAACAGGGAAGTTTTACGAGAGAGTTTAGAGGGGGAGTGTGAAGACGGGGTCTAGATACACTTAACATTCTTTAAACTTAAAGCCAAACACCTCCTGATAAAAAAACAAAACAACAAACGAATGAGCTTCAGGGGTAAAAAGATAATGCAGGCAAAAATCCAGCAACAGAATCAGGGCTATCCAGTTTATTTCACCCATTGCAGCATCTATGATTACTTGCCTTATGGGCAGGTGAAATACATGTGCATTCAGTGCAAGGAGTTCCTGGCCCTCAAAGACCGTGTACGGGCTTTGGAGACCAGAGTGGCTGAACTGGAGAAGCTAAGGGAGACAGAGAGGTATATAGATGAAACTTTCCGGGACACAATAGAATGGTCCCACCCCCGGTCTGACAGCCTCTGTGCTCTTGAGGAGAATGAAAGTCTCAGGGAAGGAGAACATCCAACCTGAGCAGAGGGAAATGATCCCATAGTTGGGATCCTCCTTTTAGATGATGTCGTTGTATCCTTTTGCACTGAGGATACCTCTCCGGCGTAGGGAAGCCCAGTTATTAGGAAGAGACAGGTAATAGTTATGGGGGATTCGATCATTAGAAACATAGATAGCTGGGTTTGCAATGACCAGGAGAACCGCATGGTGACTTGCCTGCCTTGTGCAAAGGTTGCGGATCTCTTGAGACATCTAGATAGACTTATGTGTAGTGCTGGGGGGAAGCCAGTGGTCTTGGTACATGTAGGTACCAATGGCATTGGGAAGGATAGGAGGGAGGTCCTGAAGGCCAAATTTAGGCTGCTGGGTAAGAGATTGAAGTCCAGGACCTCCATGGTAGCATTCTCTGAAATGCTTCCAGTTCCATGTGCAGGGCCAGTTAGACAAGCAGAACTGCAGGGTCTCAATGCGTGGATGAGATGATGGTGTAGGGAGGAGAAGTTTATATTTATTAGGAACTGGGGAAACTTTTGGGAAAGGGGGAGCCTATACTGGAAGGATGGGCTCCACCTAAACCAAAATGGAACCAGATTGCTGGCACTTAAAATTTAAAAGGTCGTAGCGCAGTTTTTAAACTAAAGTCTGGGGGAAAGCTAACAGGTGCGGAGGAGCACGTGGTTCGGACAGTGACATCCTTTAGGGGAGGATCTATTAATGGAGATTCTCTATGTCCTAGTAAGGAGGAGCAGATGGAAGATGATAAAATATTGGTAGGATCTGATGAAAAACAGTCAAATGAAAAAAAGTCCTATTCAATTGCATCATGTAATGGCAGACAGCTAAAAAGTGACAAATTTTTAAAGTGCTTATATACCAATGCTAGAAGTCTAAATAATAAGATGGGTGAACTAGAGTGCCTCGTTTTAAATGAGGCTATTGATATAATAGGCATCACAGAAACTTGGTGGAATGAGGATAATCAACGGGACACAGTAATATATTGGAAGGATAGAACGGGTCATGCTGGTGCGGGAGTGGCACTATATGTGAAAGAAAGTGTAGAATGAACCAAACTGTACCATACAATCTCTGTGGACAGAAATTCCATGCTCTAATAAGAAGAATATAGCAGTAGGGATATATTACCGGCCACCTTACCAGGATGGTGATAGTGACTGTGAAATGCTCAGGGAGATTAGAGAGGCAATTAAAGTGAAAAACTCAATAATAATGGGGGATTTCAACTATCCTTATACTGCCTGGGTATACGTCAGCTCAGGACGGGATGCAGAGATAAAGTTTCTTGACACCTTAAATGACTGCTTCTTGGAGCAGCTAGTCCTGGAACCCACAAGAGGAGAGGCAATTTTTGATTTAGTCTTACATGGAGCACAGGATCTGGTCCAAAAGGTGGCCCGCTTGGTAATAGTCACCATAATATAATTAAATTTAACATTCCTGTGGTGGGGAAAACACTCCACAGCAGCCCAACACTGTAGCATTTAATTTCAAAAAGGGGAACTACACAAAAATGAGAAGATTAGTTAAACAGAAATTAAAAGATACAACACCAAAAGTGAAATCCCTGCAAGCTGCATGGAAACGTTTTAAAGACACCATAATAGAGGCTCAATTTAAATGTATACCCCAAATTAAAAAACATAATAAGAGAACCAAATAAGTGCCACCGTGGATAAACAACAAAGTAAAAGAAGCAGTGAAAGGCAAAAAGGCATCCTTTAAAAAGTGGAACTTAAATCTTAGTGAGGAAAATAGAAAGGAGCATAAACTCTGGCAAATTAAATGTAAAAATATAATTAGGAAGGCCAAAAAAGATTTTGAAGAACAGCTAGCCAAAGACTCAAAAACGAATAGCAAACATTTTTTAAAGTATATCAGAAGCAGGAAGTCTGCTACACAACCAGTGGGGCCACTGGATGATTGAGATGCTAAAGGAGCACTCAAGGACAATAAGGCCATTGCGGAGAAACTACATGAATTCTTTGCATCGGTCTTCACGGCTGAGGATGTGAGGGAGATTCCCAAACCTGAGCCATTCTTTTTAGGTGACAAATCTGAGGAACTGTCCCAGATTGAGGTGTCGTTAGAGGAGGTTTTGGAACAAATTGATAAACTAAACAGTAATAAATCACCAGGACCAGATGGTATTCACCCAAGAGTTCTGAAGGAACTCAAATGTGCAATTGCAGAACTACAGGGGAACCCCGCTATAACGCGCCCTGCGATAACGCAAATTCGGTTATAACGCGGGGCGAGTCCGGCCCCAGCGGCTACAGCGGGCGCTGTGAGTCCAGTGGGCGTGGGGCATTTGGGATCCATGCCCCGGTGGCTGCAGCAGGAGTGACTCTCCCTGCAGCCCCAGCGGGCCCCTGGGGTTCTCACCTCTGTCCCCGGCAGGGCCGGCTCCAGCCCGCTCCAGCGGGCAGTCTGGCCGGGAGAGCGGGTCTTCCGCGGTCCAGCCGGAGGACTGGGCAGGGTCGTGGGGCGGGGCTGCTGCTCTCCGGCCAGCAGTCCGGCCAGCATTGCGGGGCTGCCGTGCTCCAGCCAGCGCTCTGGCCAGGAGAGCGGGGCCCCCGAAGACGACCGCCGCTGGGGCGAATCGGCCTAAAGCCGGCCCTGCTGGCTGCCCCACTTCTCTCTCTCCCTCCACTCTCTCCCTCCCGCTAGCTAGGGCGCACACTCTGCTGCAAACTGAACAGAAGTACAGTGGAACCCTGCTATAACGCAACCCTGCATTTACCGCGATTGAATTTTTTGGACCCCAATGATCGCGTTATAGTGGGGTTCCACTGTACTAACTGTAGTCTGTAACCCATCATTTAAATCAGCTTCTGTACCAAATGACTGGAGGATAGCTAATGTGATGCCAATTTTCAAAAAGGGCTCCAGAGGTAATCCCGGTAATTACAGGCTGGGAAGCCTGACTTCAGTACCGGGCAAACTGGTTGAAACTATAGTAAAGAACAAAATTGTCACACACATAGATGAACATAATTTCTTGGGGAAGAGTCAACATGATTGTTGTAAAGGGAAATCATGCCTCATCAATCTACTAGAATTCTTTGAGGAGGGTCAACAAGCATGTGAACAAGGGGGACCCAGTGGATATAGTGTACTTAGATTTTCAGAAAGCCTTTGACAAAGTCTGTCACCAAAGGCTCTTAAGCAAAGTAAGGTTTCATGCGATAAGAGGGAAGGTCCTCTCATGGATTGGTAATTGGTTAAAAAATAGGAAACAAAGGGTAGGAATAAATGTTTAGTTTTCAGAATGCAGAGAGGTAAATAGTGGTGTCCCGCAGAAGTCTGTACTGACCCCAGACCTATTCAATATATTTATAAATGATCTGGGAAAAGGGGTAAACAGTGAGGTGGCAAAAGTTACAGATAATACAAAATTACTCAAGATATTTAAATCCCAAGCAGACTGCGAAGAGCTACAAAAGTATCTCTGAAAACTGCGTGATTGGGCAACAAAATTGTAGATGAAATTCAATGTTGATAAATGCAAAGTAATGCACATTGGAAAACATAATCCGAACTATACATATAAAATGATGGGATCTAAATTAACTGTTTCCACTCAAGAAAGAGATCTTGGAGTCATTGTGGATAGTTCTCTGAAAACATCCACTTAATGTGCAGCGGCAGTCAAAAAAAAGTGAACCGAATGTTGGGAATCATTAAGAAAGGGATAGATAATAAGACAGAAAATATCATATTGTCTCTATATAAATCCAAAGTATCCCAATATCTTGAATACTGTGTGCAGATGTGGTCGCCCCAACTTAAAAAACATATATTGGAATTGGAAAAGGTTAAAAAAAGGGCAACAGAAAAGATTAGGGGTATAGAACGGCTTCTGTATGAGGAGAGATTAATAAGATTGGGACTTTTCAGAGACGACTAAGGGGGGATAGGATAGAGGTCTATAAAATCATGACTGGTGTCAAGAAAGTAAATAAGGAAGTGTTATTTACACCTCATAACACAAGAACTATGGGTCACCAAATGAAATTAATAGGCAGCAGGTTTACAACAAAAGGAAGTATTTTTTCCACACAACACACAGTCAACTTGTGGAACTCCTTGCTAGAGGATGATGTGAAGCCCAAGACTATAACAAGGTTCAAAAAAGAACTAGATAAGTTCATGGAGGATAGGTCCATCAGTGGCTATTAGCCAAGATGGACAGAGATGGTGTCTCTAGCCTCTGTTTGCCAGAAGCTGGGAATGGGCGACAGGGGATGAATCACTTGATGATTACTTGTTCTGTTCATTCCCTCTAGGGTACCTGGCACTGGCCACTGCCGGAAGACAGGATACTGGGCTAGATGGACCTTTGGTCTGACCCAGTAGTGCCCACCTATGTTAGTATTCCCACAATCAGTGCCATTTATGGAACTGCTCTTGTGAAAAGGATTGTAACCTAAGTTGTCCAAAGTAACAAAAGTCCAACTCAGCCTGTTATATAGAATTGTTCATGAAAGTCAGCAAAAGTCGGAGACAAATAGACTGATACAAACCGCCTTGCTTAAGTTAAAGGAACTGTGCTAAGGCGGCTTCAAGTCTGCTGGTAAGGTGATTGGCTGACTTGGCAATAAACTGAAAGATTCTAGAAAGGAGAGAAAATGTTTATAATTGAAATCACTGAAATGTGTTTTGATTGGTTAATTTTAATGAGATGAGGTTGCCAACTCTACTTGGACATTGTTTAGTGAGGAGGGAGGGGGTCACTAGATCGGAGCAGTAGGATCAGTGGACCATAAGCAGCAAGATTTACCATCATGGCTGTCACCCCCTCTGCGTCCTGGGACCACAGAATCCACCATGACACCCTTGGGCCTTCATTATCCAGATCCTGAAAGATATCCTGTCCAGGACGGAGAGAAGGAACCAAATGACATCACCACCTCAATCAGTCTCAGCGAGGTCCTGAACACCACCTGGGATATGAGACTTTGTTTTCACTGTGATTACCTTCCTCATGTGTTACTATTCTTCCCCATATACTTCTCCTCTTTCCTACATCTCTAGCCAAGAAGAGTCTAGCCCATCTGCCAAGACAACTACGCCTTGCTCAACAATGCTGTGAGCCTGGGCCCGGAAAGGCAAGCGAGAAGCAAAATTTTAAACAGCCCCTACACGCTCGTACAAGTTTACCAGGTCTCAGAATAGCTGATAAGACTATGCTGGGCCTGTGTTTCTCCAGTAACAAGGTTGCAAATAAAAGTCAGCACCTGCTTTTTCTTTTTATGCATTTTTTGGTCTTCCCTTTTGTGTGTGGTTTGTCTTAAAGTAAATAGATTTGGACTCCCAAAAGCGCCATGCCATCTAAGCTAACTTTTTTTTTCCCCCCGAAAAAGGGAGTGAATACCATCTAAAAGACTGTTTGCAGTGTTGCTGTTGCCCAGACCTGAATAAGAACTCCGTGTAAGTTCAAAAGCTTGGCCCTTTCACCAGCAGAAGCTGGCCCAATGAGAGATATTACCTCACCCACCTTGTCTCTCTAAAAGACTGTCAAACAAAGAGTTTCCCTATTAAAAAAAATCTTTATACAGCAAAAGGGAAAGGAAATTATTATTATTCAAATGAAAGCCTTACCTAATACTTTACATTTCAAATGTTTTAAATGTTGTTCCTTCTTTTTTTGAATCTTTATAATAAAAGATTACAAATATTTTTAGTGGTGGGTGTTATAATGGGAGGAAGCCAGTAATAACTTGACACAAAACTCCAAACTACATTTCACTGTTTAATGTAATAAATGAACGAGGGTTTTGTTAACATCTTGTCTCTTGTTGGGCCTAGGACACCCTTTACCAATACAGTGTACAATTGCCACAACAACAGTGCATGATTTTTTTTTCTGAAGCTTACAATAGGCTACTGGGTGTGAGAAAGGTAAGGAAGCAGAGAATCCTTGTCTCTAGTGAAGGTGGGATAGTCGCAATTTACAGCAATTCATGTGAACTGTTGTAACTTGAAAGTACGGTGTGTCCAACCCTAGTTCTGCTGTTTAGGATGCATCTTTGCCCAGCTCCTGTGCATGGCACTCCCTCCAACCATTGCATACTAGTGATTTGTGCATGCCTATCCCCAGGGCCGGCTTTAGGAAGTGCGGGGCCCGATTCGAACAGTTTCCACGGGGCCCCGACAGGGATGACTAAAAAAAAAAAAAACACGTTAAAAAAAACATGTGGGGCTTGTACTCATCGGGCCGCGCTCCTAGTCTTTGGCGGCGGGTCCTTCACTCGCTCCGGGTCTTCGGCGGCACTGAAGGACCCGCCGCCAAAGTGCCACCAAAGACCCGGAGCGAGTGAAGGACCCGCTGCCAAAGACCTGGAGCGCCGCCGGGTGAGTAAAAATTAAAAAGGTGCCTCTAGCCAGGGAAGGGATTCTCTGCCACTTGCCCCCCACTCTGGGCGACCCTACCACTGGGCGCGGGGCCCGATTCGGGGGAATTGGTGGAATTGGCCTAAAGCCGGCCCTGCCTATCCAACAGTTTCTATTCCTAAAGAAGGTGCTTGAGTTTTCATTCCTAACTGACGTATTGGTTATTTGGATAGGACTTAACTGGCAGAACCCAGTTCCTACATTTCTTTTACTACAAAGTTTTCAAGCACGTTGCCTCTTTGCCTTGTTTTTATGATACTACATGCATATTGACACTAGGGGATTATGAATTTCTCTCCAGTTCAATAATTTGAGTTAAGATAATGTTTCCAAACTCCAAGGTTGGAACACGTGCACAGTGTAGTTTCTCAGGTATTCATCTTTATGACCTTTGTGACTTTCTGTTTCACCTTCCTGATAAGTGTTCTGAGGAATAACTCCCATTATAAACAGCATATTCTTCAGATTCACATTATGAAGCTGCTGCTTACACTACTTCTTTACTGCTGTGGCATAGCCTGGGAGAACTGCTGTTTTTCCTGCACCTTGGGCATAGGCATCATTTATTGCATCCCAGGAATGGTATACGGATTCCCGTGGGCTCATTTCAGCTGCTGCTAGGGAATAATCTTTGATGTAATAGCCTTGCTTGAGAAAAGATTTATCCATTTGGTGTCTTTCTAGTTTGAAATTCCTGGAAAGTGATGGCTTCCTAAGTGAGAAGAGTATCTGAAGTGAAATTTTCCTCTGAAGGTTATTTATTTAAGTAGCATGTTTAAGGGGTATGTTAGGTGAGGTTCCCTTTTTTTTAAAAAAAAAAAGGCTAATTTGACTCCTGAGTTGCCTTACATGTCTCTTTCACAAATAGTAGTTGCCATCCTGCTGAAGGTGCTAGCATTGCACATCGAGACTCTGATCTTGGGGCCTCTCTTTACGACATTAACTAGCTAACTAATCGTGGTAGACTCTCCAGTGTCTTGAAACTATTGAGAGAGGTAACGAGCCAGCTCCCCAGCTCTCCCAACCCTACAGCTGCTGGGCTGATTCAGCCCCCAGCATAACTTAGTTCATGATCCAAAGCCCATTGAAGTCCAAACAAATTTTCCCATTTATTTCAATGGACTTTGGATCAGGCCCTTAGAGATGCTCTAAATTATGCCTGACAGCAATGGTCCCAAGAGGCAGTTCCGCAGAAGAGAAATCAATGGAGCACTGTAATGCTCCAGTCAAACCTCTTCTCCCTCAGCCCATCCCCTAAGCTGGGGTGAGAGGGAGAGTGGTGCAGAACTAGTAACAATTTCTCTGTGCCAGCCGGAGAGTCCCCTATGACAGCTGAATCTGTGTGTAGCTGGCAAGAGCATTTTTAAAGCTTCCTTGTGCACTGGAGCAGCACAAAACACCCTTAGCAGGAACCAGATTTGGCCCAAAAGCTCTCCCCAGATGTAATGTGCCTGTTGTACATAACTAACAACTTCAATGACTCTACTAAACACCTGGCAGAGGAGAAAGGCGGACAGAGCGTAACAGACCATCTCTGTAACTCTATTTATTGATCCTGATTTGCTCATTTCATGGGTAATACACCCATCCTTGAACAATCTTTATGATCTGTTGTCCATCAGATATCACAAGGCCTTACCTAGAAGCAAAAGATCTCAGCCAGTGCTGGCATAAAGATCAGAGGTATTAACTGGGTATATATTCAAAACTGAGAGTTGTTCATTAGGTATTACAATGGATAGAATAGAATCAATAGCAACACTCATGCACTGAAGAGTTTTTCTAGAAACCTGAGGGAAAGTAATCTATACCCTCATCCCTTCTCAACTCAATGCCCTGAGAGTGACAGAGCCTTTTTCACAATGGCACCTAAGTTCCCATTGTTGAATTGCATGGAACTTAACTTATATACTAGATACAGGTCATGATCCTAGGCTATTGGGGAATCTTCCACTCCCAAGTCAGTTTCTCAGACAGGCTGTCTAGAAACATCTTTATTAAGCTGGCCCTTCCCTGCCAGATTTTAAGAGTGCTGTGAAGCTTGAAAGCTTGTCTCTTTCACCAACAGAAATTAATCCAATAAAAGCTTTTATGGTGTCTAGTATAGTCAAGGCTTCTGGACTATTTCACAAGTGTCTTATCCAAGACTTTAATCTGTGTTAATACAAAGTAATACATTTCCTTCTGAATATCTGCCTCATAGTACAACCCTTGTATTGTCCTCTATTTGGGAGCCATATGACCCTGCCTTTGACTGTTCACCCCGATTTCAATATTCTCATCCAACTACCCACCTCCTTTTGTGGTTGGAGACAGTTTATCCTGCCTTGTACAGTTTCATGATCTGGTTAGGATTAGGGTTTGGAGAGACTTCCCTTCAGACTTTTAGACTCCAGACAATAATAAGCACGTTAGAGGAGGGATAATAACACACCAGCAGTTCTTCTTCTCCAAAGGTATCTTTTAACTGGATTCTACTACAGAATTTGGGGGGAAACATTTTCACAGACTGATTTTTTATTTCAGATGATTTCACCCTAGCATAGAAATGTTCCATAACAGTTTGGGGAGCTCTCTGCTTCCTGCAGATAACTCAAGGAACAATGCTGACTTGGCCTCAGAATGAGGTAGGCATACCTCTGCCACAAAAGGCTAAAGATCTTGGAGAGCTATAGCTCCAGTCTCTCCAACACTGGGGAGTTGAGTCCCAGCAATGATCTTCATATCAAATGTGCTCAGTTTACAAGTAAAAATGTTTTTAAAACTTAACTGCCAGGCCTGCAGTCTGACAATCAAGGTGGTTTCTTTCCTTCTCACAAATCACCACTTGTTGCAGATCAAATGACACCCTCACTGGCACCTGTACAATCCCTGCTATCTCCAATTTACAACCTTCACTGACACCTGTGCTGCTCCACTAGCCATCAGCAGGGTTGTGCAAGTATAATTGAGGGCATCATCATTCTGAACAAAAAGGTCCAAGTCAGAGATTTCCTTACCTCCCCCCTCCAACACTCCCATCACTCCCCCGTCAGTGGTCAAGCCAACCAAGATGAAGAACATACCAAGAACCAGGAATATACCAACATGTCACCTGAAGGTTCAAGTGGTGTATCAACAACCAAACAGCCCAAAGCACAAACCCAGCTACCTAATGAAGAAACAGTGTCTCCACAACCTAAATTCAGTTCCTAATGTTTGTCGGTCAAACTTTTCCCATTTACTGAAATTACAAAAGATGGCCACTGGTACACCTCTTGCAAATAAGCTTATGAAGAAAGAAAGCTTCCTACTGCTACAATTGGTAAAACTGGAGGAGCTTGGTTTGCCAGACTGATCAGCAAAGCCAATGCTGACAAACTAGATGAAAAGGCTACAAAACAGCAAGCCTCTGGACTGTATCGACATGCAGAAAGCCTTATAAGCCAGTCACTGTCAAAGCAGTTTTAGAAGTACTTTATGAGGCTGTTAATAATACTGGAGACACAACACAGTTTATGTGAACAAACATGGTTGTCATATCACACTCTCTATTTAAGCAAGAGATGCCACACACTACAAACTAGAGGCCATGTGTTAAGTGCATTGTCACTGGTTAACCCTGAAGTTGGACTCTGGTTCCGAACAAGACTGGCAAATGCTCACCAGCTTTCTGCAAGAAACTCAATTGACTGGTTAGAAGCATGGGGTGCAACAGTGAAAGATTCAACAGTTGAAAAAGTGAAAAACTCTCACCACCCTAAAAAAATTTGCATACATGGCTGATGAATGCACCCATGTAAATGGGAATCAAGTATTAAGTCATTGCATACATTATCTTGATATCAGAGGTAGGCCAGTAGATGCATTTCTAGATGTTTAGATTATAGAAGACACATTGGCTGCATCTGTGACAACCCACATCTTAGAAGAGTTAATTGCTTGTAAATTGGACACCAAACAGATGGCTGCTTGTGCATTTGATGGAGCTGCAAACTTCTCTGGAAGACATGGTGGAGTAAAAGCCTTGCTCAGAGAAAAGCGTAATCCCAATCTCTCCTATACACACTGCAGAGCAGAGGCCATCTTAACTTCAGTACCTGAAAAGATAATGGAGCAAATAATTAAGGAATCAATTTGCAAACACCTAGAAGATAATGAGATAAGTAATAATCAGCATGGATTTGTCAAGAACAAAGCATATCAAATCAACCTAATAGCTTTCTTTAACAGGGTAACAAGCCCTGTAGAGAGTGGGTAGATGTGGTATATTTTGACTTTAGTAAGGCTTTTAATATTGAATCACATGACCTTCTCATAAACACACTAGGAAAATACAACCTACATGGAACTACTATAGGCTGGGTGCAAAACTGGTTGGAAAACTGTTCCTAGAGAGTAGTTATCAGTGGTTCACAGTCAAGCTGCAAAGGCATATCGAGTGGGGTCCCACAGAGATTGGTCCTCGGTCTGGTTCTGTTCAATATCTTCATCAATGATTTAGATAATGGCATAGAGAGTACACCTATAAAGTTTGTGGATGATAGCAAGCTGGGAGGGCTTGCAAGTGCTTTGGGGGATAGGATTAAAAGTCAAAATGATCTGGACAAACTGGAGAAATGGTCTGAAGGAAATAGGATAAAATTCAACAAGGACAAATGCAAAGTACTCCATTTAGGAAGGAACAATCAATTGCACACATACAACACAGGAAATGACTGCATAGGAAGGAGTACTATGGAAAGGGATCTGGGGGTCCTAGTGGATCACAAGTTAAATATGAGTCAACAGTTTAACACTGTTGCAAAAAAAGCAAATATTCTGGGATGTATTAGCAGGAGTGTTGTAAGCAAGACACCAAGTAATTCTTCCGTTCCACTCTATGCTGATTAGGCCTCAGCTGGAGTACTGTGTCCAATTCTGGGTGCCACATTTCAGGAAAGATGTGGACAAATTGGAGAAAGTCCAGAGGAGAGCAGCAAAAATGATTAAAGGGTCTAGAAAACATGACCTGTGAGGAAAGATTGGGTTTGTTTAATCTGGAGGAGAAAAGACTGGAGGGGGGAGGGCATGATAACAGTTTTCAAGTACATAAAAGGTTGTTACAAGGAGGGAGAAAAATTATTGTTATTAACCTCTGAGGATAAGACAAGAAGCAATGAGCTTAAATTGCAGCCAGGGAGGTTTAGGTTGGACATTAGGAAAAACTTCCTAACTGTCAGGATAGTTAAGCACTGGAATAAATTGCCTAGGGAGGTTGTGGAATCACCACCATTGGAGGTTTTTAAGAGCAGGTTAGACAA
Source organism: Trachemys scripta elegans (assembly GCF_013100865.1). NCBI lineage: Eukaryota > Metazoa > Chordata > Testudines > Emydidae > Trachemys > Trachemys scripta. The sequence continues at coordinate 21,713,461 of NC_048301.1, forward strand.
TCACTTGTCAGGGATGATCTAGATAATACTTAATCCTGCCTTGAGTGCAGGGGACTGGATTAGAAGACCTCTCAAGGTCCCTTCCAGTCCTACGATTCTATGATCTACTCAACTAGAACTAGTACGGGCTTCAGAATCTTCAAAAGACATTTAAAAAGCCATAAATTTAATGTCTTCGTTATACTCTTTTTTTCAACAAGTGTCCAAAAAGACTGAACGTCTTGGAAAAAATAAGATATTCTGGGACTGAAGTTCAAATTAGTCCAATGTGGGAAAACCTCCTGACTTTCTTGTGAGCAATCCTTAGCTATTGTCTTAAAATTACTGCACCCTTTATTACTGGCTTAGTGAAGTATCTACCAAGTTGGGATGGATCTAAGTAGTGAGACTAGTAGACTTCTTTTGCTACTATGTTCAGAGAAGACAATCCCCATTCTCTCTCTTGTAAGTCTACTGTTGAAACCACTTGGGTTATTAAACAATGCCACCCAGGCATCTGGTACAACAGCAGTAGATTTTTGTCCAGCAATAGAAGTTACACTTGGATCAGAGAGATAGCCAATGAAAAAGTACTGGAAGAACCAAACACTTCAGTCCAGAAGTTGACTAATGAAGGCACTTACACTGAATCCTTAACTGAAGAGGACAAGAAGTGGTTGTTAAGCCAGCTGAAAAAGTACACAGACTTGATTCTTACAAATCTACAACAGCAACTTCTGGATTCTACTCAACCACTACGTAACTTTTACAGATGCCTGTCTTATAAAACACTGATACTTGAATGGAATGAGGCACTACCAGCAATGGGGCTAGTATGTGATGAGGACAGAATAGATAATTTGAACACAGAATGGAATGTCAGACGACAAATGAAGGTTTGACTTCAACTTCTTTTTTATCATCACTAGTTGCTTGACCCGATCTTTGTGCTATATTTCCTGGGATGAAAGAAGCAGGAATTCATCTCTTGCTACCCCCAGTTACAAAAGCTACAGTTGAGTGTTCTTTTTCCTCATTGAATAGAATTTTGTGTTCTGGAAGAAGTCGAATTCTGCAAGATCATGTGAATGAACTAATGAGCATATCTGTTGAAGGACTGGAAGTACCATACACACAAGAAGCCACCAAAGATGAACACATTGCATTCAGAAGTACATTAACAGAGTTATACAAAATTACAGCAAGAAACCAAGAAGGATGTAGATGTAGTGCTTCACAGAAGGCTTGAGTAGCCAACTTTAATTTGTTTGATAATTTTAAAACATGAGTTAAATCTAATAAAATGATTGTGAAACATTTTTTAGTTTTTACTATGGTACTATGCAGCCCACCTTCGCCTTCACGGTCTCACCCTTTACCACCCCCCCCCATCTAAATTTGAACAGCCCCCCAAATTTCAATTCCTGGGGAAAATACTGGGTCAAATTCTCCTCTTTTGTCTTCCAGTGTACATCCAAAGTATGTCAGATTAAATCTGTCAAGTCAGTTAACTTCAGTGAAGTTACTCTAAATTTAAAACAGTGTAATGGAGAACATAATTGGGCCTCAAAACTGGACCAACATGTAGCAAACAGTAGACAATCTTATAGAACCATAAACAGGGTCCCCAAATATCCCTTAGGCATTAGGGCAGATTCTGATCTCAATTACATGGTGGAAATCTGGAGTAGCTCTATGAATGTCAATGGAGTTACTCCAGATTTATATTGGGATAATGGAGATCAGCATCTCAACTGAGATTAGTGTCTGTTTCCATTAGGTGGGCTTCTCACCACAGTGGTTGCAGGGAGCTCCTTTCACTGAATGAAGATGAGTTATTTCCATTATTGTTATAGAAGGATCTCTCTCTTATTATCTTTCACAAATTTCAAGACATGCTGTCTTTGTAGCAAGAAGGCAGCTCTTAGAATGGAGCACCTTTTGGGAATTACAGATAGACAATGTTGCCAACTCTCACAATTTTATCATGCTTCTTGAAATATTTGGTATTTTGCTCAAGGTCCCAGCTCCTGGAGTGATGTGATTATGTGAAAAGCTCTCTCTCTCTCTCTCGTGCGCACGCGCTCTCTTGTGCGCTTTCTCTCGTTATCTCTTTTAAAAGTAATTTCTAGCCCTCATGGTTGCAGAGAAAAGCTTGAAAAGTGTGAGCTGAGCATACCCAAAAGGCTCAGGAACCAGAAGACAAAGAAAAAGAACCCAGAACATATTGTTTTAAATCTCATGATTTTTAAGTCAATCTTACATTTTTTTCAATATTTCCAATGCTGGGGTGGCAATACTGTATAGATCATCTTCGCTGTTGGATAAAACTCTTCACCACATTGAAAAACTGAATCAAGCCAACAGTAAATTTACTAAAAATGAATCACACGTACCGTACACTCTTGGCTGCATTAAAATATCATCTGCTGCTTACAAAATTTTTATAGCACAGTCAAGGCTAATGGAAAATCATAGCTTTCATCCTGCAGAGACCCAATATGTGACAACTTTAAGAAGTGAGAGTCATAACAAAAATAGAAGCTAATGATACTTGAGATAGATGAGATTTGTTTCTTTAGCATAAACTTTTCTAGACCAATGGACCAAATTCTTCTTTCAGTTACACTAGTATAAATCTAGAATAAATCCACTAAGTCAATTGACTCCATTGATTTCAATGGATATATATGCTAGAATTAATTCATACCAGTTTTAGTGAGCAAATTTGTCCCTCAGTTTCAAGAGTCAGCATTCTTCTTTAGTCAAAATCTAGTAATTCAATGAGATAGAAAAAAAAAAAACACCACTGCAATAGTTCAAATTGTAAACTCTTTGAGGCAAGGAATGTATCTTGTGTTTATTCTGTATAGTACCATGGTAGATTAAGGAGCTAAGAGTTCTAAAATAACAAATGTCCTCATATTTGTGCAAATATAATAATTTGTGTGTGTTTGCGCTGCTAAAAGAACATTAAAGTTGCAAAGGCAAGCACTCAAAAGATAGGAAATGCCAGAATTAAGGTTGCCTGTGTATATGCATTATAATATAGTCTTTAATCATACAACCACACTGTTTTTCCACAGGACCTCTATCATATCCCCTCTTAGTCATCTCTTTTCCAAGATGAAAAATCCCAGTCTTTTTAATCTCTCCTCAGAGAACCCGTTCCATGCTCTATCATTTTTGTGGTCCTTCTTTGTACCTTTTCCAATTCTAATGTATCTTTTTTGAGCAGGGGCTATCAAAACTGAATGTAGTATTCAAGGTGTGGGCATACCAAGAGTTTATCTAGTGGCATTATGATATTTTTCTGTTTTATTATCTATCCCTTTTGTTATGGTTCCTAACATTCTGTTAGCTTTTTTGACTGCACATTGACCGGATGTTTTTAGAGAAGTATCCACAGTGATGCCAGGATCTCTTTCTTGAGTGGTAACAGCTAATTTGGATCCCATCATATTGTATGTATAGTTGGGATTATGTTTTCTAATGTGCATTACTTTACATTTATCAACACTGAATTTCATCTGCCATTTTGTTGCCTGGTCACCCAATTTTTATGAGATCCCTTTGGAACTCTTCACAGTCTGCTTTGGACTTAACTGTCTTGAATAATTTTGTATCATCTGCAGTACTGATCCTGGGGGAACACCACTATTTATCTCTCCATTCTGAAAACTGACCCTTTATTTCTACCATTCGTTTCCTGTCTTTTAACCAGTTACTGATCCATGATAGGATCTTCCCTTTTATCCCAGGATTACTTTGCTTAAGAGACTTTCGTGAGGGACCTTGTCAAAGGCTTTCTGAAAGTCCAAATACACTACAGCCACTAGACCACCCTTGTCCAGGTGTTTGTTGACCCCCTCAAAAAATTCTAATAGATTGGTGAGGCATGGTTTCCCTTTACAAAAGCTGTATTGATTCTTCCCCAACAAATCATGTTCATCTACATGTCTGATAATTGCGTTGTTTGCTATAGTTTCAACCAATTTTCCTGGTACTGAAGTTAGGCTTACTGGCCTGTAATTGCCAGGATCGCCTCTGGTCAGACTAATCAGTCCAAGTCTCTCCCTGTAGACTCCCTGTCTAAGTCCTAGTCTCTCATCTCCCCTCCCAGTTGCTCTCCATGACCAGCCACTCCCAGTCTCATTACTCAGTCAGTCACTGCCCCCCCCCCAAATCCTTGTGCAATCCATCCCTGCCCTCCCCTCAACCTCCAGGTGTCTCTCCCCCTTCCTTTCAGTCCCAGTATCCCACCCCATCCAATCTGTTTTCCCCAGCCCCTTGTCTCAGTCTTCTTGTGCAGCCAGTCCCAGTCTTCCCCCGTGCTTTACTTTTACTTTTTTACTTTTAATGGAGATATCCCATCTCCTAGAACTGGAAGGGACCTTGAAAGGTCATCAAGTCCAGCCCCCTGCCTTCACTAGCAGGACCAAGTACTGATTTTGCCCCAGATTCCCAAGTGGCCCCCTCAAGGATTGAACTCACAACCCTGGGTTTAGCAGGCCAATGCTCAAACCACTGAGCTATCCCTCCCCTCCCTTTGTCCTATCTCAGTATTACTTCTCTCACCAACTTGCTCCCAGTCTCTCCCCTTACTCCCAGTCTCCTTGCCCAGCCAGTCCCAGCCTTCCATCCACTCCTCCTGGGCACCAGTGTGGGGGTCACTGGCAGCCCAGGAGAGACAGGCTCCCTGCTCTCAGTTCTAGTCCCTGGCACAACCCTGAAGCAACTGATTTCAATCTGTGGGGATGGTACGGGTCAGCACTAGGAACTGTGAAGGGGTGGGTCTTGCTCACTGAGGATGGAATCTTTGGAGAGTTTATCTGGTAAAGGCTGAAAAGTCTCTACTGAGCATGTGTAAGTTGAGATTTTTTCAAAGGTTTATAACTTGGCCAAAATTGGGTGGCTTTTCACAGGCAGAGAAAAAGGCACATCCTCCTAACACAAAAGTCACCCAAAGTCAAATTTCAAGTTTGCCTATGAATTTTTTTTAACATTGCAAAACATTTTCCCCCAATTTCATTCTCGGAAATGTCTGAACCATTCTGGCTGAAGCTTTCCAAAAATATTCAGCCTGAAGCTGACACCCAACATGGAAAATTTCAGCACAAATAGTTAACTTTCCACCTATAATGCATGCCTTAGCATGAATGTGCAATTTGGCCAAGTTACGGTTGCCATGTGAAACGGAAATTTGAATTCACTAACATTTTAATTTAAACTCTAAGCCATAGTATTACATTTTTTAACTTTATATATGCAATGATAGTTATAGGCATTTGGTACTGTATCTAGCTGGTAAAGTAAAGGACTGGAAGTCAGGACACCTGGACTCTGTTCCATAATATGGCACTGTAGATGGGTGAGGTAATATCTTTTATTGGACCAGTTTCTGTTGGTGCAAGAGACAAGCTTACACAGAACTCTTCAGTCGGGAAAACATACTCAGGCCTTGGCTACACTTGCAAGTTACAGCGCTGTAAAGGCTCCCCCAGTGCTGTAACTCACTCCCCGTCCACACTGGCAAGGCAATTGCAGCGCTGTATCTCCGTGGTTGCGCCGCTGCATGTACTCCACCTCTCCGAGAGGAATAGCAAGTATTGTGCTGCCGCTGCAGCGCTGCGGCGCCAGTGTGGCCGCCCAATGCACTGTGAATGGCCTCCAGAATTATTCGGCAGTATCCCACAATGCCTGTTCTAGCCACTCTGGTCATCAGTTCAAACTCTACTGCCCTGGCCTCAGGTAACCAACCATGTGACCGACCCTTTACATTTCCCAGGAATTTTAAAAATCCCCTTCCTGTTTGCTCAGCCCGGCATGGTATGGAGTGCTATCAACAAATCTTTCCAGGTGACCATGCCTCCACGCGCCAAGCGAGCCCCAGCATGGAGCAAGGGCGAGTTGCTGGACTTCATCAGTGTTTGGGGGGAGGAAGCTGTACAGTCCCAGCTGCGCTCCAACCGTAGGAATTACAATACCTTCGGGAAGGTATCAGAGGACATGATGGAAAGGGGCCATGACCGGGACACCCTGCAGTGCAGGATTAAAGTGAAGGAGCTGCGGAGTGCCTACTGCAAAGCCCGCGATGCAAATGGCCGCTCAGGTGCTTCCCCCCGTGACCTACCAATTCTACAAAGAGCTGGATGTGATACTTGGGGTTAACCTCACCTCCACCCTGAGCACCACTATGGACACTTCAGAGCCGGTGTGGGGGGGGGAGGAGGAGGAGGAGGAAAACGGGAGTGATGGTGGTGGGCCGGATGGAGACACCCCGGAATCCCTGGAGCCATGCAGCCAGGAGCTCTTCTCGAGCCAGGAGGAAGGTAGCCAGTCGCAGCGGCCGGTACGTGGTGGAGGACAAACAGAAGAGCAGGTTCCCGGTAAGTGGGGTTTTTTTTTCGGGAAGGAATTTTTTCAGTGCGGGCTCTTTGGGAGAGGAGGGTTAGGAATGCATGCCTGGATGTGGAATAGTGCATTGATGTGGTTTATCACATCGCGGTAATCGACCTCGGTAATCTCCTTGAATGTCTCATCCAGAACGTGTGCAATGCGCTTGCGCAGGTTTATCGGGAGAGCCACCGTGGTCCTTGTCCCAGCCAGGCTAACGTGTCCGCGCCACTGTGCCGCGAGGGGACCATTGCTGCACACAGGCAAGCTGCATATGGGCCAGGGCAGAAGCCGCATTGCAGTAGAAGACCCTCCCGTGCTTCCCAAGTCACCCTCAGCAGCGAGATATCGTCCAGGACGAACTCCTGTGGAAAATGTTGGGACAGTGTTCAGTGTAGGTGCCCCCTGAAGCTGTTGGCTCTCCCCAAGTCACAGCAACCCAGAGGACAGTGCAGCCCTGAAACAATCAGTCCCCCTTACTCATCATTTTGAAGCTCCTGTGGGATATGTGTGCTCTGTTTCGGACGGGAAATTATGCTATTGTGTAGACCCTGTGTGTTTTCTACTCCTTAAGTGCGGGGGGAATCCTTACTCTGTCTGGTATAAAGAATGCTGCCTCTGTTAAATGTTGCATTTTGCCTATACAGCTGCATCAACCTTGAGACCTCAGCCATCCCTCTTATCAACCTGCTCAGAGACTGAAAAGACTCAGGAAGAGACCACGAAAAAGCAAAGAAGACATGCTGCAAGAAGTGATGCGGCAATCTATTAAAGAGAATGAGAAAGCACAGGACTGGAGGGAGAGAGAAAGCAGGATCCGTCAGGAAAACGCAGTGCACCAGCGGCAAAGCACCGCGCACCGGCAGCAAAGTACTGATAGGCTCATAAGCATCCTGGAGTGCCAAGCAGATGCTATCCAGGAGCTGGTAGCCATGCAGAAAGAGGAGCAGTAACGCAAACGCCACCCCCCCTACAGCCCTTGTCCCAAAACTCTTTCCGTTGTGCCCCACTGTCACCTCCAACCCACTTTCCCCAATTTCCGTGTTCTTCACGCCACCCGCTGCCTCCAACACCGGTATCTTCACCACCCAGCCCTGAAAACCACGACCCTTACCCTCTGCACTCAACTCCCATCACCATGCAGTATAGCTGTCCTGAAGTACAGCACTCACTGCACAGCATACCAGACAGGACATACGCGAATCTGTGATTGTACTGTTCCACACTCCACCCCCTTGTTTCTTTTCAATAAATACATTTTTTTTCTTTTTCAATAAATGAATTCTTTGGCTTTGAAAACATTCTTTTTTATTGCATAAAGTAAAAGACTCCTTAGCCCAGGAAATAAACAGGCACTGCAAGTCTGCTTGTCTGCTAAGCAGACACTGATTCCTAAAGATTGGCACTACTGCACTTCACTCCCGTGCAGGGCACCAGATATCACTGCTGGTTTTCAGCCTCAAATTGCTCCCTCCAGGCATCCCTAATCCTTGCAGCCCCACATTGGGCCCCTCTAATAGCCCTGCTCTCTGGCTGTGCAAATTCAGCCTCCAGGTGTTGAACCTCGGAGGTCCATGCCTGAGTGAAGCTTTCACCCTTCCCTTCACAAATATTATGGAGGGCACAGCACGCGGCTATAACCGCGGGGATGCTGTTTTTGGCCAAGTCCAGCTTCCCATACAGAGATTGCCAGCGGCCCTTTAAACGGCCAAAGGCACACTCCACAGTCATTCGGCACCAGCTCAGCCTGTAGTTGAACCATTCCTTGCTGCTGTCAAGGCTCCCTGTGTAGGGTTTCATGAGCTATGTCATTAACGGGTAAGCGGGATCTCCAAGGATCACAATGGGCATTTCAACTTCCCCTCCCATGATCTTTCACTCTGGGAAAAAGGTCCTGGCCTGCATCTTCCTGAACAGCCAAGTGTTCCGAAAGATGCGTGCGTCATGCACATTTCTGGGCCAGCCTGTGTTAATGTCAATGAAACGCCTGCGGTGATCCACAAGCTCCTGGAGAACCATAGAGAAATACTCCTTCCGATTAACGTACTCGGATCCTAGGTGGGGTGGTGCCAGAATAGGAATATGTGTCCCATCTATCGCCCCTCCACAGTTAGGGAACCCCATTTGTGCAAAGCCATCCACTATTTCCTACACGTTACCCAGAGTCACGGTTCTTCTGAGTAGGATGCGATTAATGGCCTTGCAAACTTGCATCAACACGATTCCAGCGGTCGACTTTCCCACTCCAAACTGGTTTGCAACCAACCGGTAGCTGTCTGGAGTTGCCAGCTTCCAGATTGCAATAGCCACCCGCTTCTCCACTGGTAGGGCAGCTCTCAATCTTGTGTCCTTGCGCCGCAGGGTGGGGGCGAGCTCCTCACACAGTCCCAGTGGCTTTTCTCATCCAAAAGTTCTGCAGCCACTGCTCGTCATCCCAGACTTCCATGACGATGTGATCCCACCACTCGGTGCTTGTTTCCCGAACCCAAAAGCAGCGTTCCACGGTGCTGAGCATGTCCTTGAATGCCACAAAGCAATTTCATGTCGTACGCGTTACGCAGCTCGATAGCATCGTCGTACTCCTCACTCTCACTTTGGATCTTAAGGAATAGTTTTACAGCCAAACGTGACGTGCTGGCAAGACTCGTCAGCATCCACCTCAGCAGTTCAGACTCCATTTCCCGCAGACAGATCACGCTGCACAGAAACCGTTGAAAGATGGCGCCAAAGGTGGATGGAAACAAAGGGATTTCTGGGACGCGAAGCAATGCATCATGGGGCATTGGGACAGGACCCAGAATCCCCCGCACCCAAGCCCCCTTCACACAACCCACGGCGCCAGAATGAGAAAAGGTGCTCTGTGGGATAGCTGCCCATAATGCACCGCTCCCAATAGTGCTGCAATTGCCGCAAATGTGGCCACGACAGGGCGCTGGGCAGCTGTCAGCGTGGACAGACTGCAGCGCTTTCCCTACTCAGCTGCACGAAGTCAGGTTTAACTCTCAGCGCTGTACATCTGCAAGTGTAGCCAAGGCCTCAGTGTTACAGCTAAATACAAGGGAGAACAGATTGTTTAGCATAAGTAATTAACACATATTTCAAAGGAACAGTCAAGGTGAAGTGGCCTGTTAACACCTCTCCAGTCATGTGGGGTAAAGGGAGGGAGGGGGGAAAAAGGCAGTTTGAGTGGGGAGATGTTGTTAGTGGGCAGGGGAGGATTAGGGTTGGGGCGGATTAGGCCCCTCCCCACCCTTCCGCCTGCAGTGTGTCCCCCTCCCCCAATCTCCCCTGGCGCTCCTGCAGGGAGTGAGGTTGGGGAGCGGGGCAAGCCCCCGCACCGCAATTCCGCTCCCTGGCTGGACTGCTGGGCCAGCGGAGCAGGTCAGGGTGTGGGGGCGCCCATTTTTCCGGGGTCCCCCAATTGGCCAGGGCCCCTGGGCACAGGCCTCATTGGCCCAGTGACTAATCCGCCACTGTTAGTGGGTTACAGATTGTTGTAATAAGCCATAAATCCAGTCTGTTCAATCCATGATTTTTAGTGTCTAGCAAAGTTATGAATTTAAGCTCCCAGGCTCATCTTTTGAAGGTATTGTGCAGGTTTCCTTTGAGGATGAGGACTGAGAGTTCAGCTATAGAGTGATCATATGGCACTGACAGTGTGAGTTTGAACAAATCAAAGAAGAGACACAGTGAGGTTATGTGAGAAAAAAGATTGCTATCCTACTTCTAATACCTCAATACAGTAAAAGCTTTGTTTTCCGGCATACTGGGAGAATGGGGGGTGCCGGGAAGTCAAAAATTCTGGTTAACTAAGCGTTATAGTTACCAATGGAGGGAGGGAGTTTGGATGCAGGAGCCAGGGAGGGAGCCTGCCAGCCCCGCACTAACCGGACTTTTATGGATATCAGAGACTTAGTTTCGAGAGCCTCTAGTGAAAGACTCTACATAATGAAAAATACTGACATACTATTAAAAACAAACAGAGAGTATGACTGTGATTCATTTCAGATTTCATGCACTCCACACCTATGTAGTCCAGAGTGCAGTGTGCTCTACAGAGCTCTATGTGCCCCACGGAGCATGTGACATTTTAAATGGCCACAGGAGGATATGGGGCATCAGAAAGGCAGCCAGGGCTGCAGCCACCCCACCTCAAAAGCCATTTTAAAGCTGAAGACAAGAAATAAGAATCTTAACACCTATTCCCATCCTAAGACATCATCAGAAGGGACTCAACAGGTTTGGCAGTCTTTCTCCTGCCCCAACCAGCTGTCACTTTCTTATTTCATCCATTCTTAAGGGATGAGGCACCATGAGGCGCAAAACCAGGTTTGAACACACAACTGCATAGTTAATAAAAGAAGAGGAATAGTTGGATCAGGATATATATGGAGAGTCCAGAGTGATGAAGGCTGAGAATGGAGTAGTTTACCAAAGCCCAACTACTCTGAATATATCTAGTAGTTAGCTCTCCTGCCTTGCTAAAAGATTAGGCAAAAGTCACTAATCCATTCCCCCTGCACTCATGGCAGGACTAAGTATTATCTAGACCTTCCCTGACAGGTGTTTGTCCAACCTGCTCTTAAATATCTCCAACGATGGAGATTCCACAACTTCCCTAGGCAATTTATTCTAGTGCTTAACCACCCTCGCAGTTAGGAAGTTTTTTCCTAATATCCAATCTAAGCTGCTCTTGCTGCAATTTAAGCCCATTGCTTCTTGTCCAATCCTCAGAGGTTAAGGAGAACAATTTATCTCCTTCTTCCTTGTAACAATCTTTTATGTACTTGAAAACTTATGTCCCCCCTCAGTCTTCTCTTTTCCAGACTAAACAAACCCAATAAACACACACTACTGAATAGTTCAGAATAAATATATTGTATATTATAGAGGCCTTCAAAGTAAGGAAAGCCAAATAAACTGAATAACCCATTTAATATTTTAGTGTCAAACTCTTATATTCTTGGTGTATTCCAATAATAATAACATGGACCAAGTTTAATAAAGCTGATATTTTTTCTCTTAGTTCCCTACTTCAGAAAAAACAAATTTGTCTCCACCAATTTTCCTCCACTGGCAGTAGTGACAATTCTACCTCAATAACTAGCTTCAGGCAATAATGCCTTAAGTAATATATTGATGGCCCTTTGGCCTGAGTTGTCAGCCAGTATTTGGGGCTTTGCCCAGTTGTTTCTGTCAGGAAGAGAAACTGATGATACCGGTCAGCTGTTTCTTTGGTGCAGTCCTGTTCATTTACAAAGAACATACAGAAAGTCTGTTTCCTTGTCGTCCTTTTCCCTCCCACTCTGTTGCTGTTTCCTACCATTCCCCGTAACCTGCCTCCAACATAAGCACAGAAAAGGAGAAATAATGTAACAAGATATGTACTCACAATCACAATCCTGTTCAACTTCCTAGTATGTTATACCCTTTCCCCAGGCTTTTTAGATTTCAGGCTCTTTAGCACAGGCCTGTCTTCCTGTGAGTCTGTACAACGCCTAGCATAATAGAGATAGGGAGGAAGGATGATCCTGTGGTTACAGCACTTCCTTTGGATGTGGGAGGCCAGGATTCAATTCCCTGCTCTGCCCCAGACTTCCTGTGTGACCCTGGGCAGTCATGCAGTCTCTTTATGCCGCAGTTTCCCATCTCTAAAACGAGGATAATAAATAGGACCCTACCAAATTCATGGTCCAATTTGGTCAATTTCATGATCAGAGGATTTTCAAAATTGTAAATTTCACGGTTTTCATGGTTTTGAAACTGTGGGGATCCCGACCCAAAAGGAGGTTGGGGGAGGGAGGGTGTTGCAAGGCTATTGTAGGGGGTTCGCAGTATTTCCACCCTTACTTCTGAACTGCTGCTTGCAGCAGCGCTGCCTTCAAAGCTGGGCTCCTGGCCAGCAGACATTGTTCTCTGCCCAGGCAGCTCTGAAGGCAGTGCCACGAACAGCAGCAGCACAGAAGTGTGGCAATCCCTCCCACATAGAATAGCCAGATTTCACAAGGGAGGCCAGATTTCACGGTCCATGATGCATTTTTCACAGCCATGAATTTGGTAGGGCCCTAATAATAGTACTTGAAACATTGCCTAGTGCCCCATGTGCTTTTCCTGCTAAACCCATAAATAAGCCATGTAAATATAGTTTTTCCTCATTTTGTTCATTCTATTACGTGACAGGTTGAGTATCTTGAAAGACCTAAACTCCTAAGTTTTCTATCCAAGAATTTTAATGCTCGCCGCACCAGAAATGGACATGTTCAAGTATAAAAAAAAAGGAAAACTGAGAAGTTAAAATGTTGACCTTGAAGTATTTAATAAGCCAAGAGATGCCAGGGAAAGCTGACCTGGGTGTGTATTCCAAACATGGGAACTCAGTGATACAAGAGAGGAAATTCCCTGCCTCAGCCCTGACGTGGCCAATAACTCTGCACTAGAGCAGATAACCCCAGTGAAGTCAATAGGGTTTCACATGGGCACAGGGCCCAGCTGCAGGGAGTCACCTGTAGGAATGGAGCCTTAGAATTTAGTTTTCCCATAGCATGAAACAAGGTGTGTAAAGCTTAAGAAAACTGAAAAGCAGATGAACAGATTTCCCCCCACCCCTTAAATTGGGGGAGGGTCCCTCGCAGTAAAGCAGAATCGAAAGTTATGCTGATTAGAATATGCTGAATTCTGCTTAATAGTTCATGATTTGCAGGCACCATCTGTAAAAAATACAGTGAGTGTAAAAGGTAAATAAAGATAGTTATGCTCAAAAGCTTCTGAAATGTAGCATCAACAGGAGAACTGTGTCAATAACACTGAACCTGTGATGTGCTTTCTAAACAGCTTGTTGTCGCCCTAAGGGAAAATCAGTGTCCTTGTAGGCAGCTGAAGGACTGGCTTGTTAACAGAGCCGAGGGTCATAGGTAGCAGAACAGCAGACAGACCCAAGAACAGGATGAGTGACACTGGAAAATATTAGTCCAATTGGAGCAGATGCTCACACAGGTAAATATCATAGGTTTTGAATAGTTTCTCCTATGTATACAGCTCCAGAATTAAATGAATGTTGTTTGGTAGCTATGGCTTTCCGCCTTCTCTAGGATTTCCCCAAGATAGCATAGAAAATAACCTATGATCTGGGATTTTAACTGTAAGCTCTCACAAAAAGATCAGTTTATCCTTATACAGTAGAACCTCAGAGTTACAAACACCTAGGGAATGGAGGTTGTTCATAACTCTAAAATGTTCGTAACTCTGAACAAAACATTATGGTTGTTCTTCCAAAAGTTTACAACTGAACATTGACTTAATTCTGCTTTGAAACTTTACTATGCAGAGGAAAAATGCTCCTTTAACCCTCTTAATTTACATGAAACAAGCACAGAAACAGTTTCCTTACCTTGTCAAATCTTTTTTTAAACTTTCCTTTTATTTTTTTAGTAGTTTACGTTTAATAGCATTGTACTGTATTTGCCCCCCCCCCCTTTTTTTTTTTTGGTCTTGTCTCTGCTGCTGCCTGATTGCATACTTCCAGTTCCCAATGAGGTGTGTGGTTGACTGGTCAGTTTGTAACTCTGGTGTTTGTAACTCTGAGCTTCTGCTGTATTTCATCCAACAAGGAGAGTTCTTGCCTCACAAGGCATGGTTCTTATCCTCACATGGAAATTTAATTTTAAGTATCTGCTCCTTTCTATATAACCATTCCCCACACCCTAGGAAAAAGAACAAATGTTCTTTTTGGAGAACATGGTAAAGAGGCATAAGCCTTCCTTTAGGAATGCCCAACAGTGCGGTGAACTCTATTGTCAATTTAGCATAAAGGGATTGCAAAAAACACAAAGTTTCCCTGGAAAATAATCCCAGGATAGGGAACCTCTCCCATCAGGTGCAGAGCTACTGTAGCCAACTCCCTGACAACTCCTGGCATAAGGAGTAGGAAGGGTATGGCTGGGACATTCCTAAACCCTGACAATTCCCCAGTTGTGGCAATACCCACAGGGGCCAAAGCATCTGAGATATAATTTAGGGCAGCCCTCAGACTACCCTAGCCTATGTTGAGTGCTGAACCAGCCTCTCAGGAGCCCCAGAATGGGGGAAGTGCAAGGTGCTGTCCTTGTGCCAGATACTGCACTAGCACAGGAATGAATTGAGACTTCATCTCAGGCTGACTCCTCACAATATGAGAGACATGCACACAACAGGAGCCAGGAGACAACACAAATGAGTTAGCCAGTCTATTCAGACATACATCAATAGAACAAAAAAACATCAGGAGATTTCTTGAGAACATCAGGAGCATGGGGCATTGTTACCAAAAACAGGAGCCTTAAAGTTCAGATCTTTTTTTAAAAAAAAAGCAAGCCACACCTAGAGTCACCGACACACAATAAATGTGGAAAACCAGAATGCCATTTTCACAGGGTCAGTTTCCAAACTACCAGCACTGTAAATACAAGCTGGGATCTGAGAAGCAGGCTGGGTCTTATCTTCTTACACATCAATAAGCTGAATCCAGTCCTCAGTTACACTTGTTCAGCCTATTTAATTGATTGCATTGGTGGAAATTAAAATCACAACAGCCATCTATTCCCCCCCCCCCCCCCGCTGATTTTAAGTAATGCAGATTTAATCATATTACCTGGTAGAGGTGAGGGCCGGATGTTGTCAGTATTGTCAGTGCAGGCTCAAGATTTCCTCCCACTTTTCAAAATGGACAAGAATATTTTTGAGTTAGGGACAAAAAAATTTCCCTCTGTGTCATGTACTTATTTTCTAAGTTCTAAACAGATACGTAGGGCCTGACCATTCAGCCTTTACTTACAAGAGTAATTCTCACTTACATACTTAATGCCATTGAAATCAGTGGAACAACTTGAATAATCAGAACCAAGTTCTTAGAAATGTCTGCAGATAGCATCCATTTAGTGAAGCAGTGCCACTTGAAATTTTGAAACAGGTACATTTTGAAAGGCTGAGACAGAGACAGGCGTTTTGAGAAGAAAAACCATTGGTAGTGCTTTCCGGGAAAAAGCATTCTGTTCTCCCCCCACTCCCTACAAATAAAACTGATTTGGTCTCCTCCATGTTTGTTTCACTACGTGTGACGTTTTAAAATTTGCTTTGAAAATACAATTGGTGAATTAATTGAATTCTTGTGCTCTTAGATCCATGCTACTGGCTGGAATCAAGAGCCAGCAGGCACTGTGTAAAAATTTCTACACACAGCTCTGCCAGTGAAAGTCAACCATACCTTCCTAAACCATTAGTATGGTGCCTTAGCTATGCCCTTCAAGTGGAACTAGGATGAAACCACCATGGGCATTCTATGGCAGAATCTGAACTCATGATTTAAATACCAGTGCTACTAGGAGAACACAAAGCACCTCATCATGAATTTCACCATCTTGTTACAAACATTTTTCCAAACTATTTCCCACTTTCGATAGACACAAAGCCCACTTGCCAATTTCCTTCTTTCCCTCGTTTACCATAATCACGTGGAGAAGTGCTGCAGTGTGAAATTATAATTGAAAATTATTTTAATACAAGTCAACATTACCAAAAAGTTAAAATGTGAGATTTATATGGCAAAACAATTTCAAGGTAAGTCTTTAAAGACCTCCTTTCAGGGCCATTCAAATATAATATTTCCAGTCTTAGAAAGACCATGATGATGTGATTAAAATCCTAAAACAAATATGAGAAAATTTGGAGATCAGTTTTGTAATAATGAAATAAGGTCAATGCAAATTAAATTCCTTTTAACGCAAATGAAATTAAACAAAGACAATACAATATTAAGACGTAAGTCCACAACAGTAAGGGAAATTCTGAGTTAAGGCGTTATGCTATTCTGGTGAAAATGTCACTGTGCAAAAGTGTATGTGTGTGGGGGGAAGGTACTTTATTCTTTAGTATATTTGCTCCATGTGTGTCTTCAACTCATACCTACTTAAGAGGAGATTGGTGATTTATAAGATTATTGCACAGTTTACTTGGATGCTACATGTTTCACGTTAATAAATTAAATATGAAGAACTCAGCCATCACATACTTTGTACAGACTAGTATGTATAGTCATGTAGGATTGCATTTATCGAATATTTGTCTCTTCCTCGCATCATTCCTCCTTCCCCTTCCCACAGTTAAAATTTCCTCCTGAGGAACAGAATCACATCTGTGCTAATGATGCTCCTGCCCCTAATATTTCCCAAGAAGCAAGAGCAGAGAATAGTGGCTGAGAGGCATTGTGTCAAATTCAGTCTGCAGCTGCTCTTGCTGATAGAAAGGATGGGCTGCTTCATTACACAACTAAGGGCATTGGTTTGTCTTTCATCCCTCCTATTAGTGTTTCTATCCATTGCACATCTTCAGCAACTCTCGACCTGTTCCAATACGAGTCCCTAGCAGGAGTGTGAAACTGACAAGGATTTTGTCAGTCACTGCTGCTCCTGCTGGAATGCCTGGTAAAACAGCAGCAGGTGAGAACTTGGAGGGAGAAATAATCTTAAAGGATGAAGAGAGTGCTAACGGCACGATGGTCTAGTGGCAGCACACACTACTTTGAGGTGAGTTTAGTCTTGCTCCTTGGGCCAGGAGGGCTAGGAATACTGGGGAAAGCATCCTACCCTCTCTTGTTCCAGTGAAAGAACAATATGACCGGTGGAGGACGAGTGGCCCGCTCTCAGCGGAAGGGAGGGTCACTGTTATACAGAGCTTTTCCTAGATTCATCAATTCCAATGCCAGAAGGGACTGCTGTGATCATTAGCATATGTCTACAGCCACTACAGTGGCACAGCTATGGCACTGCAGCTGTGCCGCTTAGCACCGTAGAGAAAGAATTCTTCCATTGACCTAGCTGTGTCTACACCTGGGGTAAGGTCAGCCTACCCACAATATTCAGGGTGCAAATCTTTTCATAGCCCTGAGTGATTTCAACCTAATTTTTAAGTGTAGACTAGGCCAGTCTGATCACCTGTATAACATAGGCCATAGAATTTCCCCAAATAAATTATTTTGAACTAGAGCATGCCATTAAAAAATCCAATCTTGATTTAAAATAATAATCCTCACTGTTAAAAATGTAGGCCTTATTTCTGGTATTTACATACTGTGATCAAGTCACCCCTTAACAATCTCTTTGTTAAGCTTTGAGGGGGAAGGAAATAAAAATGGGGCTCCTGGAAGTCAACCATTCTCCAGAAGGAGTGGGTGTCAAAGAGATGGAGGAGAGGAAAGATGCAAAGACACAACATGAAGATAGAAACATTACAAGAGATAAGTGGCCTGGGGGTTGAGAGAAACAAGAAATCCAAAAGGAGGGTGTGGAGTGGAGGAGGAAAAGAGAAAGACCCCAGGGAGGAGAGGAGAGAGAAAAGAGAACAGGAAAAACAGAGAGACAAAGATGATGAATTGCTTAATTTTAAGGGAGGAGACTTGTAACTGAAAGGACCCCAGGTAGCGGAAGCCTCCCTTTTAATTATAAAATCACCCACCTGTTCATGCTCTCTGTATGTGTGTATATATATCTCCTCAATATATGTTCCATTCTATATGCATCCGAAGAAGTGGGCTGTAGTCCACGAAAGCTTATGCTCTAATAAATTTGTTAGTCTCTAAGGTGCCACAAGTACTCCTGTTCCATTTGAGAATGTGAATGAGGGCAATTCAGTTTTGCTGGCCCAGAGAGTGGAAGGGGAAATGTACCCCTGATGTGCATATTGTTGGTAGAGCCACTGACCTGTCTGTGTCTCCCTTTCTGTCACTTCCCATCTTTTCATGGACTGAGTGGTGCTGCCATCCTGAACCCACAGGACAAAGCCATGGAAACACATACATTAATATTTTCTTAATGAGTTTTAATTTCAAGTGTATTTATAAACTTACATGGTTAAAAACCATGCTTTTTTTCTTCAATGACTGTGAGGCCAATAGAGTGCTGCAGAAGCACATATGGAGTGGAGCCCAAATGGGCAGTCCAAAAATAATGCCTTATATATATTTCAGAAATGCATCATAACTATACTTAGGATGTGGAATTTATCTTCATGGGATGAGTGTGACTTCATCATCTACAAAGAGAGTTATCGGGAGTGGATAATGCACACCCCCCTCTCAAATGTGAAGTCCGAATCATCAGTATATTTCATGTATTTAAAGTGTTTATCTGGGACCCATTGCCCTGGTGTCTGGGTGCCTCACAGTCTGCCTAAAAATAAACAAATATCAGTTACCCAAATGGGTGACTCATAATCATACACAAACCCCCTTATAGCAAAGGTTGGTTAATTAATTCAAAGCCTGATTCAACAGGGTGATCCTTATGCTATGTGCTGTCATCATACTAGTATAATTATTACACAAAGGGCCAAAATCTCCAACATTGGCATAGAAAGGTGTAAACTAAACTACTCTCTCCCTTCTGGCCTACCAAAAAGCCCATTGCACCACAGCAGGAATTTATCCCCCATGGCAGCTGGCTTTACAGTGCTCCCCGCCTCAGATTTAGACTAGGGATGGAGGGGCAGCTTCACATTTCACCAGCACACCGATGGGAATTCTCCAGTGAGAGAGTGCGCTGAGCCATCAAACCAGCATAACGTTCAACCTGGTCTGCGTATACCCTCCTTGAGGTCAGCACTGCCTATCTCGGACACTATGTCAACCACTTAACCACCCACCCTTCCTTCCTCCCTCACCCCCAAATCCGCTAGGCCAATATTTTATAACCTAGTCCTTTTCGGTGGATTTTTTTTTTTAATTAAAATTGGATATTTGGAGTGCATTGGAATTTTTGTTTGTTTGCTTGATTGATTTTAATCATAATAAAAAAAATAGCAGGAACTGCAGCTGCTTGCTGCCCGGGCAAACTAGGCCCCATAGGCCGCTCTCATGCCAGGGATCTCTGCCATCCTTCTAGTCAGTTCCCTCCCACTGCCAGTGATTTTTGCTCTAAATTAGAGCTGTTAAAAAATGCAGAAACGTTTTCAGAATTTCCCAAAAATTCACCACTCCGTGAGCTGGTCAAAAAATAGCAAAAATGTTGAATTGTTCCACTAAAGCAATGTGAAAAGTTTGTGCCAGCTCTCCTCAGCATGTTTACAGTTGCCCCTCTTTAAAACTAGGCTTTGCATTCAAATCCACTTCCTGGAGTAGAAGCTAGTACTGCAACTCCCTAGCAGAGGAGACAATGCTAAATTGCTCACATAGGAGCAACTCTTCTTTACAGGAAAGGGAAGGAGACGGGATATTGAAAGAAACGCCTCATCTTTAATCCCTATGTAACCCTTCTGCTAGGTGGAGCCAGCAGCAACAAGGGCTGGGTTCAATAACCAGGGGTCTCCCCCATAACAATATAACACAGAACCAGCTCGAGCCCCCACCCAATCATCTGGGAAAATTAAACACCATCCCGGGCATCTCTAGGAGGCAATACTTCCCCACTCACAAGCACTGAATCTGTGGATAGCAGAGAAAACTTTTAATAAAAAGAGGAAAGGAACCTGGCATTAATTTGGGAAAACACCACAACCATGATTCGAATCCATCTGGCCATGAAGCCAAACTCCCGCCCCAGAGTACATTGGGCAGTGTTCTTTACCTCTGTTTCTCACCTTGCGGTGTGAAAGTCCAACAAACAAATGTCCCTTTAACATGCCACTCCCCTCTCTCTCCACCGCACCCCACTCACAGCTGCTGTCCTTGGTCAGCAGAGGCCCAGAGTTCAGAGGAGATAAGTAGGCGAGTTCACCTCCTACCTGGAGAGGCAGGGGAAGAAACATTCACGCTGCCACCACCACAACTGGCTCACAGTTGCCGCCGTTCACTCTACATCGCTGCCTGCAGCCACAGCTGTGCCGTCCTTCACGCCCCTGCTGTCATTTGTCGTTGTGCCACCGTTCACTCCATCGCACTGTTGTCTGCTCTGTCATCAATAGCTCTGCGCCGTGACCTTCTGCTGGTCTCTTGATGTTCCATCTGGCATGATTTCAGCTCTCCGTGGGGGAACCTCATTGCTAGTGCAGGCGGGCCAGTCTCTTCCATCCACACACTGTCCTGCAGCAGGTCTAAACACTTAGACCTGATTACCAGTGATTTCAACTCCAGGGATCATTTAACAAAACAAAAGACTCTCCATGGAGCCTAATCAGCTTTATCTTTAAACAGGGGAAAGGAGCAGATCAAATGGTGCCTATGACTTAGGCAGAGCCCACACCCCCAGGTAGAAACCACTTTCTCCACCATCTTCCTTCCTCCCTCCACTGCCACTGGGATCTGAACTCCCTGCTTAGCGAATTCAGTTCAGTTGAGGGTGACCCCCTCAATCAGGACAGGCTAAGTACACTTCTGCTGCCCTCTACTCATACAATAAGGATAACAACATTTCATCAACACCAGCCAAAATCCATCACTTTGGCAACACAGCTCTGTCTGCTGGATACCTAGGCAGAGTGGGTGTGTTCATGTAAATACAGTCTGGTCCTGAAGCCTTTTCCCTCCAGCTCATCACTAGCTGTCAGGGGAGAGCTCATTCAAACCTTGCTTACACTTAGGCCATATCTACACTTACAAGCTTACAAAGGCACTGGAGTAGCCTTTTGACACAGAGTAGCATACTGGCTTTGTGTATGAACGAGTGCTGTTGCTTCCTAGTGACTGACTCCGAGAAGATAAGGGACCTAATTACTTTCAACAGCCACAGGAGCTCTCTTTTAGCTCAAGTGATAAAGGTGTGTGTTTTGGGGGCTGAAGGACCAGAGTTCTACCGTAAAATCCTGGCTCCACTAAAGTCAATGGCAAAATTTCCATTGACTTCATCGGTAGCAGGATTTCACGCCCTACTGCTTGTAAAATTGGATCTATAATTCCACCCTGAATATCCATAATCTCACTGAATGCATGTATGATATTTCACTAACTTCAGCTGTACGATTACAGCACAAATCACTGAAGTGGGGTCTTGTCTAAGTGAGACCTTGCATTTCCCTCGACACATAAGTAGAAGCAGTCCAGCAGCATCACAAGAATGAGAATAACATCCTATTCTCACCACAGTGTTCGCAAAGGAGATAGCAGGGTCCACTGAAGTGAACTGAAAGATTGATCGTAAGAGTTATATGCATACACACATCATTTCTTTCTGCAGTACCACTTCGAGTTTTCTGTGGACATTCCAAAATGTGTGAAAACAAAGATGATTCAAGTTTTCCCTCGCAGTTTATTGTTTGAATTTCAAAGTGATACTCACTAGCCTACATAATTATCTAAATGAGCTAACTCTGCCGCTCAAAAGGTGCCCTTTAAATCCATAGAATTGAACTGACGTATGGGCTTTGCACATTATTTGCATAATGAAAAATCCTATTAAAATAAATAAGACTCTGGTCTATACCGTGCTTTTGAAAGTGACTATTTTGTAGTATGAAACAAAAGGGAACATGTGCTATATGGACAGATGTTAATCTAACACCACAAAATCTATTTAAACAAAAAAAGGGGGAAATTTCTATCATTTTGCAAGAGATTTTGTAGCAGGAAGACTAATAAGAATACAGGATACATTTGCATGATCTGGGCAAGGCTGCAATGTTTGGACATGAAAATCCACACATTGCTTTTGTTTCCCTTTATTTGTAAACATTTTTAGATAGGGAATGTAATGGGACAGCATCAGTTTGAAAACCAGGCAACTTCGGAAAATTAGTTAAAAGTAATCTCCCGTACTACGCCTGCCCCTTTCCACAGCTACCAGTTCTTGTGGGTTTCTAATACTTTTTCTTTTGTTAAAAAAATTCCCTTTTGATCTGTACAAGACCCACACAAAACAGGGCAACTGAATAATTGACTGTACATAAGATAGCAATGAAAGTGATTACACACACAGTGCTGTCAAACACAAACTATAAACATGCTGGAGAAAAATAGAGATGTTTTTCTCTAAGGTCTCACTAACAGTCTTTTATATTAATTATAATTATTATTATTATTATTAATTTAAGACAGAGGTGTTTTAAGTGACTTAGCTGGCTAAGTCCATTTTCAAAAGCGAAGGGTGCTTAAGGAGCTTCAGTACCTAGGTCACTTTTGAAAAATGGGACTTAGCCGTCTCAGTCATTTAGGCTTTGCAATGCTGAGCAGAGCAATGGTTAAATACCTTCAAAAATCTGTGCCTTAGTCTCTCTGTGCCTCCGCTCCCTGTATGGGGTAATATCACTTCCTTGATTCCAACCTTTGTCTGTCTTGCATTCAGGACAGGGGCTGCCTGTGTACCTACAGCACAAAGCATGTGCATATATATGTACCCTAGTCCAAAGGGTATGTCTAACACAAGACTTTTAACTAGAGATATTTGGTAGTCAACTCATGGTGACTAACCAGTTTGTATGTACTAATCTGGACAATCCACAAATTTCTGTTTCAGGAGGATGTAAATGCTCAAAATTTACCCCTGAACTCTGTCTATATGGAAGGGGGGGGAGG
Source organism: Trachemys scripta elegans (assembly GCF_013100865.1). Lineage (NCBI taxonomy): Eukaryota > Metazoa > Chordata > Testudines > Emydidae > Trachemys > Trachemys scripta. The sequence continues at coordinate 21,736,304 of NC_048301.1, forward strand.
GGAAAGTAGTGGCTTTTTCAATCAATTATCTCAGTGAATATGCCTTAACTCTGCTGAACCACCTCCTTCAGGGTGCATCTTCACTCAGATAAAAGGTGCATTCTGAACATGAATTAACACAAGGTAAAATCCTAATGAACACAATGCAGTTTGTAGTTTTCATGTGAGTTAGCAGGTCAAGGTATACCCTGTGCTCCCCTATAGTCTATATCTTGACCTGCTAACTTATGTGAGAGCTACAAACTGCATTGTCTTTGCTAGGGTTTTTCCTGGAGTTAGCTAACTTGAGTTAAGAGTGCCCCTTTTTTTCCTAGCGAAGACAAGATCAAAAAGGCTAGCATAAACAAATCAAAGAAGCCCCAACTGATTAGACCAGGATCCCAAAGTGCTACTGTAATACAAATATTAAATCATCATAATCACTCATCACAATATTTGCTGCAGCCTGAAAACACCAAGCTCTCATTTAAAAATAAAATATTTTATTTATTTTTTCTTATTGCAAAACTTACTGTTTATATAATAATGGTGCTGTCTTATCCCTGTAGCCCTGCAAAAAGCAGTCTCCAGCCAAAAAACCAGCTGCAAAGAAAGGAACCCACGCCTCCTTCACCAACCTATTCCTTTTAATGAGTTGGAAACGTCATTGATTAATTGGGACCATTTAATCAATAACATTATTAACCAACGCCCAATTGTTCTCTCTTTTTTTCTTTTAATTTTTGTTAAAAAGCGATGAACTACGAAAATCTGTGTTAATGCAATGTCAAGGGTACACAGTTAAAAAAAAAAATCACATAAAGTAAAACCATGCAAATGTTAGGGATTCAACAGCAACATTATTTATTTATTCACTTTGTAAATTCTGTTATATTAACACAGAGGGGATTGAAGGGGGGTTTTGGGGGGGAATTCTTACAGTACAAAAATATCTACTTGAATATTTTGGCACAAGCAGTGAGTGAGGGTTGACTGGACACAGCCTGAGCTCTGCTTTCATTGCTTCTGCAGACTTACACTTTGAATTTCATTTTAGCATACTGTGTTACAGGCTGTTGCCTGGAAGAAAAAAAAAAAAAAAAAAAGGGCTGTGCTGTAGTTATCCTTGCATGCAAATAAATTACACAGTATAGGTAAAAACAAAATGTGTGGAGCCATCTTTCTGCTGACATTAAGCTAAGTCCCACAGACAGGATCTGATTCCTTCTTAGCACATCCATGTTTGTTGCTATGGTTTAGCAGGATTATGATATTTTGCACAAATAGCATCAACAACATATGTGGTGCCACAATTCTTGGCATGGCTGAAAGCCTACAAACAATGTAACATGTACTAATATTGTGTATTGATTTAATTAAACAACAGCTTTTAGAAAAATCACCCTGAACAGCAGCTTTTAGGAAAACAGCTCTGTATTCCGTAATATTCTAATCAACATGTACCGATGGCAATCTAGATCTATAGGAGAAACAGCTGAATCAGAGGCCCCTGGAATGCAGGACCTATCTCTGCTGCAAGGATGTGAGAATTCTGCAGCAAATTTTACTAATTCTCCTCCAGTCCTACAGTAACATGTGGCTGCTTTCAAATCCCGCAGCTTCAGAATCAGCCATCAGTACTGCATGACCAGGAAATGGGCTTAAAATCCTTAACCTGCCCTGAGATTTACTTTATGATACAGCATCATTCCTAAAAATAGCACTTGTGTTACCCTTGGACATATTACACAACCTGACCACACACTGCTGGGAGGGTTAGAAAGGTTTGAGGCTGTGGTCAGATCTATACTAGGAATGTTTTGCCAGTATAGCTATATTGGCAAAGCACTCCTAGCGTGGACACAGTTTATACTGGCAAAACTGCACTTTGGCCAGTATCATGGGCAGCAGGTTTGTATAATTTTTGGTGGTGCCCACAACGGATCCAAGTCCTGCCCCCCCACACCTGCCTTGTAAGCTGATATAGATTTTTAAAAATAATGTAAAAATGTGAGAGCTCTGGGGTGGGGCTGGTGATGAGGAGTTTGGGGTATAGGAGGGCTCAGGCAGAGGGTTGGGGTGCAGGGATGAGGGTTGCAGGGTGGGGCTGGGGATGAGGGGTGCACGGTGCAGGAGGGGGTTCAGGGCTGAAGCAGAGGGTTGGGGGGGGGTGAGGGCTCTGGCTGGATGTGCGGGCTCCGGGGTGAGGCAGGGCCAGGGATGAGGAGTTTGGGGTGCAGGCAGGCTGCCCTGGGGCTGGGGCCAGAGAGGAGAACTCCTCCAGCCCTCTTCCTGCTGGTAGCAGTGAGCTCTGGGAGAGGGGACCCACTCTCCACCTCCCCCCCTCCCGGGCAGCACACTCACCTCGCACCACTGTCACTAGATGTGCTTCTAGGGCCCCTCTCAGATCCAGGAAGCCCCCTCACCTCCCCTGGTGGGTGCCAGGGGGGCTGCCATCACGTGTGTGCCTCCTCCCCTGCTGCTGCCCCTCACTGGGGGTGGGGAATGGGGCTGTCCCTTGCCCAGTGTCGGGCAGGAATGGTAACTGCAGGCGGGGGGCCCCCCTGTGCTGGTGGAGGGTCCCGCCGGAAAAGGGAAGGGTCTGGACGTCCGAGGTGGAAGGGCAGGGGCAGGATCAGCCTGCCCTGGCACTAGTGGTTGGGGGGGGTGCTACGATCCTGCGGCCACAGTTGATGCCAGGAGCCAGCAGAGCGGAGTGCAGTATGGAGCTGCAGGGAGCAGCTGCCCGCTGCCCAGGGCAGGCAGGGACGCTCAGGAGAGGCATGCAGGAGTGGCAGGCGGGGCCGGGGGAGAGACCCGGCCCCAAACATTGGTGGAGCCAGCCCCTCGGGCCCTGAATATTGCTGGAGCACAGGCACAATGGGCCCATATAACTCGCTGGCCCTGGTCAGTATAGCTTACAGGTCTGTCGCATCTTACGCGCATTTAACATGTACGATTTCAGCTTTACGCAGTCGGCAAAAACAAAAAGAGAGAAATAACAATTTTAATACTGTACCTGTAGTGAGGGCAATTTCGCCCGCCTTTCTACTCAATGTAATTTTGACTATACGCGGTTTTCGCTTTACACGCTAACCACGGAACGGAACCCTCGCATAAGATGAGACTCGCCTGTATTTCATTCTTCCCTGAGCAAAACAAACAATACCAGCAAAAGCACAGTTGTGCTAGCATAAACGTGACTACACTAGGGCTTTTACCAGCACAGTTATGTTGGTCAAAAATCACACCTCATCACACGCCTGGCTGACAGAGCTACGTGTACACCTGGCCTCAGGGAGCTAGCAAAGGATATAGCTTTAGATCTGTTGAAGTATATGTAACCCTTCTGCCCATCTAGATTGGCAGCAACAAGGGCCAGGTTCTGTATCTAGGGGCTCCGTTTCAATAACACAGTGCAAAACCGGCTAGAGCCTCCACCCAGTGACCTGGGACAATTACATACCACCCCCTGGGTGCCTCTAAGAGGCAATACTTCCCCTCTCGCAAGCACGGAGTCTGAGTGTAGCAGAAAATGTTTAATAACATGAGGTAAATGACATCAGCATTAAATTGGAAAAAACACCACAAACAGGATTTATAACACAAACCATGAGCAAAAGACCCACCCCAGCAAATTGGGCCGTGTCCTTTCCCTTTAGTTCTTGAATCCAGCAACACAAAAATCACCCAGAGTCCCCAAAGTCCAACACCCCCAAAGTCTCTTGGGGTCCAGCAACCACCCAAAGTCCCAAAAGTCCAACAACCCCCAAAGTCTCTGTCCCTGGTCAGTACAGCCCCAGAGTAAAAGGGGGGCACACAGGGTATTAAGGGGCACCTTACGTGATCCGAGGCCAACCGGCCGTCTCTCCGTGGGGTTCCGCCACCGCCTTCACCACTAGCCAGTCCACTTCCTGACGTGCCATGAACTGCTCTGCTCTTCGAGCTGCTCCTCTCCGCTCACCGACCTGTGAGCCGCTCCAGCCGTCCCCGCAAATGGCTGCACTCCACTCACCGACCTGTGAGCCGCTCCAGCCGTCCCTGCAAATGGCTGCACTCCACTCACCGACCTGTGAGCCGCTCCAGCCATCCCTGCAAGCGGCTCCGCTCACCGTTCCTTAGGCCGCTCCAACCATCCCTGTAAGGCTCAGCGCCGCTTGCTGCTCCTCCAGCCATCCCTGCAAACTGCTCCGCCAGCCGCTTATCAATATAGCTTCAGGCTCCCCCACTAGTTAACACAGCACTCAGTGATCTCAACTCTTAGTAACTTTAGCTCTTTTAGCTCCCTTGCATCTGAAGAAGTGAGGTTCTTACCCACAAAAGCTTATGCTCCCAATACTTCTGTTAGTCTCTAAGGTGCCACAGGACCCTCTGTTGCTTTTTAGCTCTTTTGTGATTTCAGCTCTTAGTGATTTCAGCTCATAGAAGGGGAGCCCCACTGTTGGTGCACTATTGGCCCAAAGTGAATTCAGCTCGGCAGCCTGCAACTAGACTCCTATTGGAATCAAAGTTAGCTCTGACATTCAACAGTAGAGAGAGGAGGTGGTGCAATTGGTGTTGCAGGCCCTCAAAGTGTGTGGTGGTGGTGGTGGTGGTGGTGGTGGTGGTGGTGTGGGAGGCCATACCATCCAGTACAAATACTTGTCCCCATCCTCTCTCAATTCACTGGGTTGTGGAACCCATGTCCCTTGCCTAGCGAGAGCTACTTAGGTGATGGTGAGACCCTCTGTCATAAAACAGTTTCATTGTCCTTGATTCACATAATCAGGGTAACAACACTTTATTCCTCCTGCCCCAATAACAGAGAAACTGGGGATCCCACCCCATCCAAAGTAACCACTATCAGTTGCTGTTGTCTCATGCCAGGCGGGTGGGTGTGCCTATGCAAACAAGATCAGCCCCCGGAGTTCTTTTCCACACTCGCCATAATTCACCACCAGATGTCAGGGTAGAGCTCATCCTGACTCTGCTTACATATATTATCAGGGCAAATTGAGGGCTGTTGGACTGCACTGTCTAAGTTCAAGTATAATGTTAATTTAACATCTGCTAATGTTTTCCACCAGGCAATACTGTATATATTGTCCTTACAGGCAGTGGTCTTGATCTTACTGAACAGAAAAATGGCCATACTGGGTCAGACCAATGGTCCATCTAGTCCATTATTCTGTCTTCTGACAGTGGCCAATGCCAGGTGCTTCAGATGGAACAAACAGAACAAGCAATCATCAAGTGATCCATCCCGTCATCCATTGCCAGCCTCTGGCAAACAGAGGCTCGGGACACTCAGAGTATGATATTCCATCCCTGGCCATCCTGGCTAATAGCCATTGATGAACCTATCCTCCATGAACTTGTCTAGTTCTTTTTTGAACCCTGTTACAGACACTCCCCGTTCTGGAATGCCTTGCGTAACTCGAATTTTGCGTAAGTTGGAAATGTATACCCGACCATTACGCAAAAAAAAACCCCCAAAACCCAACCTCCTATTTCTAGTTTACGGAGCTTTTTCCGTAAGTGTGGATTTGCGTAAGTCGGGTTTGCGTAATCCGGGGGGCATCTGTATAGTTTTGACCTTCACAACATCCTCTGGATTGTGCATTGTGTGAAGTACTTCTTTATGTTTGTTTTAAACTGCTGCCTATTAATTTCATTGCACAACCCCTGGTTCCTGTGTTATGTGAAGAAATATATAACACTTTCTTCTTCACTTTCTCCATACCATTCATGATTTTACAGACCTCTGTGATGGGATGCATTCGCCCCACATTAGACAGGAAAGGGTTAATTCCTCATTGTGGGCTGAGGAAGCCATGCCCCCATGTCTCTACTGGGCATGTACAACAAACATGTGGACAAGAATGGTCCAGTGGATATAGGGTACTTGGACTTCCAGAAAGCTTTCAACAAGATCCCTCACCAAAGGCTCTTAATCAAAGCAGGCAGTCATGGGATAATAGGGAAGATCCTTTCATAGCTCAGTGACTGGTTAAAGATAGGAAACAAAGGGTCAGTTTTCACATTGGAAAGAGGTAAACAGTGAGGTCTCACAAGGATCTGTACTGGGACCAGTAATGTTCAACATATTCCTACATGATCTGGAAAAGGAGGAGATCAGTGAGGTGGCAAAGTTTGCAGGTGATACAAAATTACTCGAGATAGTGAAGTCCAAAGTTGACTGTGAAGAGTTACAAAGGGATCTCACTAAACTGGGTGACTGTGCAACAAAATGGCAGATGAAATTAAATGTTGATAAATGTAAAGTAATGCACACTGGAAAACATAATCCCAACTATATATACAATGATGGGGTCTAAATTAGGTGTTACCACTCAAGAAAGAGATCTTGGCATCATTTTGGATAGTTCTCTGGAAACATCCGCTCAATGTACAGCGGCCCTCAAAAAAGCGAACAGAATGTTGGGAACCATTAGGAAAAGGAGATATAAGAAGACAGAAAATATCAATGCCACTATACAAATCCATGGTATGCCCACACCTTGAACACTGCATGCCGTTCTTGTTGCCTAGGACTGGAAAAGGTACAGAGAAGGGCAACAAAAACGATTAGCGGTATGGAATAGCTTTCATATGAGGAGAGATTAAAAATACTTGGACTTTTCAGCTTGGAAAAGAGATGACTAATAGGGGCTATGACAGTGGTTGTGATGGGGTGGGGGGACCCCGTCCAGTGCAGGGTGAGTGCACCCCATCCTCCAAGTGCAGGGTGAGTGCACCCCATCCTCTCCAGGTAGCGAGGCCTAAGGGCTAAAGTAAAAAGAGTGACCCTATTCTGCAGGGCTGTAAGGCCTAGAGGCCAGAGTCAATAGAGAGAGATGCTGTTTAGAAGTACGGTGTGGCCTGATGGCCTAACAAGGGGTGGGCCACCACCTGGGGGGGTGGGAGGAGAAGGTGGCTGGCATAGGAGGACTCAGGCCTGCCCTGCTCAACCGGGTCCCAGCCCAGGGCCCTGGTGGCAAACTCACTCGCTGCCACTGAGTCAGCAGAGATCCAACCGCAACATGCCGACTATGCTTGGGACTATGGCTAGTCCCTCCCCGGGCTACTGTCTACCGTGACTCCTGTGTCCATAGTCTGGGTGACTTTGGGGTTCCCGGGATCCTCTGCCTGGGCTGGTCCCGGTGGCTCCAAAATCCTTGTGGTGTCCGCAGTCATCAGGGCATCTGCCAGAGTCTTGGCACCTCTGACTTCTGCATTCGGGGGCTGCCGCTGCTCCGAGACAGAAGCCTGCAACAGACATCCTTCCTCCCAAGCGGTCAGTCCAGACTGAGCAGGGATGCTCCCTTTTATACTTGTAAAAAATTCTAGTAGATTGGCGAAACATGATATCCTATTACAAAAACTGTGTTGACTCTTCCCCAAGATATTGCATACATCTATGTGTCTAATCATTCTGTTCTTTACTATAGTTTCAACCAATTTGCCCGGTATTGAATTCAGACTTACTAGCCTGTAATTACCAGGGTCATCTCAGGAGTCTTTTTTAAAAATCAGCATTTCATTAACTATCCACTAGTCATCTGGTACAGAGACCGATTTAAGCAGTAGGTTACAAACCACAGTTAATAGTTTTGCAATTTCATATAGGAGTTCCTTCAGAACTCCTGGGTGAATGCCATCTGGCCCTGGTGGCTTATTACTGTTTACTTTTTCAATTCGTTCCAAAACTTCCTCTAATGACAACCCAATCTGGGACAGTTCCTCAGATTTGTCACCTAAAAAGAATGATTCAGGTGCAGGAATCTCCCTCACATCCTCTTCAGAGAAGACCGAACTAGTCTTCTCATTGCTAACTTCTATGATCCTAACCATTCAAAGGAGAAATTAAGTAGTACAGACACTGCTAATTAAAGCAGTATTATTATTAGCTAGACACTTTTAAAAAAAATCAGGTTCCTCTGCTGGACTGTTGACTTGGCTGCAATGCTTTGCTAAGGGTGGCAGACATCCGGTCACCAGACACAGCTTTATTCTATCTGGCAACCAGATCTTGTTTTCAGAATAGTTCTGTATGACGAGTTCGTAGTCTGCCAGCATTTTTTTTAAAAAGAACTCAAAATGTAACAACTGACTCCATGGTAAATTCAGGCGAGTGGACTGCTGTCTGTACCCCGGACACTCTACATGCCTAGCAGATAAAGCATCTCTGTGACTAGACTTGGATCAGTTACAGTGACAAGCCAGTTACAAGGCATGCTGCTGTAATTGATTCCTGCACAACGACAGGAAGTACCCAATTTGATGTACATTAGTTTCTGGAGATGAGAGTCTAATGACTACCCAATTCAGAGTGACTTGTGCCAACTTGGCGACTCTATACCGTACCAGAGGGATGAGTGTTGGATAACCCATCAAAAACCTAGTTTTTTGTTTGTGTTCTTTGTTTGGGAGTGTGTTCGTTCTCGGGACTGAGAGGGACCAGACATCAATCCAGGTTCTCCACATCTTTCTAAACAAGTCTCTCCTATTTCAAACTTGTAAGTAAATAGCCAGGCAAGGCGTGTTAGTTTTCCTTTGTTTTTCTCAACTTGTAAATGTACCTTTTACTAGAGTGTTTATCTTTGTTTGCTGTACTTTGAACCTGAGACTAGAGGGGAGTCCTCTGAGCTCTTTAAGTTTGATTACCCTGTAAGGTTAATTTCCATACTGATTTTACAGAGATGATTTTTACTTTTTTTTCTTTAATTAAAAGCCTTCTTTTTAAGAACCTGATTGATTTTTCCTTGTTTTTAAGATCCAAGGGGTTTGGATCTTGATTCACCAGGAGTTGGTGGGAGGAAGGAGGGGGGATGGTTAATTTCTCCTTGTTTTAGATCCCAAGGGGATTAGATCTGTGTTCACCAGGAGTTGGTGGGAGGAAGGAGGGGGGATGGTTAATTTCTCCTTGTTTTAAGATCCAAGGGGTTTGGATCTGTACTCACCAGGGAGTTGGTGAAAGGTTTCTCAGGCTTCCCAGGGAGGGAAATGGTGGCAGCGGAACCAGAGCTAAGCTGGTAGTTAAGCTTAGAAGTTTTCATGCAGGCCCCTACATTTGTACCCTAAAGTTCAAAGTGGGGATCCAGCCTTGACACATGTATTGACTGATGTCAAACTGTGTTTGTGTTTGAATAATAACTGCATTTGTGGGGAATGGGAAGGAGACACTGACAGTGGAAGCTTCACTGAAACAGCTGGCCAATGAGCTGAGCTGCCAGCTTTCATGAATGGGGAAACCGAGGCTGGGAGTGTCCAATGCTATGTTTGAAGAGACCCAGTGCCAGAGTGCTAAGCAGATGGCACTCTCAGTGATTGGGAGCGAATACATTTAGAACAGAGGAGTTTCATAATAAAATGGAGGAGCGCCTCTCCCAATTAGACTAAAAAAATTGTTTTATGCTTCCAAGCCAGATCAAAGGCTGAAGCTGCTGCACAGGAGGGATAAAGTGCAGGCCAGCATAACTAAATACACAGCAAAAGGTAAATCCCACATCCAAAGTATTTCTCACTTTGCTCATTTAAAATTGTTTCATGCTTACTCACATGTGTGCAGGGTCCCATCAGATTACAGATAACCACAGGAAAGAGGGGAAAGTTAGTGCAATTCAGTTTCCCAAACTTACAAAATAAAGAGACAATAACAAATTAAATGAGGAATCATTAGTCCACATTTTACTGTGATCCATTTGGTCTTCATTTTCTAAGACCTTTATTTTACATGGAAATGAAATTAAAAGTATCGTTTTCAGGAAAAGTTATTTCAGACATGAGTCTCTGAGCTGCACTAATGGCACTGCAAACACACTTAAATCAAAACCTACTCCCATCGGGGTATATTTGGAAGCTTTCTGGAAAGAAATTTAATATGGTCTTTCTTAGGAATGGGACCTTTCAAAAGAAAATATGCTGAGTGGGAGTCACACTCTGACATTTGGGGGATATTTCCTTCCTTTGATTGATCCACACATGCAGTAGACTAAACAGATGCATTGCAGGGGGTACGGCTTAAGACAGAGTATCATGGGAGTTGAAGTGCTTTCAGGTCCCAGCATGATTGTGCAGGAGCAAACAGTAAGAGGTTAGCTGCACAGTGTGTAAGATGACTACGGAAAACTCAAAGTACTAAGCAAAAGTGACAAAACGAGTCACGCAGGCTCTCATCATCTTGCAGCCCAATAACTGCAATGTCCTTCTCTCTGGCGCTGGCAAATACCGTTGACGTTGCACTCCATATGATTTTATGAAACTATGCTAATGTAACTGGAATATGCTTCATGCAAAAGGTCTCTTGTAAGGTATCATTACAAAGCTTATAATCTACTGAGTGTGATCATCCTATTTGTATAAATGTACCACTCTTGTATCTGAAACTAGACATATGAAATATAATGCAAAGTGTGGGCCATTAATGGTGGTTTGGAATCTTGATGACTCCCATTAGCCAGGACCATTGTCTGCAGATGGCTCTGTTTTACTTGTAAGTCCTCGGTATACGTGTGTGCTAGCAAGTGGGTAATGAAGTCTTACAGAGATAATGTGATCATGTCACCTGAAATGGAATCCATCTTTAACCTGGTGCTTTTCCATTGAGAAGGGGGGGGGGGGAAGAGCGGGAACCCAGAGGGACAAAGGATTCCCGCCTTATGCAAAAGATATATGAGTGGGTGGAACAGAACAAAGGGAGCAGCCATCATGAGGAATCCCCTAGCTACCACCTGAGCTGGAACAAGGGCTGTACCATGGAAAGGGATTGTGCCCAGACTGGGGGTATGTCTACACTACGAAATTAGATCGAATTTATAGAAGCCGTTTTTATAGAAATCGGTTGTATACAGCCGATTGTGTGTGTCCCCACATAAAATGCTCTAAGTGCTCTAGTCAGCGGACCGCGTCCACAGTACCGAGGCTAGCGTCGACTTCCGGAGCATTGCACTATGGGTAGCTATCCCACAGTTCCCGCAGTCTCCGCCGCCCATTGGAATTCTGGGTTGAGATCCCAATGCCTGAATGATGCAAAACAGTGTCGCGGGGGGTTCTGGGTACATGTCGTCAGGCCCCTCCCCCTCCGTCAGAGCACCGGTAGACAATAGATTCGCACCTTTTTACCTGGGTTACCTGTGCAGACAACATACCACGGCAAGCATGGAGCCCGCTCAGATCAGCTCACCATCACCATATGTCATCTGGGTGCCGGCAGACATGGTACTGCATTGCTACACAGCAGTAGCAGCTAACTGCCTTTTGGTGGTAGACGGTGCAGCATGACTGGTAGCGGTGGGGCTGGCAGCCGTAGGGCTGTATTGCACCAGCCCCTTGCCTTTTGGTAGAAGATGGTATATTACGACTGGTATCTGTCATTGTCGTACTGCAGTGGCTGTCAATCATGGGCACTTGGGCAGACATGCAACTGTCTCGATGATGATGGCTATCAGTCGTAGTATGCTATTTTCTGCCAATCGCCCAGTATTTTCTGCTTAAGCACCCAGAAGAGGCCGAGGGCAATCTGGGTGCTGGCAGATGTGGGGCTGGCAGACGTGGGGCTGCATTGCTACACAGCAGCAGCCCCTTCCCTTTTGGTAGAAGATGGCATATTACGATTGATATCCATCGTCGTCGTACTGCAGTGGCTATCAGTCATGCTGCACCGTCGGCTGCCAGCTTAAGATGTAAAAAATAGATTTGTTCTGTATTCATTTGCTTCCCCTCCCTCTGTGAAATCAACGGCCTGCTAAACCCAGGGATTTGAGTTTAATCTTTGGGGGGGCCATTCTGTGTGACAGTTGTTTGTGTTTCTCCCTGATGCACAGCCACCTTTCTTGATTTTAATTCCCTGTACTGTCACTCGGCCCTCCCTCCCTCCTTCCCCTGGTCTGTCAGATACTAGTTTCGTGCCTTTTTTCAGACCAGGCGCCATAGCTAGCACTGGGATCATGGAGCCTGCTCAGATCACTGCGGCAATTATGAGCACTATGAACACCATGCGCATTGTCCTGGAGTATATGCAGAGCCAGGACATGCCAAAGCGAAACCCGGACCAGCCAAGGAGGCGATTGCAGCACAGCGACAAGAGTGATGAGGAAATTGACATGGACATAGACCTCTCACAAGGCACAGGCCCCAGCAATGTGGAAATCATGGTGTTACTGGGGCAGGTTCATGCTGTGGAACGCCGATTCTGGGCATGGGAAACAAGCACAGACTGGTGGGACCGCATCGTTCTGCAGGTGTGGGATGATTCCCAGTGGCTGCGAAACTTTCGCATGCGTAAGGGCACTTTCATGGAACTTTGTGACTTGCTTTCCCCTGCCCTGAAGTGCCAGAATACCAGGATGAGAGCAGCCCTCACAGTTGAGAAGCGAGTGGCGATAGCCCTGTGGAAGCTTGCAATGCCAGACAGCTACTGGTCAGTCGGGAATCAATTTGGAGTGGGCAAATCTACTGTGGGGGCTGCTGTGATCCAAGTTGCCAGGGCAATGAAAGCCCTGGTGATATCAAGGGTAGTGACTCTGGGCAACGTGCAGGCCATAGTGGATGGTTTTGCTGAAATGGGATTCCCAAACTGTGGTGGGGCGATAGACGGAACCCATATCCCTATCTTGGCACCGGAGCACCAAGCCACCGAGTACATAAACCGCAAGGGGTACTTTTCAATGCTGCTGCAAGCCCTGGTGGATCACAAGGGACGTTTCACCAACATCAACGTGGGATGGCCGGGAAAGATACATGATGCTCGCGTCTTCAGGCACTCTGGTCTATTTTGAAAGCTGGAGGAAGGGACTTTCTTCCTGGACCAGAAAGTAACTGTTGGGGATGTTGAAATGCCTATCGTGATCGTTGGGGACCCAGCCTACCCCTTAATGCCATGGCTCATGAAGCTGTACACAGGCAGCCTGGACAGGAGTCAGGACCTGTTCAACTACAGGCTGAGCAAGTGCCGAATGGTGGTGGAATGTGCATTTGGATGTCTAAAAGCGCGCTGGCGCAGCTTACTGACTCACTCAGACCTCAGCGAAAAGAATATCCCCATTGTTATTGCTGCTTGCTGTGCGCTCCACAATATCTGTGAGAGTAAGGGGGAGACATTTATGGCGGGGTGGGAGGTTGAGGCAACTCGCCTGGCCGCTGATTACGCGCAGCCAGACACCAGGGTGGTTAGAGGAGCACAGCAGGGCGCGGTGCGCATCAGAGAAGCTTTGAAAACGAGTTTTGTGACTGGCCAGGCTACGGTGTGAAACTTCTGTTTGTTTCTCCTTGATGAACCCTCCGCCCCCCACACCCGGTTCACTCTACTTCCCTGTAAACCAACCACCCCAACCTCCCCTCCCCACTTCGAGCACCGCTTGCAGAGGCAATAAAGTCATTGTTATTTCACATTCATGCATTCTTTATTAATTCATCACACAACTAGGGGGATAATTGCCAAGGTAGCCCGGGATGGGTGGGCGGGGAGGGAAGGAAAAGGACACACTGCAGTTTAAAACTTTAACTCTTATTGAAGGCCAGCCTTCTGATGCTCAGGCAATCATGTGGGGTGGAGTGACTGAGTGGCCGGAGGCCCCCCCACCGTGTTCTTGGGCGTCTGGGTGAGGAGGCTATGGAACTTGGGGAGGAGGGCTGTTGGTTACACAGGGGTTGTAGCGGCGGTCTCTGCTCCTGCTGCCTTTCCTGCAGCTCAACCATATGCTGGAGCATATCAGTGTGATGCTCCAGCAGCCGGAGCATCGACTCTTGCCTTCTGTCTGCAAGCTGATGCCACCTATCATCTTCAGCCTGCAACTTGCTCTGTTCATCCCGCGATTCAGCCCACCACCTCTCCTCTCGTTCATATTGTGCTTTTCTCATGTCTGACATTGACTGCCTCCAAGCATTCTGCTGTGCTCTATCAGCGAGGGAGGACATCTGCAGCTCCGTGAACATATCGTCCCGCGTCCATTTTCTCTTTCTAATGTTCACTAGCCTCTGTGAAGGAGAAACATTTGCAGCTGGTGGAGGAGAAGGGAGAGGTGGTTAAAAAAGACACATTTTAGAGAACAATGGGTACACTCTTTCACGTTACATTTTGCTGTTCACATTACACAGCACATGTGCTTTCGTTACAAGGTCGCATTTTTCCTCTTATAGTGAGGGCCTGCCGGTTTTGTGTGAGAGATCACTCATGCAGTGCCAGGCAACAGATTTCGGCTTGCAGGCAGCCATGGTAAGCCACAGTCTTTTGGCTTTTTTAAACCTTCTTAACATGTGGGAATGGTTTCAAACAGCAGCGCCCTCATTTCCCATCTCAAGCATGAATTGGGTTGGCCATTTAAAAATGGGTTTGCAATGTAAAAGGAGGGGCTGCGGTTTCCGGGTTAACATGCAGCACAAACCCAACTAACCCCCCTCTCCCTCCACACCCAATTCTCTGGGATGATCACTTCACCCCTCCCCCCACCGCGTGGCTAACAGCGGGGAACATTTCTGTTCAGCCTGGCAGGAACGGGCACCTCTGAATGTCCCCTTAATAAAATCACCCCATTTCAACCAGGTGACCGTGAATGATATCACTCTCCTGAGGATAACAAAGAGCGATAAGGAATGGATGTTGTCTGCATGCCAGCAAACACCCGGACCATACGCTACAATGCTTTGTTATGCAATGATTCCAGACTATGTGCTACTGGCCTGGCGTGGTAAAGTGTCCTACCATGGCAGACGGGATAAGGCAACCCTCCCCAGAAACCTTTTGCAAAGGCTTTGGAAGTACATGAAGGAGAGCTTTCTGGAGGTGTCCCTGGAGGATTTCTGCTCCATCCCCATACACATTAATAGACTTTTCCAGTAGCTGTACTGGCCGCGATTGCCAGGGCAAATTAATTATTAATAATTAAACACGCTTGCTTTTAAACCATGTGTAATATTTACAAAGGTACCCTCACCAGAGGTCCCCTGTGTGCCCTGAGGGTCTTGGGTGAGTTCGGGGGTTACTGGTTCCAGTTCCAGGGTCACAAACATATCCTGGCTGTTGGGGAAACCGGTTTCTCCACTTCCTTGCTGCTGTGAGCTATCTACACTACCTCCATCCTCATCTTCCTCGTTCCCCGAACCCTCTTCCCTGTGTGTTTCTCCAGTGACAGAGTCATAGCACATGGTTGGGGTACTGGTGGCTGCACCCCCTAGAATGGCATGCAGCTCCGCGTAGAAGCGGCAAGTTTGTGGCTCTGCCCCGGATCTTCCATTTGTTTCTCTGGCTTTGTGGTAGGCTTGCCGTAGCTCCTTAATTTTCACGCGGCACTGCTGTGCGTCCCTGTTATGGCCTCTGTCCTTCATGGCCTTGGAGACCTTTTCTAATACTTTGCCATTTCTTTTGCTGCTACGGAGTCCAGCTAGCACTGATTCATCTCCCCATATGGCGAGCAGATCCCGTACCTCCCGTTCGGTCCATGCTGGAGCTCTTTTGCGATCCTGGGACTCCATCACGGTTACCTGTGCTGATGAGCTCTGCGTGGTCACCTGTGCTCTCCACGCTGGGCAAACAGGAAATGAAATTCAAACGTTCGCGGGTCTTTTCCTGTCTACCTGGTCAGTGCATCTGAGTTGAGAGTGCTGTCCAGAGCAGTCACAATGAAGCATTGTGGGATAGCTCCCGGAGGCCAATAACATTGAATTCCGTCCACACTACCCCAATTCCGACCCGCAAAGGCCGATTTTATCGCTAATCCCCTCGTCGAAGGTGGTGTAAAGAAACCGGTTTAAAGGGCCCTTTAAGTCAAAAGAAAGGGCTTCGTCGTGTGAACGTGTCCAGGCTTAATTCGATTTAACGCTGCTAAAGTCGACCTAAACTCGTAGTGTAGACCAGGCCTAAGAAGGCGTCCAGTCTGAGAAAGAGACTTATTGAAACATCTCTCAGGGTGAGATTTTATCTGTACTCAGTTGTATTACTGTATTAGGCTTAGATTTGCGTGTTTTATTTTATTTTGCTTGGTAATTCACTTTGTTCTGTCTGTTACTACTTGGAACCACTTAAATCCTACTTTCTGTATTTAATAAAATCACTTTTTACTTATTAATTAACTCAGAGTATGCGTTAATACCTGGGGGGGGGGGCAAACAGCTGTGCATATCTCTTTATCAGTGTTATGGAGGGCGAACAATTTATGAGTTTACCCTGTATAAGCTTTATATTGTAAAACAGATTTATTTGGGTTTAGACCCCATTGGGAGTTGGGCATCACAGTGTTAAAGATAAGAACACTTCTGTAAGCTGCTTTCAGTTAAGTCTGCAGCTTTGGGGCAAGTAATTCACAGACCCTGGGTCTGTGTTGGAGCAGACGGGCGTGTCTGGCTCAGCAAGACAGGGTGCTGGGGTCCCGAGCTGGCAGGGAAAGCAGGGGCAGCAGTAGTCTTGGCACATCACTTGGCAGTTCCCAAGGGGGGTTCTGTGTCACAACCATCTTACCCAGCTAATATCCATCCAGAATGCGGCTGCAAAGATCATTTTCCTAGCCCGTCGCTTTGACCATATCACCCCTGTCTTTGAATCCCCGCCACTGCCTCTCCCATCTGTTATATCAAACAAAACCCTTCATAGTCAATCCCCACACCTTGCCTATTTCTCATTTATTACTGAGATGTTGCTGCTTGTCGCTGATCAGCCCATGATGCTAGTCTTCGCTATCCACTTGTTAATTTTTCAACCAAACACTGCTGTGCTTTTTCCCATTCATGCTTTGGAGAAGTTCCCTGTAGCCCTCCAGAAAGCTACCTCATTATCCTCCTTCAAATCCTTCCACAAAACTCTCCTTTGCCGCGATGCCTACAAAACTTGACAACTGCTAATGGGCAGAGACTACTGCCTATCACGCGGACCAATATTGTCTCTTTGTTTCCTTGTACTCGTATCCATATCCATCTGTTGTCTCATCTTTATACTTAGACTGTAAGCTTCTTGGGGCAAAGGCTCTTTTTGTTCTGTGTCCGTACTGTGGCTTGCACAATGGGGGTCCTACTCCATGACTCAGGCTGCTGGGCACTAAATAATAAAATAAAGAAATCAGAACCCACTTATAATTGGTCAAGCAAAGCAAGGCCACCCCACACTCAGCTAGAGGGCATTTGAAATTTTAGAATACATTACAGACAGGGAATGTTCTAAGCATCAGTGGGCAAGACCCTGTTGATTTTGGTGAAAACTGAAAAACAAGCAAAGCCTGATTTCCAGTGGTGTAAGTGAGAGGAAATTCAGGCCCACACAGAGGCGTCGAAACAATTTTTATGGTGGGGGTGTTGAAAGCTATTGAACAAAACTGTAAACCTTGTATATGATGGAAACCATGTCTTTAGTTGTAATTACTACTTCAAGCCAAGGGGCGCTGCCGCACCCCGAGCATCTCTAGTTCCAGCACCCTTGGCCCATAGAATGCCCCTTTGGTGCTGCAGGCAGAAAAATCTCTTTGGTGGCCCTGTTGCTGCCTACACATATCACAGGCAGCAGTTTAGTTTGCTGCTCTCTCTCATTGGATGCACTGCCTGGCCTCCATAAGCAACTAGGTATGTGACCCTCAAGTAATACTTTCCTCTCCTATAGCACCTTCCATTAAAACAAATGGTTTCTTACCTGTAATGGAACTGTTCTTTGAGATGTGAGACAGATGTGTATTCCACTCAGTTGCGTGCACATCCAGTGTGCTGAAGCCACAGAACTTTACTTAACAGTATACATTGGAGTGGCACACGTTCCCATGCCTCATAGCCCCTTCTAAGTCTATTTAAGGGCAATGCCACCTGCACCCCCTTCAGTTCCTTCACACTGGAATCCATGTCTCGAGACCCCAGTGCAGACGGGACAGAGGACTGGTCATGGAGTACACATCTGCACCCACATCTTGAAGAACAGTAGTTACAATACAGGTAAGTATCTGGAATGGCTACAGACTTGTATTCCACTCAGGTGGCTTGTAAGCGGCAACAGAAGGAGGTGGGATTTGACATATATTTAAACAAGTGAATGCAAATCCGCCTTTCCAACGTTTGCATCTGAAGGAGTGGGGGCAGTGGCAAGTAATCCTGTGTGGCCCCCCCCATCATACCTTACCTCTTTGGAGGGGGCAATTCCCCCCCAAAAAACTGCACCCATGGTCATCACTCTGCTCCCCCATCCCACCCCGGCTTCCCTTTGTTTCCCTGCCGTTTTCTGCACCACAGGAATTCTGCAGGGGGAGGGCTCATTGAACCCTCACCCCCTGATAAGCCCCACCCCCCCACACCTGGACCCCTCTGACTAGCCCCTCACACCCAGACCCTCAACCCACTGATACCCAACAGTTGAACCTGGACCCCCACCCCATCAAGCCCCACTCCCCCAGCAACCGGAACCCCCTTCTGGTCCCCCCACACCCAGACTCCCCCACCAAGCCGCATCTCCACACGCTCACACCCCCCACCAGCCCCCGCTGAGCCCCAACCACCTTCACCTTGATCCCCTGCAGAGTCCCATTGCCCCTGCACCCGGAACCCCCCAATGAGCCCCTGTGCATCCAGATCTTCCACTGAGCCACCCCCACCCAGATTGCCCCACCCAAAAACTTCTCACCCCACACTTGGATCCCCCCACACTAAGCCCCTCCACACTTGGATCCTGCTGGGCTGAGCCTGCCCACCCACACCTGGTGCACAGAGGGGCAGGACACCAGGGTGTTTCTGGGGCAGGACCAGCCCTTGCACTGTGTCAGGGTCAGGTGCAGCCTCACTGCCGAGTCCCTGTACTGGGGGAGGTGGAGGTTTCAGGGTGATCTCCCATCTCAATGCAGCCAGTGGCCTGTGCTCCCCACTGCCATGCTGGAGCCACATTTATTTATTGACAAATAAAATGTGCAGAATTTTAAAATATTGTGCACATAATTTTTAATTTTCTGGTGCAGAATTTTAAAATTTTGGTGAACAGTTCCCTCAGGAATAACCAGCTTTGAGGGAGCAATATTTTTTGTGTCTCCAGCCTATTTGGGTTGGGAGGTGAAACAATAGGAAGGGACAGTGACCTTGTTCTGGATTAGGCAGAGGATCGGGACCTTGAAGATCAAAGAGCATCCCAAAGGTCCCAGGGAGGACACTGCGGGGAAAAAATATGGCATCAGAGGCCATTAGGTACTGGGTCAAGAACGTCTATCCCTACTGCAGGAATGGTGCCAGTCCTAGTACCACTAGTGATCCCCTGGAAGCCTAGAAGACTTCTGAAGTTGGTACTTGGAAGGAGAGGAAGAGGTAGAAGATAACATTCAGTCTGAGTGCAAGGAACCTTCAAAATAGTCCAACAGCAATGGAGGAACCACCCCCCAGAGCCAGCAAACTCCCAAGACCCATCTGAGGTTCAATACTTGGGCAGCAACTGTACCAAAGATGGTATGGTAGCCAGAACCTTGAGAACCAGCAGAGACATTGAGGCTACACTAACACTTGGCCCTACAACGGACGTCAGTACTAGAGTAAGGTCAGTACTGAATCTGAAGAACTGGTCTGCATTGAAAATGTAGAAGCCGAAATTATCATGGGGGGGTGACGATAGTATTGGTACCAACAGCTCTCAGTGCTGATAAGGGGACCGATTTTGCCTCTGCAATCTGATTTTCAAGTAGTGCAGAAGATGATGCCAGCAAGTGCCTATAGTCTGAAACAATCAGTCAGTGCGATCAAGGCTGCAGAAGAAGCCTCCACAGTTGAGGGCTCCTGTATCAAAGGAGAGCCAGGAACATAGAGTCAAAACAAATCTGGGATTGCCTGATAAGCCTGTGGGGTCAATATGGTCAGTGCTGAAACTGATGTCGTTGGTACCAGACTCAGCAGATGCCCTATGCACCACCGTACCAGAGTTGACTGTACAGTGCCTAACTGAGCTAGTCTAAGTATCAGAGAGTGGGTAGACAGCCCTGCTCTCAAGGAATCCCAGTGATGCCCTGTACTCATCTTAAAAGAGGAGGACAAATCTCTCCAAGCTCTAGAGTGGCTATGGTCAACCATGAGAGTTCTCTTCCTCAGAAGACCAGAGGAAGGAGAACAGTTTCTTCTCATTGGTGAAGAGGCCCCCACTACAGAAAGGATGTGGACAAATTAGAGTCCAGCGGAGGGCAATAAAAATGATTAGGGGGCTGGGGCACATGACTTATGAGGAGAGGCTGAGAGAACTGGGGTTATTTAGTCTGCAAAAGAGAAGAGTGAGGGGGGATTTGATAGCACCCTTCAACTACCTGAAAGGCGGGTTCTAAAGAGGATGGAGCTCAGTGGTGGCAGATGACAGAACAAGGAGAAATGGTCTCAAGTTGCAGTGGGGGAGGTCTAGGTTGGATATTAGGAAAAACTATTTCACTAGGAGGGTGGTGAAGTACTGGAATGGATTACCTAGGGAGGTGGCATGGACTGCCCTGACGGGTGCTGCAACACAAAGTTCTCCCGCTTCAGTGCTATGGGCGCATGCACACCGTAGTATAATACACACCGGCAGCCACTTGAAGAAGAATATAGGAATATAGAACATAGATCTGGGGAATTAGGCATCTATTATTTGTTTTATATATAATAGTAGATGCCTAATTCCCCAGATCTCTTCCTTCTAAGAAGAAATATTTCAAAGTGTGCCTTATTTATTGTTAAGGTTGTTACCATGAGAAAGCGTTTCCAATATTTGGGCTCAGCTAGTTACAGTGCAATTAATAGGCCACTCTTTCTAATGCTTGCTGAAGAACTGTGTTGCTATTTGGAATGTGCTTTGCTAGCTTTTAATATATTGGTCATAATAGTGTTAGAATATTTCTATAAATAGAGAAGTAAAGTAGAGAGCCAACTATGGCTCCTTGAGGTACAACACTGTTACACTAATTGTGCTTTAACAGCCATGCTTAGTAGTTGAATGAATGACCATTTGTTTGCAGTATCTAAGTTATGATTACATCCAGTTTGTAGCAATTTAGAGGAGTATTTACAGCCAGGGCTGATAATTTCCCTGAGGTATTTCACAGCTCACTGCAATCACTTGACACCTTTAATGACACCTTTAATGACTCCTCCCCAGCCCACTCTCTCTGCTGTCTTGTCCAAGCAATAGTGTGATACCAAAAATGTTAGCTAAGGGCTCCCTTCTACCTCAGTCAGAGATACACGTGACTTTCCCTGGGTAAAATATTCTTCCCTTTCCCCAGAAATACCCTTCTATTAACGCTATATTCTTTTCCTCCTCAAAATCCATCAATTCCACACTTCTCTGCTGCCCAATAAATCCTTCAAATCCTTCCACCGTCCTCTGGCCCAGTTGCTCAAACCCACCAGGCTTCAAACTCCCCAGCACCTAGTGGAGGCTCACTGTTTCTCGCAGAAGCCGGAATGGTGGCTGGGAGCTATCCTGTGGTCTCTGGCTGTGGAGTGGCTGGCCAGGTGGACAGCAGGTGGTTCTGGAGGTGAGCAAATCTATCCTAGCTGGTTTAGAGAGTCAGGAAATCGGTCTCTACAGGCAAATGGGGAAGTTTTAGGGGGCTGTGAGTGTTGCCTAAGTCCCAGCCCCTGTGCCAAGGGCATCTTGGGACAGAAGGCAAGACAGGGCCTCAGACAGACCATGGTTTGACAGGCCCACAGCAGTACTCGGAAATTTCCAGGCAAAGCTTTATTTAAAGAATTCTCCTCTGTGATCTAGAAGGAGATGCTGTCTCTTTAGAACCTGCACAGAAACTGGTTTATCAGCAATTGCTCTCCCCACAAGATAGGGTGACCAGATAGGAAGTGTGAAAAATCGGGATGGGGGTAGGGGGTAATAGAAGCCCATACCAAAAAAGCCCCAAATATCAGGACTGTCCCTATAAAATTGGGACATCTGATCACTCTACCACAAGGTCTCCTCCAGCTGCCCCTCTGCACCCAAAGCTGACAGCCATCTCCATTGTATGGTACAGGCTTTGCTGAACAGGGGCTCAGAATACAGGGCGGGCACGGACACCAGGAAAGGGAAGAGGCTGCCCATGCCCTAGGCAGAGAGGATCTTCCTAATGGCCTCCCACTCCTGGCAGCCTGGTAGGGGTTTGGAGTGCCCCTCAGCAAACCTCTGTTCCACAATGCCCCCATCCCCTCCAGACCTGGGGAGGAGGGAGGTGAAGAATCTCCCAAGCATATTCCTACAAGGCCTGGGGGAAGCAGCAGCAAAGGTCTTCGTGCACCCCCCTGAGCTAAGTGGGGAGATGATGAGAAGAACCTCTGGGCCGGACTCTTCCTCCCTGCTGCCCACCACGGCCTGCAGAGTGATGACCTTTGGGATAGGTTGAATCAATTTGTCATTGGGGGAAAAGGTGTGAACTGAAGTCCCAACCCAGCCCATCCCCACCCCCACTCCCCCGAGAAGATTGATTCACCTCATCCCAACAAAAACTCAACCCCCTAACACAGAGTAGCTATTTGCAAGCTCTGCTTAAAGGCAATGTCAGGGCAGGGGGAGGCGGGGGAAGCTGCCTGCTATTCAGAGTGCTCCGTGTCTGCATATATGGAAGTAGTTACTAGATATGGTGTCAGCGGATGATGCCCAATAACGTGGTGTTTAGTGATCACTCAGTGCTTAAGGTGCTCCCAAGAGCTCTGCTTTATTCTGGGCCTGGTTCCAACTGGGTGAGCAACACAACAAGAGCTTCACAATGCCTCACCCAGACACTCTGGAAAGCTCAGCCCTTAAAGGCACAACCCCCAATACCACAAAGAACATGCAGCCTAGCCCCTGGGTTTTGTAGAACCCGAACAATGTGTGAATAGCAAATGGTTTCTCCTTTTTGCAGCTTTTACATCAGCTATTAACAGGAGTCACCATGAACTTATCAGCGCCCTTCCGCCATCCCCATCATGTCGGGGGAGGCTACTAAGAGCAACATTAGCCCGGCTCCCTCCTTGGCTGTGGTGTGGGTTAGTGCAGGGGGCTCCTCAAATACCCTTGGACAAGCTTTGATGGGGGCTCAGCCAGGAGGTTCTTTATTCCCTTCTTCACAAAGCACTGGGATGAATTACTCTACTGAGGGTACAGGCAGCTTCCTCCTTTTGACAGAGCACTATGCTGGGGCTTTGCTCAGTAGCGCTGGCACCAAAGCAGCTGCCGACTTTCCCCTGTGGAAAGGAAAGCTCTGGGAGGCGTGTCTCTAAGCCAGTTTTAAAGGGATAGCTTCTCTCAGAATTAAGATTATGATTGGCTGGAGCAGGGCCCTCCAGGGAGATTTCCCAATATGCTTTTGTGGGCCAGTCTAACTGTCTTTTTTGGCTGGTAATTGGAGGACCTCCAAGGACCACCTCTTCAGCCTCCAGGCTTGGACTGGGCTAGAAAACACCTACTGGTGGGAGGAAGGTGAGGTTGTGGGAACGAACGTGGTACATCCTCCATTCATAGCTAGAGGTCATGGGGGAAGGGGATGCAGGAAGGCCAAGAACTTAAGGTTCAAAAAGGGATTGGACCTGTGGTCCCCAAACTTTTCAGGGTTGTACTCCCCCTACCTTTGTCCTACCCACCCCCTCTCCCCCCCAGGATCTGGGGCCGGGAGCAGCTTGGGGCAGGGGAAGGCAGACAGAGTAACGGGGCCACAGCAGGTGGCAGGTTTGGAGGCGGGAACGGAGCCATGGCCAGGGTTGTGGTTGGGGGCTGAGACTGGGGGCAGGGCTGGGTGTGGGACCGGGAGCACGGCTGAGGGTTGAACGGGAGCAGGGCTGGGTGGCACTCCCTTCCTGCCCTGTGGGGGCTGGGCCGGACTTGCCCTGCCCCCTCCCCCGCAAATGTTCCTCTATGCACCCCTAGGAGGCGGGCCTCACAGTTTGAGAACCACTGGATTGGACATTTCCATGGATATCAAGAATATCCAAAGTGGTTACAGTTAACGACAACATTTTTGGAAGGGATAGTAAAACCTTGTGCTTCAGGGCTTACGCCAACTCTGACTATTAGAGATCAAGATGAGACCTACATGGGGTGCAGTTTATTTCACATACATCTACCGCAAGGGTTCTATGCCATCCTCTGAAACATCTGCCTCTGGCCCCTATCACTCTATGTGGGCCGCTGATCTGATCAAACCTAGTAATTCCTATGTTGTGCCAGCAGCAGCTGCGGTCACAGCATTTGCAGACACACTTAGAGCTGAATAGTTTAACAAGCAGAGTCAGACAGGGCATTTTTTGGTGGGTTGAGAACATTTTTTCCTATCTCCCCACAGCTGTAACCAATTTCTGTCCATGAGTATCACTCTATATGCACAGGGCCAGCCTGAGAATTTTAAGCAGAGTAGTGAGATGATTCTGTGGGACACACCTTGAACAAATCAGATTGAGAGAGAGAAGTAGGGGGATCTTTAGGCCTCCTGCTGCAGAACAATTTACCTAAGGTCGTGGCAGATTCTCCGTTACTGGCAATATTTAAATCAAGATTGGATGTTTCTCTAAAAGATCTGCTTTAGAAACTATTTGGGGGAAGTTCTCTGGCCTGTTATACAGGAGATCAGACTAGATATTCACAAGAGTCCCTTCTGGCCTTGAAGTCTATGAAAGCAGAACCCTGCTGCATATCCCTTTCACTTGGTTTACATTTTGTTAGGCTAACGTCACACAAAAAAGGCCTAGAAATGATTGTATTGTATATAAACTTGAGATTGTCCTTCGCAGGGCGCAAAGACAGTGGACTCACATGAGTCTCTGCCACCTCATAAGCATGACCAAATAAACATACGCTTGCTTCTCTCCGCTAAATCTCTCAGCTCTAGAAGCGCTTGAGATGGGCAAGCAGAGCTTGCTGAAATATAAGTCCGTCTCCATCCTAGACTTAGTTCTCCATTTGGTTCCATTGTGCAAGTGTTTAACCATCCATGATTCTGAAGTTCCTTCTCTTCCTACATAATCACCTTCTGTAAACCTAATTCAGAGGGGCAGTTTGTAAAATCTGTGGCATGGGGCCACCTTGTGTGTTTATAAAGCACCATATACAGTAACAGCATCAAAACAGTATCCCAAATGTCTTGGCAATGTTGTATAGCACTACCTTGAGTCCCGCGCTGTTGAAATTGCCTCTAATCTTAAATATTGCATTTCTCTTCTCTATCAGTTCCCCAAACCCCAGACTTCAGCATGTGCAGTGTTGTTCCCTCTTCTCATAAATACAAACAAGTAGGAGCCCTCTCCCCCATCCTCAAGCAACTTCGCAGGTTCTCAGTTTGTTTCAGCAGCCAGTTCAACATTCCCCTAATTTTTAAAACACCTCATGGATCCTTTAGGCAAATATCACAGGCCACCTCCTCCTACTCTTGCCTTCCCAGCTCCCTCTCCTCTTATAGCACACCAACACACTCTTTGTGCTTCTACACAATCTCATCCCAGTAAATCCAAAAGCCGCCTTCTCTGCAGTTCTTGTAATCTAGAATAAGAATGGCCACAGTGGCTCAGACCAATGATCCATTTAGCCCAGTATCCTGTCTTCCGACAGTGCCCAGGACCAGAGCTTCAGGAGCAGCATATAAAAGAGGGCAAATTCTGGAGAGACCCACTCCTGTCTTGACTTCCCGGCTTCTGGCAGTGAGGGGTTAAAGTCACCCCAAGCATAGGGTTACATCCCTGACCATCTTGGCTAATAGCCATTGATGGACCTAACCTCCATGAACTTATCTAGTTCTTTTTTGTTCTTTGTCCTGTTTCATTTTACCTCACCAATTCTCCACCACTTTTCAAATGCCATCTGAAAACACATCTCTCTCCATTGCATATACATAATTTTATTCTCAGTTATTCAGCTCTGTAAAATGCTGGGGGATAAAGCGGATATAAAAACCCTATACCATAGTCATATTCTATGGCTGGGGACTAAGACTACTGAATTCCAGTGGCTTCATTTGAAAGGATAGATTTGATGCTTCAGTTTAAAGGCTTGAAATCAGCCGAATGACTTTAAAAAACTAAACTAAACCAACACCTGAAGATCATAAATAATTACACCTATGAATTTGGCTGCTTGGATAGATTCATACCTATGAATTATACAACATTATATGTGGACTGCATAACAGCATAGCTATCCATATTTAAAAAATTGTACACAATTGTTTCTAGGGTTTTAGATATTAAAGGAAGACTAGATATTCCAGTCTAGACAAGAGAGCAGAGTTCTTTGGATCACTGAACCCTGATGTATGAAGTTATTAAACGTAACTCTTTGGACCATCTGCTTCTACAGGTACTGATCTACTGATGTGGGGAGGGTGGGTGCGGGAAGCTTGTTGTATTAAGCTTCTTGTCTTGAACCTGAGTCACAGTTGGCTGGTGATCCAGAACTGAGAATAAAGGACACCCAAGTGAAATGTTGTAGATTTAAGCACTCATTTATCACTTCACTAATGGGCTGCTTCTTTTAAAATCATGTACAACTTACAGCATATGTACTGGGGGGCAGGGGGGGGAGAAAGCATTTAGAAAGCGATGGGGCTTACAGATGCATGGAGTGATAAAAAGACCTTAGCTAAACAAACGATAAGTCCAGAGAAAAGCTCATACAAACAACCATGCATGTCAAGCTTGTAGATGGTAACAGAGTCAGAGCCATTCATTAGAAGAGTTTAATGCATAAGATCTGCTATTTAACTGGGCTATTAAGAACCCAAACCAGCAACAGAATGTATGTTATTAACAAAGGGGGTCTGATTATATCAGTAGCTCCGCAAGCAAAGTTCTCTTCATTATATAAAGCACCAATTATACATTTTTACAAGACACACAGGGTACATCTACATGGCACGCTAAGCCTGGGCTCTGACTCAGGTTTGAGTCCAAGCCCCCCTTCTGTCCCTACACAAATCAGTCTGACTCAGGTTAGCAAGCACTCAGGACCCGGACCCTAGAATCCTGCTGGGGGGTGGGAGGGGTTGGCACCCAAGTCCCGCTCTGACTCAGGTCCAGGCCCTGTCATTTTGCAGTGTGGACGCAGCTCAAGCTGCAGGCCCGAGTCAGAAGGCTTGGGTAGTACAGTATGTGCTATAGCATGGCCTTGAGATGCAGGTCCAACAATTGAAAAACCCAGGTTTACAATGAGGTGGATACCGAAGCATGGACTTGGAAACACCAAGTCCACAGGCCCAGGTCCCACAGATCCAGGTTTACACTGAAGTGTAGACACACCCAGAGAGACAGGGCCAAGCAGATCAACTTTCAGGGTGCAACCATTTTCCACATAAGGGGAAACAGGACTAGTCAACTAAGTGATGGGGAAAACCAATTTTAAAATATTTGTATCTTAAAATTAATTTGTCATTTTAAAGGCCTCCTCCAGCCAATAAGAATTCTTCACCACACAATCAGTGATAGGCCATGGATCCTGGCTTCGCAGTAGGCTTACCAGCAAGCTTCAGAGCTATATAAGCGGCGGAGAGTGACTAGAGACCTTGCTGCCTTCATACAACAACATTCCCAACTTTCCCATTCTGCAAATCTTCTGCCCTGTACACCACGAACACCCATAAATCAAGCAGAAGTTAATCCAGCTCAATGGAGCCATTCTCTTATTCAACGGTCATTATTATGATTATTATTATTTGTATTTCTTAGCTACTCAGAGCCCCAGTCACAAACCAGGACCCCATCATCTAGGTGCTGTAGAAACATGGAACAAAAGGATGGTCCCTGCCCCAAAGAGCTTCCAGTCTAGGATGTTTGACTACTTCACAGGCTCACAGCCTACAACAATTTGGTTTTGTTTGTTTTTACATTATGGGGGCTCTGAGGGGCCTCTCATCCCTGATCACCATTTTTTAAAAACTTCAGGTTGTCTGATCTCTTTCTCGATCTCCCTGAGAAAGGTCTATAGCAGGGCAGATGCACATACCACCAGGCCAGAGTCTCTCTGACTTCCTTCACCATCTGACTAAACGGTCCAAATATCAGTGAAGAATTATCTGCCCCCACTGGAATTTGGATGAGGGACCTTTACATCCCAAAGCAATAGCTCTATTTAGTGAGCTAACGGAGCAGCTCTGTACTCATAGTAGCCCGGAGATCCTCTTTCAAGCATCAGGTGAGTCTCATATTTATCCTCAGTTCTGAACCTCAATCACTCTCTGACCCTGCTATGACAACAAATTGACTCAGAAAGAGCATTCCTTCTGGAAAACACTGTGCATCTATTCTTATTTTCTTTCTTATAATGTTACTTTAAAGTTGTCCATCTGCTGAACTTCATGTTTCACAATCAAACAAAACTAATACTGTACATCGCTAATATCGTTTTAAACAAAAACACTTTGCTTATATAAGCCCTCAATGACTATGAATGCAGACAGAGCAAGGAGAAGAATAGCAATAGGGTTTATGACAACAACCAAGTCTGAATTGAACACAGTACATCATGCAGATACCCTTTTCAACTACTGTGAGTGGAAGGGATGATGCTTTTCAGCCTTTTGCTCTGTTTACTTTGCATTTCCCCCTTTCATTATTTCATTCCTGCCTTCCTCTTGCATTCGCTCTCTTTCCTTTTTGATTTTTTTCCCTCCTCCCTTCTTTTCACCCAGATCCTCTCTCAAGTACCCACAGGTCAATTCCTGTACATCAAAATAACCAGAATAATGAATTTTGACTTAAATTAAACAAGTTGAATTTTATTCCAATGGTTTTTTTTGCACAGATAAAATTCTTCCAGCAGCCTGTTACACTCTCTTGGAGACACGCATTCTGCTGGAATGCATCATACTAGCACAGTGTTAGATTAGATGTTATTTCATGCAGGTATTATGTGATCCTATTTACTAACAAAATTCAGATTCATTATTAATATACATGAGAAATAGGCTCTGGAATTTATGGGATGGTGATCTTGTCCCAACAATAATAATGAATTACTGTTTTCCCCTCACCTGCCTTCTTTTCTTAAGATGTTCCAGGATGTGAAACAATTAATCATAGAGAATGAAAGGGGAAAAAAACCTCCAAACGCTGCTCCTGCCAAGTGAGAGGATAAATTAAGAACTGAGCTCTGGAATATCTTCAGCCTAATTATTTATATATATAAACACTAAATTGCACCAAGCAATTCTAAAGGCAAACAGATTTGATATTCATTCAAACCACTGACTGGAGTTGGGTGAATATTTGTCAGGCCATTTATTCTGCAAACTTTTCAAATTAAGTTATTCACCTTTTTTAAAAAATTATTTGTTCAGCTCAGTTGACAATTCTTGGTTTGTGTTAAGGGTCACTAATTAACACTTTGATTGCTTCTTAATTTAAGTAACCATCTGTTTTTAGAAACTGGGCATCTCACTTCAGTTCATCTGTGCTGTTATTTGTCAAGCACACAATTATTTAACGGCTGCATTTTCCTGCTTTGATTTAAAAGTCACTTGTTTGCATTTCAGATCTGCGTTTCACCGGCATCATTTATCTGCCAATAAGAAATAGTACAGCACTTCTTTTCTATGGTCTCGGAAAATCAGAACTATCTGTTCAGAAGCTCAAAATAATCCTAGTTTTCACTTTTTGGTGGGGATGGTGAAGAAAAAGGGACCCATAAAACAAGTCTGATGATCAACCAGAGCTACACTGTGTACACTGAAATGCTGTGGAATTGGTTTGGAATTACACTGTGCCCATTTTTGAAAGCTTAATTTTTCATTTTAGGATATTGTGGACCACAGGATATAGCTGCAGACTTGAATCATTGTGCTCCCTCCAAAAACATATCCAGCAAGTAAGTTCTGCTATCACATCGTGAGTTATACTGTTTTAAGTAGATCAGATAAGACTAGGTTTCCCAGCGAGAGGAGGCTCTGGGGCTACAGCATCCAACTTTAAACAGACAATTTACAAAAAAGATGAAGCTCATGCAATTCTGGAAACATACAGTCATGCTTCAAGGTCTTGGATTAACATGCTGTGAGGTGAAACAATACTCTTCAATTCTATAGTATCTTCTATCTGAGTATCTCAGTGCACTTTACAAACATGATTATCGCAGACCATCCTTCCTTTTCAGCTGCAATTAAGATTGCAACAAGTCATGTTAGTCAGAGCCATTGGCCATTATCTTTGAAAATTCGTGGCGATCAGGGGAGGTCCCAGACAATTGGAAAAAGGCAAATATAGTGCCCATCTTTAAAAAAGGAAAGAAAGAGAACCCGGGGAACTACAGACTGGTCAGCCTCACTTCAGTCCCTGGCAAAATCATAGAGCAGGTCCTCAAGGAATCAATTTTGAAGCACTTGGAGGAGACGATCGTGATCAGGAACAGTCAACGTGGATTCACCAAGAGCAAGTCATGCCTGACCAACCTGATTGCCTTCTATGATGAGATAACTGGCTCTGTGGATATGGAGAAAGCCATGGATGTGATAGATCTTGACTTTAGCAAAACTTTTGATACAGTCTCCCACAGTATTCTTGCCAGCAAGTTAAACAAGTATGGATTGGATGAATGGCCTATAAGGTGGATAGAAAGCTGGCTAGATTGTCGGGCTCAATGGGTAGTGATCAATGGCTCGATGGCTAGTTGGCAGCCAGTATCAAGTGGAGTACCCCAAGGGTCGGTGCTGGGCTGGTTTTGTTCAACACCTTTATCAATGATCTGGATGATGGGATTAACTGCATCCTCAGCAGTGGGGAGAGGTAGATATGCTGGAGGGTAGGGATAGGGTCCAGAGTGACCTAGAAAAATTAGAGGATTGAGCCAAAAGAAATCTGATGAGGTTCAACAAGGACAAGTGCAGAGTCTTGCACTTAGGTAAGGAAGAATCCCATACACCGCTACAGGCTGAGGACCGACTGGTTAAGCATCAGTTCTGCAGAAAAGGACCTGGGGATTACAGTGGACGAGAAGCTGGATATGAGTCAGCAGTGTGCCCTCGTTGCCAAGAAGGTCAACGGCATATTGGGCGGTATTAGTAGGAGCATTGCCAGCAGATCGAGGGAAGTTATTATTCCCCTGTATTCGGCACTGGTGAGGCCACACCTGGAGTATGGCATCGAGTTTTGGTCCGCCTACTACAGAAGTGATGTGGACAAACTGGAGAGAGGTCCAGCGGAGGGCAACAAAAATGATTAGGGGGCTGGGGCACATGACTTATGAGGAGAGGCTGAGGGAACTGGGGTTATTTAGTCTGCAGAAGAGAAGAATGAGGGGGGGTTAGATAGCAGCCTTCAACTACCTGAAGGGGGGTTCCAAAGAGGATGGAGCTCAGCTGTTTTCAGTGGTGGCAGATGACAGAACAAGGAGCAATGGTATCAAGTTGCAGTGAGGGAGGTCTAGGTTAGATATTAGGAAACACTATTTCTCTAGGAGAGTGGTGAAGCACTGGAATGGGTTACCTAGGGAGATGGTGGAATCTCCATCCTTAGAGGTTTTTAAGGCCTGGCTTGACAAAGCCTTGGCTGGGATGATTTAGTTGGTGTTGGTCCTGCTTTGAGCAGGGGATTGGACTAGATGACCTCTTGAGGTCTCTTCCAACCCTAATATTCTATGATTCTATGTTTCTGGGTTGGAGACGGTGGTCTTTTACTGGAGGATACAGGAGCTGCACCAATAGTGAATTACAGCTGTGAAGTTTGATAATGTAGACAAGGCTCCTGTGATAGAAGGATTGACAGCTCTTCTCCTGCTTAAAACAGTCTTATCTTGTCTTCATTTGCTGGAAGGATAACCACAGTGTTATAAGTCTTTGAAAATATTGGATGTAAAGAATGAAGAAATAAAGGAAGAGGAAGACCAGAGCGTACAAGTAATTTGTACTTGCATATAAAAACTCTCATCTCTTACTGGCTGGTTAGAATCCAGCCTCAGCCAGTAATGATTAAAAGTTACCACCATTTAATAGTTTTTCATCATTTCAACCCAAATTTTCTGTAGATATGTCATCATCACTAAACTGCTCACCACAATTGGTACCTCGGTTGACAGTTTCAGAAAAGAGACCAGCACTGAATAGGTATAAGGAGATTCACCTCTAGAGTTGGCCACTCCACTCCAAAGTTGAGGTCTGATGGGGTGTCCACCCCATGAAGGGGTAAATTAGGCCAATCAACCTATAGGCAGTGCCTGGAGGAAAGCTAAGGCCTAATTGGCTGATGAAATCTAGCGCGAGGAGGAACTGAGTTGGGTTTATAAAGCCAGGACGCTGGCAACAGAAAGAGGCTATGGGAAAGTGGTATGTAGCCATTCCCTGGGAGTAAGGAGGCATGTTTGAGGGTACAGGGCTCAGTAGTCTGTAATTATTCCCTGGGAGGAGGGAGTTTGAGCTGGTACACCTGGCGGTGAGGGGGAGTGGGGGGAGAGAAGGGAGGTGAACCAGAAGCTGTAGAAAGGAGTCCAGAGAAGGAGCAACAGGGTCTGAAGAAAGCAGACCACAGTTGCCAAGTATAGGGTCCCTGGACTGGAACCTAAAATAGAGGGCGGACCTGGATTCCCTTCCCACTCACTGGGGAAGAGGCACAATCAGAGCAGTACCAGAGAACACTGCCTGAGACCGTTCATGCGGAAAGACTTTGACTAACCCCCAGAAAGGGAAACCACAGAGTGATCTGGCTGGAGGGCCAAGTCACAAAGAGGAGGTTGCAGTTCCTGGAACACGAGAAGGATCGCAGAGAGAGGGAGAGTCAGAGTGACAAAGTGCGACTGCTGGAAGGGGCGTTGGCCTAGCAGAGCTAATCCCCAGGAGGCGATACCGTCTAGCAGTGAGTAGAGCACGGGGGTGAAAGTAAGGCGGTACGGGCTGGTACGGCGTACCAGTAAAAAGTGGCCACTGGTACCGGCCCGTACAGCTGACTTTAAAACACTGCTGCGGCAAAGGACCCTGCTTAAAGCCTTACTGCAGCAGCGCTTTAATGTCGTGGCCCCTTTTGCCCCGCCCCTCCCCCGGCTGCCGCCGACGTGGAGAGGGGCAAAAGGAGCAGCTAGCCTGGGTTTAAAAGGGCCTGGTATTTAAAAGGGCTTGGGGCTCCAGCCACCTGGCTGGAGCCCCTGGCCCTTTAAATCACCGCTGGAGCCCAGGGCGGCATGGGCTAGGCAGCGCAGATGGGCTGGCTGGGGGATACTGACCCCAGCCCCGCCCCTTCCGCCCAAGGCCCAGCCCCTTCCGGGGGGGACGGGGAGGCTGGAGCCGGCCCCCGTACTGGTAAGAGTTCAATTTTACTTTCACCCCTGGTAGAGCACCCTGTCATAAGGTCATAGATTGGAATTTAGGAATCTATCGACACCAGAAGTACCCATCATTGTGATCATCTGGTCTGACCTCCTGAATAACACAGGCCTTGGACCTTCCCCAAAATAATTCCAAGAGCAGAGCTTTTAGAAAACTTCCAATCTTGATTTTAACATGGTCAGTGATGGAGTATTCATCACAACCCTTTGTAAATTGTTCCAATGATTAATTATCCACACAGTCAAAAATTGATGCCTTATTTCCAGTCTGAATTTAGCTTCAACTTCCAGCCATTGGCTCATGTTATACCTTTTCCTGCTAGATTGAAGAGACCATTATTAAATATTTGTTCCCCATTTAGATACTTACATGTAGGTAATCAAATCACCCCTTAACATTCTTTTTGTTAAGCTAAATAGATTGAGCTCTTTGAGTCCATCACTACAAGGCAGGTTTTCTAATTCTTTAATCATTCTTGTGGTTCTTCTCTGAACCCTCTCCAATTTATCAACATGATTTTTGAATTGTGGGCACGAGAACTGAGCACAGTATTTCAGCAGTGGTTGCACCAGTGCCAAATACAGAGCTAAAATAACTTCACTATTTTGATTCAAGATTCCCCTGATTATACAACCCAGGATTGCATGAGCTGTTTTGGCCACAGCATCACACTGAGTACTCATGTTCAGCTGATTATCCACCCCACCCTCACCCCCGAATATTTTACAGAGTCACTACTTCCCAGGATAGAGTTCTCCATTATGTAAGTATGGCCTACATTCTTTGTTCTTTACATTTAGTTGCATTAAAACAAATATTGGTTGCTTGCGCCCAGTTTACCAAGCAATCCAGATTGCTCTGAATAAGTGCCCTGTCCTCTTCACTATTTACCACTCCCCCAATATTTTTGTCATCTGCAAACTTTATCAGTGATGATTTTATGTTTTCTTCCAGATCATTGATAAAGATGTTAAACAGCACAGGGCCAGGAACTGATCACTGCAGGACCCCACTGGAAACAGACCAGCTCTACGACAATTCCCCATTACAGTTATATTTTGAGACCTAGCAGTTAGCTAACGTGTGCCGTGTTAATTTCATATTGTTCTAGTTTTTTAATCAAAATGTCGTGCAGTACCAAGTCAAATGCCTTACAGGAGTCTAAGTATATTATATCAACACTATTACCGTTATCAATCAAACTGGTAATCTCATCAAAGTATCTCATTAGACAGAATCTATTTGCCATAAACCCAAGCTGACTTGTATTAATTACATTACTCATTTAATTCTTTATTAATAGAATCCCATATCAGCTGTTCCATTATATTGCCTGAGATCAATGTCAGGCTGTTAGGCCTTTAATTATCCAGGTCATCCCATTTAACTTTTTTAAAAATTAGCACGTTAGCTTTCTTCCAGTCTTCCCCAGTTCCCCTAGACTTACTGCAAATCAACATTAATGGTCCAGCGAACACCACAGCTAGATCCATTGTGGGCTGCTGCCACTTATCTATAGCTGGAAGACTTCTGTCTCCGGTACTTTCCATGAGCACTAAGTTCACTTTAAGAAACAAGGAAATTCTCAGCGCTCCAGCAGAGGCGTGTACAAGGGGGAAAAAGACATGATGTGGCTGGAAGCTAAACAAACAATTGAGTAAACACGTGTACTTGAGAAACCCATTGTTGATTTATCATAGAGCACATTTTTGGAGTGGTAGCTATGAACTTACTAGTAGAAGTAAATGATATTTACCAGTCCTCCCACATTGGTTGCACATCAGCTACTGTACATACTCACTTGAAAGTGATCGTCAGCAGTCAGGATTCTTGACGGTTGTTGTTTACTCCTTGTGAAGGAAATTAATATTGAGCTAATCCTTTCTTTTGTTTTGTGTCTAAAGCAGATCATCATTAAATGGCCCTTTTTCTTGACGTTTCCTGTAATAATCTAAATTAGAGTTAGGGCAGAGATTTTGTTAGAGATTCAGCTGATGCAATATACAGTAACTCCTCACTTAAAGTCGGCCCGGTTAACATTGTTACGTTGCTGATCAATTAGGGAACATGCTCGTTTAAAGTTGTGCAAGGCTCCCTTCTAATGTGATTTGGCAGCCACCTGCTTTGTCTACTGCTTGCAGGAAGAGCAGCCCGTTGCAGCTAGCTGGTGGGGGCTTGGAACCAGGGTGGACCAGCAACCCCCCCATCAGCTCCCTGCTCCCCTAAGTTCCCTGTGCAGCAGCTGCCCAACAGGCTAGCAATTGCAGCTGTCCCTCCCCACACTGCCATGTGCTGCTCCTGCCCTCTGCCTTGGAGCTGCTACCCAAGACTCCTGCTTGCTGTGCGAGTGGAAGGGAATGGAGAGGGGGGCTAATGTCAGCATGTCCCCCTCCCCCCTGCTCCTGCACCCCGCTTACCCCATCTTCCATAGAGCAGGGGACACACACCAGGGTTCAGGATGGAGGGAGCTTGCAGCAGCTGCGGTTTCAGCAAGCTGATCTAATTAACAAGCCAGAAAGGGGAAATGCGCATATCTCCCTCCATTCCTGCTGCCTTGTAGAGTGAGAGAGTTAACCCCTGAGGGCTCAGCCAATTGCTAGTTCATCATTTAGCAGTAGGGGAAATATCCCACCCTCTGACTCCTCCACCTCAACCAAGCTTCACAATCATCATCACTGTGTACCAATATTAAATTGTTTGTTTAAAAATTATACTCTGTGTGTGTGTATATATCTATCTATCTATCTCTATCTCTATCTATCTAAAATATAGTCTTGTCGGGTGAAAAAAATTCCCTGGAACCTAACTGCCTCATTTACATTAATTCTTATGGGGAAATTGAATTCGCTTAACATCGTTTTGCTTGAAGTTGCATTTTTCAGGAACATAACGACAACGTTAAGTGAGGAGTTACTGTATAATGAAATCATGTCATTTAACATAGTTGCTTGAACTGGAATTTTAAAGAGCCATCACAAGAGCTCATATACTCAGAGGTATTTGTATTTAATTGACGAATATTCTTTGGAGTGATAGAGTGGGAAGACTGAATGAATTAGACAGGTCCTAGCAAAGGCTACATGTTAAAGCATGTTGAACTTCCTTGCGTTTTCTGCTGGGAGTTTTAGTTTATTATTTTGCTCTTTTGACAGCTAAATTTCATTTTGACACTTAGTTTCCACTATGTCCTACAGTGTTGCCTTTATTCTGACAGATTTTTATATATGCTGCTGTCCACCAAGCGATATGGTTTTACAGAAGAAAGTTTGACGGATTATTTTCCTTCCACCTTTTAATTCTCGGTGCCCAACAACAGATGGCCAGAATAACATTGATAGTGAAGCATATCTAGTATTCTCACAATGTAACTTGTTACATAAAGCACACACCTCAACTGGGTTTGTCTACACTGCAATGCAAGCCCAGGGTTAGTGGGACTTAAGTCAGCTGACCCAGGTTGCAGAACCTGGGGCTTGAGCATCTACTCTGATTGTTAAGCCGACATTAAGAATTTTCTAACCTGGGTTCGAACCCTGTGCTCTGGTGTCCACACTGCAGCACACAGACCCTTGTCAAATCCAGAATATCCCAGACTCCGTAATGCCCTCCTGAAATGTGGCTGCTCCAGCCTTTTGCCCATCGTGCATGGTGGGAAAACTTTACTGCCCACCTGCACTACAGGAAGTCTGAACAACCCACTATCACAGCCTGCCGGGCAATATGGAGGACGTGCCTTTTCAAGAACTTCTCTTGCTTGTGCTTTCACTCCTGTGTCAGGAATCTGGCAGAGCTTCAGAGAGGCACTGATGGATATTTTTGGTGGCATTTTCTGACACACTAATGGCACCTGACAGAGCGTATGATGGAGCAGGAGGAGGCAGAGGAGGAGTACCCAGGTATGGCAGACTCGCACGAGCTGATGCTGCTCATTGCACTTGGTATAACTACTGAGGCTAACTAAGTAGACCAGTGCTTCTGGCACAGGGCCATAAGCACAGACTGGTAGGATCACATCATCATGCAAACCTGGGATGACCAGCAGTGGGTCCAGAACCTTCCTGCAGCTTTGTGAGCAGTTCACCCCAACCCTCCAGTGTAAAGACACATGCATGAGGTAACCCTGGTTGGCCCAGAAGCAGTTGCTATATCTGTCTGGAAGCTGGCTACCCCAGACTACATCACAAAATCGACTGTGGGTAAAGTGGTGGCAGGCATAAAAGATATTCCTGAGGTAATTGCTGGCTTTGAGGGAATGAGGTTCCCTAACTGTGTCAGGGCCATTGATGTGTGCCCACAGTTTGCCCTCCTCAAGGAGAACACGAGTACATAAACTGCAAAGGATACTTACAACTCCATTGTTATGCAGGCCCTCATGGACCACAGAGGTCAATTTATGAATGTCAATGTGGGATGCACTGGGAAAGTTCATGGTGCCAGGGTTTTTCACCGCTCGGGAGTCAACATTCATGGACAAGCTGGTTCATTATTCCCACCAAAAGACATGGTCATAAATGGAGTTACTGTCCCCACCATTATGCCGAGGGACCTCACATATCCGCTTTTGCCTTGGCTTATGAAATTGTACCCTGATTTCAGAGGCCATGGCAAGAGACAGTTTAATTACACTCTTAGCAGGTGTAGAATGGTGGTTGAATGGGCTTTTGGCCGATTGAAATCCTGTTAGAGATGTCAACAGACCCATTTGGATGCCAGTGTCATCAATACCGTCCACACTACTGTGGCTTGTGCTCTTCACAGTCTTTGTGAAGCCAGAGATGATCCCTTTCCCCCTGAATGGACCTATGACAGCAAGGGGCCAGTGAATCGGTACCCGCAGACAGTGCAGCTACCACAGCTGGAGCTGTCTGCACCCGGGCAACAGAAGTCAGGGATGCTTTGTGCTCCCACTGTAGGGACTTGCATGGCCCAATGGAAGAGGGGGAATAGTACCTCTGACTGTGCTTGTGGTGGAATGGGGCTAATTCGTTGGGTGGGGGGGATGGCTTGATTCACATGCAGTGTACTTGTGAATGACATTACATATGAAATGGGGGGGTAGCTCCTGTCCCTTCTGTGTCTGCTGTAGGTTCTGCAGTAAGCTGTTCCTTGGGGGTGCATCAAACAGGCTGTTTGATTGGGTTGCCATCTTTTCTAATGGCTGGTAACCGGACCCCCAAGGCCCGCCCCCTGCTCTGCCTTTTCCCCCAAGTCCCCACCCCCTTCACCACCTCTTCCCCACCAGATGAAAAAAAACAGACATCAGGACTTGTCAAATGGCACCTGGACATACAAGCCAAAGCCCAGAAAACCAGACAGGTGGCAAGCTACAAACAGCTCCTCTGGGCCGAATATGCTGCTGCTACACCTGTTCCAGAGTCTGCTCTGGGACTGGTTTCAGCTACAGAGTAACTTCCTGGTCCTCACTCAGTGCTGGCTGCTGACTTGTGTCAGTTCTGGGACCAGCAGGGCACCATCCCACCATAGTTGAATCTGTGTTGGGCACAGTGCCCAGCACTCAGTCAAACTCCTCATCAAATGAGCACAATGTTGGCAAGTTACCAGAGGTGCAGTTCTGGTCCCAGATTTTCCAGTACTCACTCTTGAGCTGCTTAATCCACTCCTTCCACTGGTCCCTGGTCCAGTAAATTTGCAACACTGTCAGCTTCTTGGCTATTTGCTGGTGTGTATGATCATTCCTGGTCCACAGTTTTTCTGGCCTTGCACCGAAGATTCACCAAAAATCAGGCTGTGCTCCCATGACCAAGAAGTAGCCTGCTTTGCAAAAGGCTTGTTCTGTTCGGTCTCCATTGCAATCACAGAAGGATCTCTGCTGGTGTGTCTGTGGCTTGATGGTCAAAAGACAATGGAAAGGTTAACACGGATTCATTGGGCTGCTGCTGTATTCAGACCTTCCACCCCCACAGGGTCCTGGGACCCTGAGTCAGCGTGATTTGTGTGTAGATG
The DNA here is from genome assembly GCF_013100865.1 of Trachemys scripta elegans. Taxonomy (NCBI): domain Eukaryota; kingdom Metazoa; phylum Chordata; order Testudines; family Emydidae; genus Trachemys; species Trachemys scripta. Next base: position 21,775,381 of record NC_048301.1, read on the forward strand.
GAACCTGAGTCTGATCCCAAGCTTATATTGCAGTGTAGCCATACCCACTGCTTGCTTGTAACTTGCGTCACCCACGACAGATGAATAGAAAAAGGCTTCTGTGGGAAGTTCACAAGCAACAGAAATCTCCAGGTCAGGAAGATCATTAAAGAGGGAACCATGTCTTAATATAGATTTGTACAGTACCAAGCACAACGGAGACCCGATCCTGACTGGAGCTACCGAGTACCATCTGGGCTATATAAAATAAATGGCAATAACACCTGAGCCTCTAACAAATGCTTCAGCCTAACTCGAATTTAGATCATCATAGAAAATGTCAAGGGAAAGGGACATTTAATTACAGTCTGCTTTAGACAAAGGAGAAAAGCTTTGTTTCACTCCTCTTGCAGTTACAAGGGCAGAGGGGGTTATAAACTTTGAAGAGAACTTTGATAGCCATGTGGTTGAAAGGCTCTGTGTAAATCGGAGGGTCCAGATTGGAAAGTAATACCATCTGCTCTATATTTAGCTCTCAAGTAACAGGTTGCAGTATCAGGTAAACTGAGTAGGTTATTGGGTATTATCACAGACATCTAAGAATGTATGAAGAGAGTACCATATGCAAGTTGTTATCTATCTGGGTGATTACATTGTAGTAACACTAAATAAAGGAGATCACATAAACCAATACGGTCTGCTTCTATAAATATAGAAAATGCCAGCATTTCATATAGGCAACATCATCTTATTTGAAGGCCCAGCAATCTAGCCAAATGCTGCACTTGTGTATTCTGCTGTTCCGAGAATACGTGCCGCTCGTTTTGAGTTGATTTACACTTATTACTCATTCTGTACCAGAGTTTGCAAATTTCTCTCCCAACACAGCACATAATTTTTGTCCACTGCTTAAGGTTAGCAGCAGGCTGACTTCAATAAATCCCACTGGGTTAGAATCAAGTTTCTACATAATCATCTTTTCTAATCTACCAGCTAACAGTCTGCCAGTACTTTCATGTCTGCATTAATGGGAGAACATTTAAATAGCCCCATTTATCCTTCCTTTGGCCTCCCTCACAGATCCAATAGCCTTCCAATTATTTCAAAACTCTTGAGATGCTTTCATCAACTTCGGTGCTAAATAATCTTCTGTGTGAACATGAAATTTGAGTGATGTCATCTCAGGATGGAAATTTACCTTTAAGAAGATTCAATAAAGAATCACCAAACACTTTGGAGGGTATCTCAGCATCCTCTCTATTTGATCTGATTGAACGTAGTTAGAATTTAAGCAAAAAAGCTGAAGCTCGGAATGGGTGACAGAGGATGGATCACTTGATGATATTACCTATTCTCTTCATTTCCTCTGAAGCACCTGGCGTTGGCCACAGTCGGAAGACAGAATACTGGGCTAGATGGACTTTTAGCCTGACTCAGTATGGCCGTTCTTATGTTCAAAATCAGTCAGACGTTTGGGCCAGATTAATTGACCATTTAATAGCACTCAGAACATTAAAAAAAAAATTATACTGGCAGTTACTACATGACTGACTAGTGTCCTTAATGTTCTGATATAGATCAGCCTCTCCACTGGAGCTGGCATTTGCTACCTCACAAATCTGCACTGGATCTTTTATTAGTTATTATTTTGTGTTAGTTCAAAGAGGCTCCAGTTGTGGAGCAGCGCCCTCCTTTTCTATCCAAGGTAAAAGACACAGTTCCTGCCCTTACAAGCTTACAATCTCTCTAAGTTGAGACAACAGATGGGTAACAGATAAATGGGGGGCAGGGAGAGGACAAGATAAAAAGTGAGACAAAAGTGACTGCCACACCAGTTAGGGATGTCAGCACACACCAGCCTCCTAATCAGGGGTATGTGCAGGAATTTTAATTTCACTGCTTTTGGAGGGGCATGTTCTGTGTTCCTGCTGTGGCTCTGGGCTGGAGGAGCTCTCGCTCCCCGCCCCAGCCCTGGGGGCCAGAGGAGTTCTGTGCCTCCCCTGCCGATTACGGGGGGGGGGGGGAGAAGGGGGGACATGGCCCTCCCTGCTTGCCTCTCCTTGTGCACGCCCCTGCTCCTAACCATTGTCAAACTAGTTCCCCATCCCTCCCTAAAGCATAGAAACACATGGCACAGGAGAGCAGCACAGGAAGCACAAATGCTTAAGGGTCACCGCTGTTTAGGAGGCTACATGTAAAAATCTCTTACAGACTGCCAGAAGCTGGGCCTGGATGGCAAAGGATGGAGCTCTCAAAATTGCCCTGTTCTGGTCATTCCTCTGGCCACTCTCGGAGACAGGATCCTGGGCTAGATGGACCATTGGTCTGACCCAGTGTAGCCGTTATGTTCTTACAACTGAATACAAGTGGCTTACCCAGTACAGTATTATCACTATCTTTATATTTCTGCCTAGGAATAAATAAAAGACAGCTATCTTGCCCATTTCCTTAGCTGAGGATTCCAATTCGCTGCCCTATTCAGTAACAGTGACTTGGGATTTCTAGTCCCACAAGCCCCTCAGATTGACAGCACAGTGCCTTTTCCTTATGGACTCCGCTTAACTTCTAAAGATTTGCACTGTGCCTTCTGCCTAATAGAGTGTAGAGACAATAGTTGAGAGGCTGCAGAATCAATCTGGATTTCCAGTTGGATGTGCTCAAGGATCATAAAGTGAGTTTAGCTGGAGCCCCCCCGGGAGAGCTTTTTTTCAAGCATTTAACATACCGCTCTACTTGTTGGGCAAACGCTTAATCCCTTATTGCACTTAAAACACTCCTGTGTGCCGGGATACCAGCTTTTGCCAAATTCCCCAAACAGTCAGCACATCCACAGATGCACATTTCACTCCTGTTCAGTAGTCTTGTGTGAACATACAAAGAAAGGAAATCAGTTTCATTGATACGAGAGAGGTTGCTACGGCAAAACCCTGTTAGGCTGGAAGTTAGAGGAGCATCTTATCTTTAAAGCAGATGGAATGAAGGAAACCCATTAGACCAGATATTCCAGGCAGTATCTCTGGATAACGCCACCACCAAAGATGAAAGAACACCCTCATATCACAACCACTGCTGCCATTCACCATGCTGTTGAAATGATACAAGAGTGATTCAAGGTCTGGAAAACATGAGAGATTGTGGTGAGAGATTTCAGATGCTCAATCGGTTTAGTTTATCCAAAAGATGATGAAGTGGTGACTTGATCCTGCTTTACCAGTATCAACATGGGGCAGAGATTTCTGATTGTAGACTGCACTTTAATCTAGCAGAAAAAGGCACAATGAGGTCCAGTGGTTGACAGCTGAGGTTAGTCCAGGGGTCTCAAACTCAAATGACCACGAGGGCCACATGAGGACTAGTGCATTGGCCCGAGGGCCGCATCACTGACACCCCTCCTCGCTGCCCCCGGCCCCGCCCCCACTCCACCCCTTCCATGAGGCCCCACCCCTGCCTCGTCTCTTCTCCACCTCCTCCCCTGAGCGCGCGGCTCCCTGCTCCTCCCCCCTCCCTCCTGGAAAGTGCTAAGTGCCACCAACAGTAATGCACCTCACTCAAAGGACAAAACACGCACTTAGTTACATTTACTTCTGTTAAAGCCCCCCGCCCCCACTGCACTGGGCTGCACCACCACTCCACTCCTGCTCTGCCTCTTCCAAGGGTGGCAGGTTTGTAGAAATTTTGGTGGTGCCCAGAACTTGCCCCCCCCAACTCCACCCCCACCTGCCTAAGGCTCTGGGAGGGAGTTTGGGTCGGGGAGAGGGTTGGGGTGCAGGATCTGGGATGGAGTTTGGATGCTGGGTGCGGGATCCGGGCTGGGGCAGGGGGTGGGGAGTGCAGGCTCTGGGATGGAGTTGGGGGATAGGAGGGGGTGCAGGGGTGAGGGCTGTGGGGCTGGGGATGAGGGGTTTGGAGCATTGGAGAGGCTCGGGACATTGGAGAGGCTCAGAACTAGGGCAGAAGGGCAGGGGAAGGGCAGCCTGCCCTGGCCATAGTGGAGGGGGACACTAGGACCCTGCGGCAGCAGGTGATGCCGGAAACCGGCAGAGCGGAGTGGAGTCCGCATGAGCTGCAGGCTCCGGGCAGTGAGGGGGCAGCAAGTGAGCCCGGGGGACACTCGAGGGAGATGCGTGGGGTACGGGAAGCTTGGCGGGCCGCAGGGAAGAGTTAGACCAGTTAGACCTGGGTTAGGCCAAATTGGGGTAGTAATAAGGCACCCCTTTTAAAACAGTGAAGGTAATTAACCAGGAACAACTTGCCTAGAGATATTGTGGATTCTCGATCATGCGAGTCTGTACATAAAGACTGAGTGTTTTTCAAAATGATATGCCATAGCTCAGATTCTGACACATCCTGATGCAACCAGTGGTAAATTCCCCTCACTGTTAACAATGTGTCCCTTACTTCCAGTTTTGATTTGTCTAGCTGCAGCGTCCAGTCATTGCACTTTGTTATACCGCTGCTAGACTAAAGAGCCCTCATTCTGCTCTCAATATTCTTCTCCCCTTGTAGGTACATGAATCAAGTCACCTCTTAACCTTTCTTTGATAAGCTAAATAGACTGAGCTCCTTTGGTCTCTCATGGCCCTGAAATCATTCTTGTAGTTCTTCTCTGAACTCTCTCCAATCTTACCAACATCCTTTCTGAAGTGTTGACGCTAGAAACGGACAAAAGATGACTCTCCCCCATAACTGCAATTTCAAGATTAGCCCAATGATTGATTTCAGCAACTTGAAGCAATTTCAGAAAGCACAACAGCTAGGGGGCTTTATGGAGTTAACCAAACATCCCCCACAAAATATCGCTTTCCCCCCTAGAAGCAGACTGACTATTAAAAGAATAATAAAAAACTATGCAGTTTCCTAGCAGTTCCCACAAAATTCCTCCTAAATCTTTGCTGGAAAAGAAACTTCAGACAGCTGGCATGCACCCTCTTTTGGCCTCCTGCCACATGCATGTGCCTTCAGAAAGCTTCTGCAGGCATTAATCAAACACTACGGGGCACACAGTTTTCACATACTAATTTACTTAAACGATATTTTACTTGGTCATCAAAACTGAAATACCTTAAAACAGAGCAGGAATTGCCTGCTGCATCTCTTGGGAATAATTAGTGTATCAGAAAAACAAAACAAATCATGCTGTAGCCCACATAGGTGATTGACTCTAGGGGGTCCTGTACAAAAACAACTCATTCAGAATCAGAATAGTCACACATTAAAGAAAATAAGACACTGTTCTCCAAAGCCCCCGCTACTCCAGGAAAATGACCTGCTGTTGATGATTGTTCTTGTGAATGGGTCTCCTGAATTCAGGCAGAAAAAGGATTTTCTGCAAGTATACGTATATAGAAATATACCTATCTCATAGAACTGGAAGGGACCCTGCAAGGTCATTGAGTCCAGCCCCCTGCCTTCACTAGCAGGACCAAGTACTGATTTTGCCCCAGATCCCTAAGTGGCCCTCTCAAGGATTGAACTCACAACCCTGGGTTTAGCAGGCCAGTGCTCAAACCACTGAGCTATCCCTCCTCCTATGCAGTGGACAAACATTTCAGCACCAATTGAGACATTGTTACAAGGCTGAAGGGGCCAAGTCAGATATTGGGTAGAATCACGTCACAATCTGACTTTCTGTCATTCTGCTGAAAATGCTCCCGTCTACACCAGCACCTCAATCATTTTCAACATTGATTCAAGGCACCTGACCTTGACAGCTGGACATCACCATTGGGTCAGGTTCTAGTGCAGACTGGGCTTTGGAGTTCTGGCTGATATAATTGCAATCATTACACTCCATCTGCTTGTCCTAAACCTGCTCTTTAACTCAAGACACAGTAACAAAACAGGAAATGACCTGTGTGTTTTCAATGCAGAGCTGAAAAACCATTAACCCATCCACTTTCATCTATTATAGTTGCCTCTACTAATGCTCCATATTAGATACAGAGGGGGCTTTCATAGCTCAAGAACCAAGCCAGTGGCAGTGCCTCCTACCAGCACATCAGTTATACAAGGACACTGTAGAATTTGAGATGGCTAAAGAACCCGGCCTACAGCAATTTCTCTTTCCAGAACACTGACAGACAGCTGTAGTCTTCGTGCCGTACACTCACTCCAACAGTAGAACATCTCTAGCAGCATTTAAGTATGTAACCACAACCTTCACGTAGTCTCTGTGGTACATAACCATCCTAGTCAGCCATACCTCTAACCAGCCAGAGCCAAACCCTCCTCCCACTAAAGCTAACAGCAGAACTCCCATTGACTTAATAGGGCAAAATTCCAGTCCCATGCCTCCAACAACTGCTAAGTCCATTTTCTCCTTCCTCCTACTCGAAATAAGCTACACTAACTTGTCCAGCGCGTATTTGTCCAGCGCCTAGTGAAATGGCATCCTGCAGCGAATTCTGCCTTACAAATGTCATTAAATACTTTTCATCCCACATACACAATTGTCAGCAGATGGTGCACCATATTTGCTCACAGGCTTTTGCTACAAAAAATAAAACCAGTGTGGTAATCCAAGTCTGAACCTGGTGTTACACAAGCAGTTGGATACATCCTTTCTACGAGCAGGCAACTCCTAGAATTCCCTAGATGTGAACAGCCTTCATGATCTCTTCTCACTGACACGAGCATCTGCATTCAGCTCACAGGCAAGTTAACCTTGGTTTGAGCTCTGGCACAAGCAGGCAGCTATTATAGCTTTCCTCCACTGTATAAGCACAGTAATGATGCTTAGTATTGCTCTGAATTCCACAGGACTGCCATGCTACTCTTCGGTTATGTCTGCACTGCATGCCAGTGCTAGTGGTGTGTGTAGGATACATGTAGCTACACGCCACAATGAAAAGCAGATTGCATCTGCACTGCTGCGTGTAGTGACGTGTGTCTGTGAAAGACTCTGGCAGGAGGGTGGCAGTGGGAAAAGACTCCAGCAGTGGGACACTACCCTTCTAAAAACTGTAGTGTAGACAGAGGAGGCACTGCCTGGGCATGTAGACAGCCATGTAGGGTACATATCCACAGGGTTCAGGCGTGCCTTTACTCGCCTAAGCTGTTCCTCACCATCTACATGTTATTTATGCCCATGCTGGGGGGCACACAATCGCTGTACTCTACCTATCGCTGTAAGGAGCGTGCAGTGCAGATGTACCGTAAAGATTAAAAAAAAATTCTAACCCGTGGTGGCTGGTGTTTGAAGCCTTTAGTTAACAGGGGGGGGGGGGGGGGCGCTGGAGCGTTAGCAAAACTTCAGTCCTCTCCAGCATTTTAGGGTATTTTAATAAGGTAGGTGTTGTTAAAAATGGTTTTAAAACATTCCACATATAACTTACTTCCCATCTCAATTAGTCAGATTTCACTTTACTTACAGTAGAACCTCAGAGTTACGAACACCTCGGGAATGGAGGCTGTTCACAACTCTGAAATGTTTGTTACTCTGAACAAAACGTTACGGTTGATCCTTCCAAAGTTTACAACTGAACATTGACTTAATGCAGCTTTGAAACGTTACGCTGAAGAAAAATGCAGCTTTCCCTTGATTTTTTAGTAGTTTATGTTTAAACACAGCACTGTACTATATTTACTTTTTTTTGGTCTCTGCTGCTGCTGGATTGCGTACTTGCAGTTCTTCTTCGAGTGCTTGCTCATCTCAATTCCAGTTAGGTGTGTGCGCGCACCGCGTGCACGGATGTCGGAAACTTTTCCCTACCAGCTTCCCGTCGGGCCGGCTGGGGAGCCCCCTGGAGTGGCGCCGACATGGCGCTCTATATAAGACCCTGCCCGCCCGACCCCACTTCAGTTCCTTCTTACCACCAGTGACGGTTGTTGGAACAGTGGTCTCTTGTTTCTCAAGTGCTCCACTAATCCCCAGCTTTCTCTTAGTATTTACCCTTGTTAGTTAATTGTTGATAGTTATCTTAGTGTTAAGTGTTACTGTAGTGTTAAGTGTAGTTTAGTAGTTGAGGGCAGTCTCGCCATTCAACAGCTGCCCCGCAGGGCTCTGGGGCATGCCATCCCAGGGCTTCAAACCCTGCAGTGCCTGCAACAAGCCCATGCCCACGGGTAATTCCCACGACTCCTGCCTTAGGTGTAAGGGGAAGGCCATCAGGCTGACAAGTGTAAAATCTGTAAGGCGTTCAAGCCCCAAACAAGAAAAGAGAGGGAGATCCGACTCAAGCAATTCCTCATGGAGTCCGCATTGCATCCCTCTCAAGACGCGGGACCGAGCGCCTCTGTGCACAGTGCTCCCCCAGCAGTACCAGCCACGGCACCGCAAAAGATCCTGCGCCCACCTCGGGACCGATGATCTCCCGGGCCCCAAAGAGGCCCGTCCCGGCACCGTTCCCACTCCCCAGTCGCTCGGAAGAAGCAAGCCTTGGGAGGACCCTCCGTTAGGCCCGAAGCGGTCGCTCCGGTGCCAACCGAGCAAACTTCGGACCAGGCCTCTACACTTGACAAGACCGCTAAGCCCCGGTCTGCTCATGCCAGCCCTGCGCAAGGGACCTCGTAAGTGGGAGAGGTTACACTGCCTTCCACTCCAGATACCTTCGAGGCCACCAGAGGGCTCATCGAAATGACGGCACCGGTGTCCCCAATCCAAGCACCGACCCGAGTCCTGGTACCGTCCAAGGGTAAACCAGCGATGTTCAAACTGTCAGCCCTCAGACCAGCATCTCCACACCGCTCTGAGTCCCGGCGCCGTTCGGAGTCCCAGCACTGCTCCAAGTACCGGTCTGACTCATGGCACCGGTTAGACTCACGGCGCTGGTCCCGCAGCCCCGACCTTCGGAGCCGTTCACACTCAAGGTTGCTGTCATCAGGCCTAAGGCACCCCCCCGTTTCCCGTCGGTCGTCATGATCAGACACCCGGCCTCCTGAGGAGACCCTCAGCCGTTCCCCTCCAGACCTGGAGCAACCCGCAGAGTCAGCACCCATGGTAGGGGCTACCCCAGGCGCTCAGGAAGAGTTAGCCACGGCGGACCAAGGGGCTACCTCCGACCCAGCTCTCCCAGCGGAGTCGTCCTCGTCCTCCCCTGACGAGGCCGTGGCTGGCACGTCCACGTCTGGTCCACCTCCGATGGACTTTAGAGTCCTACAAGAACTGCTTAGGCATGTAGCCCTAAATATGAACCTCCAAGTAGAGGAGGTTGTGGAGGAGGAGGACCCTATGGTGGACATTTTAGGCCCAGAAGGGCCTTCCAGAGTGGCCCTCCCCATGAACAAAACCATTCATACCAATGCCAAAGCCCTCTGGCAAACCCCGGCCTCTATCCCCCCCACAGCCAAAGGGGTGGAAAGAAAATACTTTGTCCCCACCAGGGGACATGAATACCTTTTCACCCACCCCGCCCCATGTTCACTTGTGGTGGACATGGTAAACGCAAAAGAAAGACAGGGCCAACAAGGGCCCGCCCCCAAATCAAAAGAACGCCAAGAAGCTGGACCTTTTTGGAAGAAAAGTTTATTCTACTGGTGGTCTTTCGCTACGGATCGCAAACCAGCTCGCGATCCTCAGTAGATACAATTTTAATTCCTGGTCAGCGGTCCTTAAGTTCCAAGACCTTCTCCCAGCAGAGGCTCGTACAGAACTGGGGGCCATTGCTGAGGAGGTCAAATTGGTAGCTCGAACCTCCCTTCAGGGTTCCCTCAACGCTGTGGCTGTGTGCACTCTGGCATCCGGCATCGCCATGCAGCAAAACGCCTGGCTCCAGTCTTCAGGACTTCCGCCTGAGGTGCAGCACACCATCCAAAATCTTCCCTTTGATGGTCAGGGCCTGTTTGCGGAGCAAACCGATTCCCGCCTGCATACCCTGAAGGGCACAAGAAACACTATTAAATCCCTGGGCATGCATACCCTGGCTACCCAAAGAAAGCCGTTTAAGCCCCAGACCACCCAACAACGCCCCTTCCCACCTAGACCCAGACAGGACTTCTCCCGTCGGAGAAGCAGGTACTCTCAACATAAACCATCCCCTCTCCAGGCAGGGTCAATGGCAATCCAAGCCACCCCCAGGCCCTAAGTGCCCATTTTGAAGGTGCGCTCGAGGACGGACTACCAGCTCGCACCCCAGACAATTATCCCTTCCTAAACCGTCTATCCCGTTTCTACCATGCCTGGTCCCTTATTACATCGGACCGTTGGGTCCTCCACACAGTACAGGGCTATTCTATCCATTTCCGTTCCATCCCGCCCTCCCACCCCCTTTCCCCGTCCCTCTTCAGGGACCCTTCTCACAAGCAACTCCTCATCCAGGAGGTACAATCCCTCCTTGCCCTAGGGGCAGTGGAGAAAGTGCCTCAGGAGCTCAGGGGCAAGGGTTTCTACTTCCGCTACTTTCTTGTCCCCAAGGCAAAAGGAGGCCTAAGGCCCATCCTGGACCTCAGGGAGCTCAACAAGCACATCGTCAACCTGAAGTTCCGCATTGTCTCCTTAGCCACAGTTATCCCCACTGGATCCAGGAGACTGGTATGCCGCCCTCGATATGAAAGACGTGTACTTTCACATTTCAATTACTCCGCCTCACAGACGTTTTCTCCATTTCGTGGTGAACAAGACACATTATCAGTTCACAGCCCTCCTGTTCGGCTTGTGCACAGCCCCTTGTGTCTTCACCAAGTGCATGGCGGTCGTGGCAGCTTTTCTTCACCGACACCACTTGCACGTCTTCCTGTACCTTGATGACTGGCTTATACGGGGCCGGTCTCACCAACAAGTCCGGTCTCAAGTACAACTGGTCATGGACATGTTCAGTCACTTGGGCATCATGGTGAACCCCAGCAAATCTGTCCTTTCCCCTGTTCAGACAATAGAGTTCATCGTGGCAGCCCTGGATGCAAACCAAGTGTGGGGTTTCCTCCCGGAGGCCCGGCACCTGGCTATAGCAAACATAATTACCAACCTCTGCAGGTTTCCCACAACCACAGCAAGGCAGTGTCTCAGGTTGCCGGGTCACATGGCATCCTACACCTATGTGGTGCAACACGCCAGACTAAGACTCAGGCCTCTCCAGAGGTGGTTAGTGTCGGCTTATTGACCAGGCCGCGACAATCTAGATATGGTGCTCACAGTCCCAAAACGCACTCTCGACTCCCTACGTTGGTGGCTGGATCCCCATATGGTGGGTGCCGGAGTCCTGTTCCATCCCCACCGACCCACCCTGACCCTGGTTACAGATGCATCTGCCCTGCAATGGGGGGCCCAACTCGAGAGCCTGACAACGCAGGGCTTATGGCACGAAAATGAGCTGTCACTGCACATCAATATCAAAGAGCTCAGGGCGATTTGCCTTGCGTGCCAAGTGTTCCTTCCTCGCCTACAAGACAGTTGCATAGTGGTCCTAATGGACAACACCACGGCCATGTTCTATCTGAACAAACAAGGCGGAGCCTGGTCATCGCCACTCTGCCAAGAAGCCCTTCTCCTGTGGGAATTCTGTTTAGCCCACTCCATCACCCTTCAAGCCTCATACCTGCCGGGTGTCCAGAACGTACTGGCGGACAAATTGAGCAGGCGTTTTCTCACGCATGATTGGTCGATTCGCCCAGACATCATTCACTCTGTTTTCTGCATCTGGGGGGTTTCCCCGAATCAACTTGTTCGCTTCACGGACCAACAGCAAGTGCCCGGCCTTCTGTTCCTTCCGGGACCACAGCCCAGGCTCAATAGCAGATGCCTTCCTGATCACGTGGTTGAACCAACTGCTTTATGCCTTTCCACCATTTCCGCTGGTCCACAAGGTGCTCCTCAAGGTCCGCCAGGACAAGGCGGACGTCATACTGATGGCCCCTGCCTGGCCTCGCCAGTGTTGGTACCCTGTCCTGCTGGACCTGTCAATTCGGGCTCCCCTACGCCTACCTCTCAGCCCCTACCTCATCTCACAGAACCACGGTTGTCTCCTACACCTGGACCTTCAGTCACTCCACCTCATGGCCTGGCTTACCTACGAAGCTAAGTGGAAGAGGTTCTCCAGCTGGTGCGCTCAGTGGCAGGTGCCCCCGCTCCAGGCTTCGATCCTGTGCATCTTGGACTACCTGATGTTCTTGAAGGACCAGCACCTAGCTTTTGGATCTCTTAAGGTTCACCTCGCAGCCATCTCTGCGTTCCACCCAGGCGCGGCCAGGCGCTCAGTGTTTGCACACCCAGTCGTGCGGTGTTTCCTCAAAGGCTTGGAAAAAATCCATCCTCCAACGAAGCTGCCTGTGCCTGCATGGGACCTTAACTTGGTTCTTTCCTGCCTTATGAGCCCCCCTTCCGAGCCGCTGGCCTCCTGCTCACTCCTCTAACTTTCCTGGAAGGTCACCTTCTCACTGGCCATCACTTCCACACGTTGGGTGTCCGAGCTACGGGCTCTCATGTATGAACCGCCTTATACCATTTTTCATAAAGACAAAGTTCAGCTGAGACCTCACCCAGCTTTCCTGCCAAAAGTGGTGTCCCCATTTCCATGTGAGTCAGGATATTTTCCTGACAGTTTTTTTACCAAAACCACATGCTGACCTTTGGGAGCAGCACCTCCATTCACTGGACATTAGAAGGGCGCTCGCTTTCTATATAGACCAAGCAAAGCCATTCCGTAAAACAACCCAGTTATTTGTCACCATCGTGGAGCAGATGAAAGGCACTCCAGTTTCCTCCCAGCGAATATCTTCGTGGATCACTGGGTGTATCTGTACCTGCTACAACTTGGCAAATGTCCCTCCGCTTGCTGTCATGGCTCATTCCACGAGAGTTCAGGCATCATCATCAGTCTTTCTAGCACATGTTCCCCTCCAGGAACTCTGCAGGGCTGCCACGTGGACCTCGGTGCACACCTTCACGTCCCACTACGCCATCGTTCAGCACTCTCGTGATGATGTGGCTTTTGGCAGAGCTATTCTCCAGTCTGTGGTTCCTTGACTCCGACCCCACCTCCGAGGTAAGGCTTGGGAGTCACCTAACTGGAATTGATATGAGCAATCACTCGAAGAAGAAAAAACGGTTACTCACCTTTCTGTAACTGTTGTTCTTCGAGATGCGTTGCTCATATCTATTCCATTCCCCCCGACCTTCCCGTCTCTCGGAGTAGCTGGCAAGAAGGAACTGAAGTGAGGTAGGACCAGCAGGGGCTTATATAGAGTGCCATGTTGGCGCCACTCCAGAGGGCTCCCTAGCCAACCCAACGGGTAGCTGCTAGGGAAAAAGTTTCTGACATCTGTGCACGCGGCACGCGCCCACACCTAACTGGAATAGATATGAGCAACACACCTCGAAGAACAACAGCTACAGAAAGGTGAGTAACCGTTTTTTCCAAATGAGGTGTGTGGTTGACTGGCAAGTATATTACTCTGGTGTTCATAACTGAGGTTCCACTGTAGTATTGTGGTGTCACAATCCTGTTTCCACACAGACTACCTCTCAATTTCTAAATATAAAAATGCAGGCAAAACACTCCATGGCTTGTCAGGCCAGCTTCACATATTATAAAGCAGCAGCAAACAAGACAAACCCTCTTCACTGCACTTTGCAGGTCACCTTTAAGAGTCCTCCAATATCAGAGCAAAATAAAGCAAACATTCCAGAAGCAGCAAAGTGGGATTAATCCAGCACAAAAGGTGCTGCCCTCATGTTCCTATGTCACTACTGAACCTATAGAGAATAAAGCAATTTGACCCAAGAAAAGGCTATCAGCAGAAGACAAAACACTGCAAAAAGTGTGGGCTGAATACAAACCTATTTCTCTCCCATAAACCCTCAGTACGGTGTCACTTTTTGGAGAGTGTTAAAGATCAAATGAAAGCAGCATCTGGTTGAGACAGCATTGCTGATACGTTGCTGCTTCACACACACACTATGCTAATTTGGTCCGTCTTTAGACAGTGGAGAAGCAGAGAAGCGAACAGGCCATTACTAAGCACAAATTCCTTTATCTTTTACTGTCAGGTTTCTGCCTAGACTTTGACACTAATGAGAGCAGCTGATTGGTAACCGTTTGAGATAGTGTTTGATGTAAAGTTAGCAGCAGCCTGGTCCAATTCTCACTGAAGTCAATGGAAAGACACGTAGTACAATGGGACTTGTATTAGCGCCTATGTTTAATGCCTGCAACGTGCACATCCCTGTACAGTACACAAAAATAAAGCCTGTTTCTGCTTGGGGGAGGGGGGAGGCTTAGGGTGGGTCTACACTGCAAGTGGGCACCCAGGGCTGGCCCTTGCCAGCTGACTCAAGCTTGCAGGGCTCAGGCTAAACGGCTGTTTAATTGCAGTGTAGACGCTTCGGCTGCAGCCTGATCTCGGAGCCCCTCCCTCCTCTAAAGGATAGACATAAAGATGGCAAGATGCCTGGCAAATCTAGCAGAGGGGAGTTTTATTTTTAAGTTCTCTCACGTAATTATAAACTCACGGGTGTTTTAAGGAGTTTGAAAAAGGAAACAATCTGGGAGAAAAAGAATAAGCACATTCCATAATTAAGGGGCTATTGGGCAGGGTACAATACTGAATAGATAATGTGTTAAGTTGTCACTAGTTATTTACTGGGGCTATCTTCTTGCATCCAGATTCTAAACTGAGATCTTGGGGACCTGAGCAGGACACCAGCATCAACTGCTAACAGTAAATAGAAGGTCGAAGTTACGAACACCAGAGTTATGAACGGACCGGTCAACCACACACTTCATTTGGAACTGGAAGTATGCAATCCGGCAGCAGCAGAGACCAAAACCAAAATGAATACAGTACAGAACTGTGTTAAACTACTAAAAAAATAAAGGGAAGGTTTAATTCTTTTAGACAAATAAGGAAACTGTTTAAATGAACGGTTGTTTCATTTAAATTAAGATGGTTAAATGCACCGCTTTTCTTCTGCATGGTAAAGTTTCAAAGCTGTATTAAGTCAATGTTCAGTTGCAAACTTTTGAAAGAACAACCATAACATTTTGTTCAGAGTTACAAACATTTCAGAGTTACAAACAACCTCCACTCCCGAGATGTTCGTAACTCTGAGGTTCTACTGCATTGGAAAACATTGGGCGCTGGAGGGGAAGGTTACAATACAATGCTTAAAGCTGAATGAGTAGTTCATCAGGAAATAGATTGATTAGTTCAGTGATTCTCAGACCTCTGGTTCAGGAGCCAAATTAGCAATCAACATTATCCAAAAGAGCCACAGTGGCGTGAATTCATTGTTTCATTTACCATAGTACTATATATTCATATTTAAACAGTATGATGGGAAATATTTAGTTTATATATTATTCTTACAGCAAATAAATTAATAACGTAGTGCAAGTTGATAATTTGTTAACAACACAGTAATAGGAGTTATTGGCTAATTAAAATTGATTGGTTAATAATTAAGTCACTCAGTGTTTTAATATCATGCACTGCAAAGACCCACAGGAGAAACATTAAAGAGCCACTTGTGGCACAAAAGCTGCAGTCTCCGAATTACTGGCTTAGTTTATGCTTCCTTTATGGAATGGCTGCGACGAGGTTACATTTCTCTCAAATTATTCAAGGAGTTCTACCAACCCCTTAAATTCCGTTGTTTCTGGTTCACTAATTAAAAGCAAAGCTGTATTGCTTAGTTGTGATTAGTGACATAAGTAATGCGGCATTTTTTGTTCTCCAAGTAGAGAAGAACTGATAACCTAACTTCAAGCATGAAAAACTGCAGATTCTGCAACTCCAAAAAGAAAAGAAAAAATCTGTTTTATTAGGGGCATTTGAGAAGCTTAACATTCACTTTCTATGAACATTTATTCCTGTAAAACTAGATTGCACAAGTGTTTGCAGGGAAAGACCATAAAAGGGGCACAAAGATACACCGATAAAGTAGTTTTTGTTTTGTTTTTGCTTTTGCAAGGGCTGATGACTGTACCAAGGGAACATTTGGATGAGAAAAACTGAACCAGCTCGTTAATATTGGGTAGACTTGAGAATGATCCATGTCAGGGTGGTATGACAAAGTTCCTCCTCTATCTTGATGGGTCCTGCGCTTATTGGCAGATTTGCTCGCTTCACAGATTCACCCTGTGGGTCAGGAAACAGTCCAGAGACCTTCCCCTCTGGTAGAAGCTATAGTCCAGGTCAATTCCTCCTGTGTTTGATCATGAGTTGGGAGGTATGGGGGGAACCCGGGCCCGCCCTCTACTCCGGGTTCCAGCCCAGGGCCCTGTGGACTGCAGCTGTTTACAGTGCCTCCTGGTACAGTTGCACGACACATACAACTCCCTGGGCTACTTCCCCATGGCCTCCTCCCAACACCTTCTTTGTCCTCACCACCTTCCTCCTGATGTCTGATAACGCTTGTACTTCTCAGTCCTCCAGCAGGACACCTACTCACTCTCAGCTTCTTGCACACCTCTTGCTCCCAGTTCCTCTCACACACGCTTCCTCTCCTCTGGCTCCCCCCTGGCTTGACTGGAGTGAGCCCTTTTATAGCATCAGAAGGGTCTTAATTAGAGTCAGGTGCTTAATTGCCTCACCTGATTCTTAGGTTAATTGGAGTCAGGTGGTCTATTAGCCTGGAGCAGCCCCTGCTCTGGTCACTCAGGGAACAGAAAACTACTTATCCAGTGGCCAGTATATCTCCCTTCTGCTACTCTGCTGTTCCCAACTGGTCTGGGTCTATCACCGTGGTTAAACAGTGGAATAAATTGCCTAGGGAGGTTGTGGAATCTCCATCTCTAGAGATATTTAAGAGTAGGTTAGATAAATGTCCATCAGGGATGGTCTAGACAGTATTTGGTCCTGCCATGTGGGCAGGGGACTGGACTCGATGACCTCTCGAGCTCCCTTCCAGTCCTAGAATCTAGGAATAGGTTGGACCAGATTTACTGTATTAGTGAAATATACATTTTTCTGACATGATTTAACTTCCAGGCAACTAAAATATAGGACTATGGAGAAAGAAAAGCACTGGGCCCAATTTCCAAACATGGGTACGGTAACAGAATATTCAGTTGCTACACTCATATGTTGATGAGCATTTATCTGCAAACATGGGTGTTTTATACACGTAAGTACAGATTTCAGCAGGCAATGTGGGACTAGTGCACCTTGGAAATTCCAGACATTTCCAGATATACTCCCAGACTTGCACTGGTATAGCTCAGAGCAGAATTTGGTCCCATCTTTAGCTCCTTGATTTGTGTCAGGGGAGAGTTAACAACCCATCCTAATGAAAAGTAGATTGAGCAATTCAGCGCCGAGTGAGAGAGATTAATGATCGAGGCAATCAAGTCCACAAGACCCATTGGCATGTCAATTTAGGACAGCTCAGCATCAAGTAATTACTGAAATGAAAGGTAATGGAATCCTCTAACAATCCTCTTCTACACTAGATGAGAGTCTTTTTACATATAAAAATATGCCACCAGCCCTCACCGAAATACCAAAGTGAATGGCCCCCTCCACAGCTTGCCCATGGTGGCATAAAACTTATTTGACGGTTTTGCTGGTTCAGTTCTAGAACGAAAGATTTAGGGGCTTGATCAGACCTTGAGGGGAACCAGCAAGTACAGCGTCACAGTGACAGGCTGCAGAAGTCTTAGGTTGTGGTTCAGGCTGTTTAAGGCTAAATAAATGCTGATGAGTATCAGTGTTCTACAACAGTGATGAAGACTGTTCTCAGGTGTATGAGGGCAGTATGGCTTGCAGACAAACGAGATGATGGGGTTTTTTTGCCCCCCCCTCCCCCGCGCCAACATGTAGTGCTACATAATGGACTAGTTAGACAAGCAGCAATACATTACACGTCCCTTGTACATTGGAGAGAATTTGACACTTTAGGCATGGAAACTGGACTGTTTTATTGCATAAGCTGTATTGTTTTGACAATAAGTTAACATTTGGGTGGTGAGGTTAATAAGGCCTCAACAGCAAGATAGCAAACACTTATAGATTCAGTACTTCCAGTCTCTACTCCAGCTCCTACATGAAATCCTGCAAAGTGATTCTAACACTGATGAGCCTCATGATATGAGCAGTGACTGCGACCACTCTCTCAGTGCTGCAACATTTTTCACTTCAGTTTCATTTTCCAGCTTCCGTTCAGTCCTTTCCACGTCTGCAAGGGATATGCATGTGTGTGGTTTTTTAAACTGACCCTTTGCATATATGCAAACTTGCACCAGCTTCAAGAGTAGGTATGCTAGGCAAAGCAAGTTAGCTAAGCCAAACACTAGTTGGTGTGTAGACAACGCTCAAGTCTTAGTGAGATTAGATAAATAAAAATTACAGTAGAACCTCCGAGTTACGAGCAGCTGGGGAATGGAGGTTGTTCGTAACTCTGAAATGTTCATAATGCTGAACAAAATGTTATGGTTGCTCTTTCAAAAGCTTATAACTGAACATTGACTTAATACAGCTTTGAAACTTTACTATACAGAAAAAATGCTATTTTTAACCATCTTAATTTAAATGAAACAAGCACAGAAACGGTATCCTTACCTTGTCAATTATTTTTTAAAAACATTGCCTTTATTTTTTTTTTTAGTAGTTTACATTAACAGCACTGTACAGTATTTGCTTTGTTTTTTGCTCTCTGCTGCTGCTTGATTGAATACTTCTGGTTCCAAAGAGGTGTGTGGTTGACCAGTCAGTTCATAACTCTGAGGTTCTACTGTATGTAGAGAAATAGGCAGTTTGGAACACTAAATCCATTTGAAGACAGGAAGACCAATCTGCTTCTCTTTATTAATAAAGTACTTGCGATGCATTTTATATTGGCAATATGCAAATATGTCACACACACATACAGCACTTTTCCTCTATACGTCTCCATGTTTTACAAACAGCAGGTAAGCATTACCACCACCATTCTGCATGTGGAGAAACTACGGCACCAAGAAGGTAAGTGACTGCTCTGTGATCGTTCATAAGTCGGGGCATAGTAGGAGAAAAGCTGGACTCCCTAGCCCTAGTATAGTACCCTATTCATCGCTGTATGCGGCTTTTCTTTGCATTTGATATGCTCAAAGTACTGTGTCAAAATGCTGACATTGACTTTATTCACCAAAAGTCAAGTTTTGATTTTATGAATTCCCCATTTCTTTTATCTTTGAGCACATGGAGTATATCTCCCACCATCTTTGAGATCAGGCAGATTTTAAAAAAAATCAGTAAGATAACATTTAGGCTCCTTTTAAAATGCTGTCCATTTGCATAACTTACCACCAGCAGGCTCTCTTTGGACATCGTAAAACAGGAAAAAGGGTAAAGCTAATTTCCCCCTGCAGACATGCATGGGAAGCAAACATGGCATTTTGCTCTTTATCATTAATTATGCTGGGTTTAATGTATGCAGCCAAACAACAAGTTCCCTGTGATTTGTCCCATACAGGCATTGTAGGAAGTAAGCTCTAATTGCCTTGTTATATACAGTGTGTGCTTTCTCCAGTTTATTAGTGTTTTGCTCTGTTTACACTGTGAATCCCCCTTCTTTCCATGGTCCTTTTTTTTTCCTCTTCCCCAAAATTGGGAAATAATTGCCTCTGCATTTTGAAAAATCCATCCAAAGATTCTTCAACTGCTATTTATAGCAACTCAAACAGCAGTGATGACTTAGTGCAGTCGTTACAATTGGCTTTCCATGACAAAGGTTAAACTAACTAACTATATGTATTTTCACACTGAAATTGGTTTTCATTTTTGTTCACAATCGTGTAAGAAAATGTTATCTTGCTAAAATGCACGTCCAACGTGCTTGTACTTTGTTTGTACAGGTCACAGAACATTTGGAACATGTTTCATCTTCCAAACATCCAGTTTAATGCTGAATACGCTGGGGAATGTCCCACATTTATACACCATGGGCCAGATTCTGGCTGCCTCAGGTGAATGTTTGGGGCTCCCCCACAAGGGACAGCCAGATTATTGACTCATGTACTTCCTGAATGCCAGTTGTGGCAATGGTTAGCATTGCCAGGTGATCAATTGCAATACACATGCAAGGGTTGTGTGGAGGTAAGTAGCAGGAGCATGGTCAAGAGGGAAGAGAAGGAACATGCTACACCTCAAAAAAAAAAAATGAGGTGCAGTCTCCCCAGAACTGCTGCCAGAAGTCTGTCTCCCCTGTACGCCAAACATCTCTGGCCACTGTAATAGGTGCAATGCACCTCCCCATTCCTCATCCCCTTATGTGGATTTTGAGTGCTAAGGGCCCAATTCAGCTCCCATTAAAATCCATGGAAAGACTCCCATCAATCTGAATGGGAGCTGAATTGTGCTCCAGTGTCACAAAATAGGCCTGTGCACGCATATTATGTAAGTGTAATAGTAGAATTGTGACTATCCAACCAGACTACAGGTGTTGACAAATGAGGTCTTTGAGCACCTCCCCCACCAACATTCCAGATCAACGTTTTACAGCAATAACATCCGTTACTCCATGTTTTATTACATCAATGGCTTGAAAAATTTTATTTGATGTCAGCAAACATTGGAAATCATAGAAAAATGAATTATGGAGAATTTCACAAATAAATTTTCAAACCCCACTATAATTCCTCTTACAGTAAAATGATAATTCAAAAACAAATGTTGCTTTTCAGTGGTTAAGCAATTTTATAATGCTATGAACGTTCATCACAGTAAGTGTGCTGAATAATAGAAAACAGGCAAAAAAGACATTAAAATATTACTTACAACAGCATTATTACAACATACTTTCTTCAAAACCCCAACGAGTATTTGATCACTTCCCAAGCTATACAGCATTTCCATTATATTTGCAAACTTAACCTTATACATCTTTTAAAATTTTGAAAAAATTCTTTTACGTAATCTATAAGCAGTTAACAAAATTGATAAAATCTACATAATGGAATACTATACACTCCAGTATAAATTTAATTTTAGGAGAATATGAATGTAAACACTCATTATTATACAACATGCATAGACTATACTGACCTTCCATCTTCTGAATGGTAACTTTCACTGCAATTGTGCTTTACTATCAACAGAAAAAGCTGCATTAATCCAGGGAGTGGCAGAAAGTGTATTTGCTTCAGGGCATTGAACAAGATCACTAGATTTTGACTTGCTAAAGGCAAGCTGGAGCTAATAAAAAAATGCATTTTTTTTTTTTTTTTATTAAAGTGTGACTATTAGGCCACTCAATTTTGAATGGGCTATGAGACATTCTATACAGACTTTAAAAATATACATCAGAAAAGCCACATCTCTTGTGACATTTTTTGCTGTTCATTGATCTGGAGTTTTTCAAAGTCCTTAAGCTCACAAATCCAGTGATCAAGTTAGCATAATGCACAGTTTGGCTCATATTTGGTATGCATGAATACCAACAGTATATTGGAGATTAAACTGGGGAAGGAGGCAAAACTAAAATGGGTTAAGTTTAAATTTAAAGTGACAATGAGCATATTTTAGTAAGTAATGTTTCAGATGCGTTTGTCCTGGAAAGAAAAATGTTTGTCAGGACATCACTGGGGAAAAAAAAAAAAGTTTAATTCTTGTATTAGTTTTTTAAAAAATGATGCTTTTTATTTAGAATCCAGGGGTCTTCCTGGTTGCAAACTTGTAAAAAAAAAAAAAAAAACACATTAAGAATCAGTTATCCCCATTGGTATTAAATATATCAAGACACAAACGTTGTGGCTTCGTTACCGGTTATGGCTACTATGGACTTAAGTGTTCTGATTGTACATTGTTGCTATACTGTTAAGCACAACTGAGGCATGTATTTTTTCCCTTGGTTATAAAGATTATATTACAAAAATTGATCACCGTGTTTCAGACCAGTTAAACACAATATTCAAGTAACAAGGTGTTTTAATGGATAAGTGAAAAAAAAAAAAAAAAAGTTACCTAGCACTTTACACAGCTACATAAAAATTAAATAGAACAAATGTAATTTGTTTATGCATATGTAATACACTTTTATATCTTTAAGATTTCTAAAACTAAAAGTTAAACTATCATTTGCTTTAACGATACCATATTTTTGCACAATAACTTATACTTAGGAGAAATAAATTCCCATATTCCACAAAATATATATAATTATAACATTCACATTGATAGTTTAAGAAAACAAAATTTAAGTGAATATTACATCTTATGCAGTAATCTTTGTGGACCCTTCTAATCTTGTTGTCACCAGTTGATGTATTTAATGCTTGATTCAAAAAAAAAAAAAAAGGGGGGGGGGCGAGAAGGTCTTCATATAAACAAGACCAAACCATTTAAACTTTCAAAGCTAAAATGATTTCTTGTATTTAAAAACATAATAGGTAAGAGAATAATGAAACCTAACAAAGTTAAAAATACAGGGCTATATTGTACGTATAAGACTACAATAAGATAGCAGTCCTCCAAAAAAGAATTAGACAACTTTTTTCTTCCTGATATCAAATGAATTATACATGCTATTTTCCTTTGGGGAGAAAGCCAAATACAACTTTTCTGCTCATAAGTTTGCCAGACTTGGTGGGAAGTGGGAGGTGATCGCGCAAGAACAACTCTACAGGAGACGCTTGGGCAAGGTCTACACCACAAATATTTGTTGGTATAATAATGTCTTAGTTTTGTTTGTTGCTCTGAGGTGGGGTAGACAGAAAATTGGGGGGCACTCACCACGAGACCCCACCCTTCTCTATAGCCCCACTCCCTGCGCCTCCTCAGTTAAATGCTGGCCCCGCTTCTTCCCCCCAAAGCCCCGCCCCCTGGCCAGGCTGGAAGCCTGAGCCGGGCAATGCGGGGCAGCTGCTGCGCTGGCTGGTGTCATGGTGCAGTCGGCCACAGTGCTCCCCCATCTCCTCTTGCTGCTCCTCAACTCCCCACTGCCCTTTGACTGCTCATAGCCCGTAAGAGCTGCCTGGGCAGGGGGATTCAGCTCCGGGGCTGAGAGAGCCCTTGGGGAGCAGTGAGTGCAGGGGGCTCCAGGAGCCTGGGCTGGAACAGGTCAGCCCAGACCAGGGGGAGCCCTGGATCCACCACCTGCCCTGGGCAGCTCACCCCAGCGGGCGGGAACACAGCCCAAGGCTGCTCTCAGGCACCCCAGACCTCTGCCTAGGCTTAGTTCTGTGCTGTTGCTGGCAGCGGTGTTGCCTTCAGAGCTGGGTGGCTGGAGAGTGGCGGCTGCTGGCTGGGAGCCAAGCTCTGAAGGCAGCGCTGCTGCCAGCAACAGAAGTATCTGTGTAAGGTTTCACCTTTGCGCTGGGAAGGGTGGCTACAGGGGGGCTAAGGCAAATTTTGGGGTGCTCCTCTTCCCCTTTTAATTGCATATTTTGGTTCTGAAAATGAAAGTGATGCGCGCTATAGAGCAGCAGCTCCCAAACTTCACTGGTTCACGTATCATCATCTTAAAAAAAAAAAAAAAAAAAAACCACCCCCCCTTAAGTGAATAGATGGAACATTAAGCAAATATACCAGTAGTGGTACATGTACCATAGCTTGGGAACTCCTGCTTTAGAGGAACTGGAATTGCTTCCAAAACCAAAGTGGGTCAAACTTGCAATGATACAGGGAAACCAGCTGTATCTTCCCAGAGCATTATTCTTGGCGCACTAGATCAGTTGTTTCTCAACCTTTTTGATACCAGGGACCAGCTTGCTACCTTCCTAAACTGTCTCAGAGAAATCTCAGGGACCAGCAAGGAGGCTGCTACGAACCGACGCCAGTCCATGGACCGATTGTTCAGAAACATTGCACTAGATTAATCAGATCACTTCCAGGTCCTGTACAGTATTGAGAAAGGAGATCAGAGTGACAAAAGGGGGAACAATACAGAACTGAATGAGGTCAATGAGATGGTCCTTGTCCTCCTCCACGCAAGATCTCCTCTAAGACTGAAATCTACATTTTAGAGTTGCACTTTCACGTCAACCTTTCCCCACCCTTCCACTGAGATGAGCAATTTGGTGGCTTTGGCAACCTCAGTGCTCTGAAGAGGACGACAATGACACTGGAATAAAGTGACTGTATGGTAGCCTAATGGGGGGTGGGGGGGAAGGGAAGGACATTCCAAAGGGAGAAGCATCAGCTAAAGTTGTTTTGACTTAATCCCACGGAGAGTCAGGAAAAAGGAAGTTGCGTGGCACTCACTTAAAAAGTTACAATGTGAATGCCGAATGCCATGGGTTATATATTGTATCTGACAGATTTCAGGTTATGTATTCCCTTTTACACTAAATAAAAGCTTTTAAAAATATCCAGGAATAAAACACTCAACCAGTTAGTGAGCTTTCTATGAAGCAAGAACATGTACAAACACAGCGGAAAGAAAGAATTGCACAAACCAGAAGTGTAATGAGTTATGTTTACAACTGTAGATAGACCCCAACCTTAGGAATAACCTTTCACATCACTTTGCATTATTTAAGAATGCTTGCTAAAATGCCTTGTAATTGCAGAGTAAGTATGATGCCATTGGCATGTGCATAAGCCTCTCCTTTATAGAAAGCTCACTAATAATAGTGTCATTGTAAGAATAATAATTACTTTATACAGGAAGCAGAGATCACAACGCCATGCAGCAATACATACTTATACCCTAGGGAGAGGACCAAGAGCTCCTACTGTGTAGCATTAGTGTGAGGCTGCTAACACCGGAGTTCCTTGCTGTGCAGACTTGCCAGATTTTACCCACGGGTGTAACTGGTTCTAGAAGTCCCCGTGCTTAAGCAGGATATTGATGAAATGGAACGCTATCTGGGAGCTTTTGAAAGAAAGTGGAGGCAGTATGGAGGAATGAGGAAAAATTAAGGCAGATGTAGCACAGGACTGGAAGCGTTTGCCTTTTTTTGGTAATAGCTGCTTGTCCACATAGATATGATGCAGATGGCTGTCTGAGGTTTGCTAATACCTGATATCCTGGATAACACAGTAGTCAAACACAAATTGTTCTAGTCTACACGAGCTTCTCATGAAGCAGATGCATATCTGACATCAAGAACAGAAGTAGCCTAGAGGGAAAAAGAAGAGACATTTATTTAACTGTGTATACACACACACACACACACACTTCCAAACGTCTCTCAAAGTGTAAGATACTGAAAGCAAAGACAGACAACTCTGACATACAGCAAGGCGACAGCAGCATCCTCTGCACTGAGATGAAACAGGACTTGTCAGCAGATTGTAAATAAATAAAGCTGAACTCAACACTAAGGCCACTTTATTGTCAGTGATTTCACAGGAAGCGTAAAGGTGACCGTTTGCCCAGGGCCGGCTCTGGCTTTTTTGTCGCCCAAGGCAAAAAAGCCTCCCACTGCCCCCCCGGAGCGCAGCAGGGGAGGGCGTTGAGCCCGGCCGCATGCCGCTCTCCCCAACTGGCCAGAGCGCCGGGGGAGGGCGGCGAGCCCACTGCAGCTCTGCTCTCCCCTGGCGGCTGGAGCACCGCGCCCCGCCACCCCCCTCCAGGTGCCGCCCCAAGCACAAGCTTGGTGGGCTGGTGCCTGGAGCCGGCCCTGCGTTTGCCATGAAACAACAATTCCAGGGGAAACCAAGGAAGGATGGGTTATTCACCTCAGATGTGTTGCACACATGCTCCATGAGCCCCAGACCAGAAATTTTTCCTTAGCAATGTCTGTCTGGTCCGTGCATGCGCCCCTGCTCTCCTCGTGCTCTGCACCAAGAGAACAAAGGGGGCTGCCAGATCCTCTGCCATTTTGTTTCTTCTCTACTGCCAGTTCACAGGAAGGGAAAACCAGGCAGTGACAAAGAGCGCTATCCAACCGTCCTTCACACAGGGCAACATAAACGTGCCTTTAAGAACTCAGGTTACCACAAAGCAAGCAACCCATCCTTCTATGAGTGATTGTCGCTGTGTGTAGTGCGCTTCAGGTTGCTTCACAAGCTACATCTCTTTAAAGAAGATGGATGCCTGGAACCTTATGACACAATACACTGCAGAACTCCCCTACCTAGAGAAACAGTTGTTTACACCAGTGCATAATGCCTAAAAATGGTGTGAACAGAACTCCAAGTCGCTGTCTGCTGATGTCAGTAAAAGGGACATCGGTAAAGGAAGCTATTGATGTTGCCTGAGCTCTAGTTGAGTGCACACTCATACCCTGCCTTTGAGGAGACGTTCATCTCGTAGCAGAGAAGGATGCTCCCTGAGATCCATTTAGTGTCTGGGAGGAAATGACCTCTCCTTTCACACACTCTATGAATGACAGAGTCTAGGACAGCGGTTCTCAACTAGGAGTACGTGTACCCCTGGGAGTATGCAAAGGCCTTCCACAGGGTATTCAACTCATCTAGATATTTGCCTAGTTTTATAACAGGCTACATAAAAAGCACTAGCGAAGTCTGTACAAACTAAAATTTCATACAGACAAAATGAGAAAGTAAGCAGATTTTCAGTAATAGTGTGCTCTCTTTTGGATTTGTATGTCTGATTTTGTAAGCAAGTAGTTTTTAAGTGAGGTGAAACTTGGGGTATGCAAGACTAATCAGACTCCTGAAAGGGGTACAGTAGTCTGGAAAGATCTAGGAGACTTCTGAAAAGATTTTATTCTTTGTGGATAAGGCGTAAGAGCCCTATGCACATCCAGTGGAGTGTCACACCACCTCTTCCCTGCTGGAATAACGTTTCGGGTAAAACACAGGTAGATGGGTGCTTTGGTTGATGTGAAAGTCCACCACCACCTTAGTATGAACTTCAGATGTAGTCCCATAGATACCTTGTCCCAGTGGAACACTGTGGGGGTGGGGAAGGGTTGGGGAGGTGGTCAGCTATGAGTGCACCTAGCTCCCTGACTCTTCTGGCCATCATCATGACCAAAAATGCTACCTTCATAGAAAGAGGCAGCAAGGAGCTGGATCCCAGGGGCTCAAGTGTCAACTTAGTAAGGGCTGATAAAACAAGGTCCAAGTTCCAGGCTGGTACAAGTCTCGCCTTTGGATGGAAGACTTGAATCATACCCTCCGGAAGCTGGTGGTGATTGGGTGGGAAAATAAAGTGTAGGTGTCTGCCAGTGGATGAAAGGCACTGATGGCTGCCGGTTTTATCCTGGGAGAGCTAACAGCAGTCCTGGACAAAAGTTAGTCCAGTGTACCCGGAATCTCTGCCTGTAAGGGTGTAGTTCCTTGTCTGTTATATATCACAATTTCAATCATTCCCATTTTGCTTTATAACCTTTCCTGGTAGAGTCCTATCTACCGCTGCACAGGACAGCCTGGACATCAGCCAAACAGGCCTTTTCTCACTGCGACATCCAAATAAATACCATGGGCTCAGGTGAAACGTGGCTGAATTGGGGTGGCAAGTCTGTCCTTCATCCTGGGTTAATAGCGGACGCGTCAGGGGAAGACAGAGAGGAGATTGGGCGGACAGCTGAAAAGCATGGAGGGTACAGGAACTGTCAGGCCCAACCCAGTGCTAGGAGGATGGCTTGCACCTTGTCTTGTCCGATCGTCTTCAACACCTGAGGTAAGAGGGAAATCTGCATGTGTTGATCCCAGGGCCCTGACCATTGCATCACCCAGAAAGCCTGGGCTATAACTCCCTCTGAAGCACAAGTCTTTTCCCTTGTTCACATGGGACACAGATTTGTGGATGAGACACCCACACTCAAAACACCTCCCAGACAGGGGAGTTCTGCAGCTCCCACTTTTGTTCTGTGGAGAAATGTCCACTCAGAGAATCCGCTAAGCTTTGTGGATCTCTGCCAGGTGCGCAGTGTCAAAGATCATCTGCCTGGGAATGCACCAGTTCCAAAGGGCAACGGCCTCCACACAAATCTGGGAGAAGTGCGCTCCTCCCTGCTTGTTGATGAAGGAGACTGCTGCCATGTTGTCTGATAACAAGTTCATCCACCACCTAAAGTTCAGAATGGTGTTAAGTTCCCTACAGTCCAGAATGGGTCTTCATCACCCTGTCTTCTTGGGGATGAGATAGTAACTCAAGGAGAACTTCTTTCCCCTTGCTGTTGGAAGATACTAGTTCTAGCACCCCCAGTTGAAGCAGCAACTCTGTCTCCTGCTGAAGAATCGTCTTATAAGGGATCACTGAAAGAGAAGGGCATGGGGGAGGGGAGGGAAGAGAACTGGATTGTGTACTCCAAGGAGATAGCTTCTAGTACCTTCTGTCATGATTTCCGTCCCAGTAGATAGGGAGTAGCTCTCCAAAGGGAGGGGGAAACAAAACAAAACAACCCCCCCACTCCACAGTGTGTTTGTGCTGATCTGGAGGGACAGCTGGTGCATGGCTTTCAAAGTTCCCATTAAAACACCAGTTTCAAAGGTGGCAGTGGTTGCGAAGTGAGAGACTGCTAACTTGGGGCACCCTTTCTATGCATTGGTTTGACGCTTGCACATCCTAGGCCATGAGCAGTAAGAAGAAACTGAGATAATAGTGGTCCGCCAGCCCTCTCTATTCCCTTCGTGCAGAACATGAGGAGAGCAGGGGTGCATGTGTGGACCACACTGACACTGCTAGGGAAAAATCTTCGGTCCTGGGAGCATGTGCAACCTGATGGACACTATACATAGGGACAATCAATTGAGGAACCAGAACTTGGATAGGGGTTTTGGGTGCACTTACTGGGCAGGGGCAGAGAAAAGCCCCAGAGCGGAGGGCATGGCTGAGGTAGAGAGTGGAGGAGATAAATGGGGCCTTGTGCCAGGCCAGCTAGCATTCTTGTATGCACTGTCAGACTGATCCTGAAGACTAAACCAGTGAGAGCAGAAGAGCCACAGACAGAGGCAAAGTGCTGAGCACTCCAGGACTGGGCCTGCCACAACAGTGCATTGCTATGCAGGAGGGAGGGCACAATCTCCTTCCTGCCCCATACAGAACTGACCTTCTTAGCGCATAAAACTATACAAAGTGGGAGCAAACTGATCTGGCTCTTTTGGAAATTCAGCTTGAGGACTGGATTTTGTTTCCTCTGAAGGCAATGAACACCATACGTTGACTGCCTGCTCCGTGAAGTAGCAATTGTTCAGGTAGGTTTTTGGCCATTAGTTTCATAGTACAACAACATTGCATCCCACACTCTTGTACTGGCAGGCAGGGCAAAAAGCAAGGACTTGTCTATTTTCAAAACTCTCTCCATAAGGTCAACACTTCTGCCTCCTTCCAGCAAGACATACCCAACAAATGAGCAGGAAGAGAGTGGAATCTTAGGTTGGCCCGTGGTTTACATATGCCTTTATCACATGCCTTTTCTTTTAGAAAATACGATGCATGACCCAAACTAATTTGTTCTTGGTTTGTGGCCAGTTACTAGTACTGGCACACGATTGTGCATTAAATGTTACATCAAAAGGAGAGAGGCATCTTTTAAATCCCTTGGTTCTGAAGCACCACTTGAGCAGCATGCAAGAACCTCTTCTATAGAAAAGGCTTTATCAGCACCGTAACCCATCTGGCATTGATTAAGCAAATGGCAAACCAAGACCTGCATTTTCTGCTCAATTGTTTATTTTGTTACCTCACCCTGCCACTCCTCCAACCAGTTTGTCCATTGTATCCTCCTATCACATCCTGCGTCACCTAGACTGCAAGTGCTTCTGGGTCACTGGTCTGTAAAGTGCCTAGGAATGCCTGGCCCTACTGTACTGAGCTGCAAATAAATAATAATCCAACGCTTCATAGCAGTCATTCCTCTCAGTTCTGCCTCCTCTCTTCCTCCCTCCGTTTAAAGAGGCCCTGCTGCTACTCTCAGGGTCCACTTTCCAGTCACATCTTCCTGCCTCTACTGATATTCCCAACCCATCCTCTCTCCGCTCCAAGCTACCTCTGCATAATACTCCCACCTCCTCAATGGAGGAAAGTGTAATGTATCCTACTCCACCCAATCCTCCCACCTCCTCAACAGCTGCTCCACCCTAGCCTGGCTTTCACATCCCTACTCTCCTGCCACTTAGCCTCTCCCACCTCCTCTCACTCTATCCAACCCTGCTCTGCACTAGCCACCAACTCCAGGCTGGCCTTCCAGAGCCCTTGTGCCTCCTGGAACAGATCCCAAGCTTTTAGCTGTGGCTACACACTGCATATACTTCCTTCTGTATCCACCCACTCACCTCCAGTCTCAAGGGAGATTCCATGTTTTAAAGAGGTTATTTAGGAACAAGGGTTAATCTGAGGCCAGGATAACTCCCTAAGGAATCGGGGGGGGTGGTGGATTGGGGGGAGGGAATGTTTTCTACAATCAGTAACACCGACTAATACACAGTAGCCCCTCATCCATGATGGGTAGAGACACCTGGCATCAAACAGGTAACTAGTTCCTGGCTACATATTTGAAATACATTATAGAGCTGGAGCAAAGGAACAACAGAGGTACTGGTGGGAGGTGAAGGGGTGTATGTATGTATGTGTGTGGGGAGGAGAGGGGGGGAGACACGGAAAATTTAATTATTCACCTTTCTACAGAAAGGGTCTTTACCAAGCTCTGGATATTTTTATTTAGGGACATTAATTCATTCACTCAAGGACATCTTTAAAAGTGGCCTGAAATATCAGTAGGATTGATGCAGCAATGAAGTGGTGTTCATTGTGTACCTGAAGTTAACTGCTGGTGCTGCATGCGCTAACTGTGCATGTTAAGAACAGCTGAGAAACAACATAAGCAAGGACAGTGACAGAAACCTTTAGTTCAGTAGGAGCCAAATTCTGCCACAGGTCATCTCAGGCCATGTCTATACCACAGGCACTGTAGCGGCATAGCTATGGTGCCACAGTTATGCCACCGTAACCCCATGGCATAGACACCCTGGAAGGGGTTCTTCCATCGCTGAAGCAACTCCACCTCCCCGAGTGATGGTAGCTGATTGATGGAAGCATTCTTCCAAGGACCTAACAGTGTCTACAGGAGGGGCTAGGTTGGGATAGCAACGGTGCTCAGAAATGTGGAGTTTCACACATCTGAGCGGTGTCGCTAAGTCAATTTAAGTTTTAAGTGTAGACCAAGCCTAAGGGTAGAATTTGACTACTGGACAAAGTTCTCTAGTATGAATTAGGACTAGGTCAAAGACAGCCCAAAGTCCATTTCAAGTGTAAACTCCAGTTTTGGTTTTCCTATTGCACAACTATAATTTATATTAAATCTTATAAATAAAATACCATATTTAAGAACTATAAAGTGTCTGGGTTATCTTTAAAGGCACAATCTGTGGAGAAATATTATCAAGAAAGAGACAGATGGAACAGTCCCATTGCACCCATCTGCTCAGAAACCCCATGAAGTCACCAGGAGTCCTGCTCATGGAGCAGCTGCGGGATCAAGCCCAAAACAAGCAGTTTTCACAATCCCACCTTGTTATTTATATACCCCTTTGGGCATACACAAACATACACAAGAGTAAGGTTTCCGTCTTAGAAAGTTATACTTGAGTCCAAAAAACCAAACCCTAGACTAGGAGCTGAGTAATTTAAGTCCAGCTGAAGCCTCCAACTGAGCTACAGAAAGGAATGAAGGTGAGAGGGTGCCAGTGATAGTCATAGATATTGTCAGAGCCTGCAAATTAGGAGGTCTCATCACCTTAAGTTACCCCTGGAATTTCCAATATTGTCACTGGGAACTGCATACACAGGGGAAATCTGCTCAAATACTTTATTTCATGTGTGTATATATATATATATATATATATCTATATATATATAGTGACAAAGTTCCTCCTCTATCTTGGTGGGTCCTGCGCTTATTGGCGGATTTTCTTGCCTCAGAGATTCGCCATGTGGGTTGGGGAACAGCCCAGAGACCTTCCCCTCTGGAAGAACCCACAGTCCAGGTCAATTGGGAGGTTTGGGGGGAACCCGGGCCCGCCCTCTACTCCGGGTTCCAGCCCAGGGCCTTGTGGATTGCAGCTGTCTATAGTGCCTCCTGGTACAGTTGCACGACACCTACAACTCCCTGGGCTACTGCCCCATGGCCTCCTCCAAACACCTTCCTTATTCTCACCACAGGACATTCCTCCTGGTGTCTGACAACACTTGCACTCCTTAGTTCTCCAGCAGCACACCCTCTCACTCTCAGCTCCTTGCACCTCTTGCTCCCAGTTCCTCACACCACAAACTGAAGTGAGCACCTTTTAAAATCCAGGTGCCCTGAGTAGCCTGCCTTACTTGATTCTAGCAGCTTCTTAATTGGCTCCAGGTGTCCTAATTAGCCTGCCTGCCTTAACTGGTTCTAGCAGGTTCCTGATTACTCTAGTGCAGCCCCTGCTCTGGTCACTCAGGGAACAGAAAACTACTCATCCAGTGACCAGTATATTTGCCCTCTACCAGACTCCTGTACCCCACTGGTCTGGGTCTGTCACAATATACATACATACATACATACAAGAATATAAGTTGGTTGAATGCTGTGAAAAATGGCTGTTAACAGTTTGGAATTCATTTATATATTTGAACCTAAAAGCAACCAGCATTTTACAGTCCCAAACTCTTTAGTAACAGATTTACCTCATTTTCCTCTTCTGACATTTTAGTGGAATTATCAGGCGATTTTACAGGCTTCTGGTTACTAGGTCCATTTGTCTCCTCTTTGCCATGTTCTGCTTCCCACTCCTGTAGAACTTCATCTATGTTGAAACGACGCCGGTAACTTACAAAAAAATGTTTCACTTGCACCACAGATTTATTTCCAATCACATCAGAGATTGCCTGGAAATCTCGGCCATACTTCCTGATTGCTGAAAACGGAAGAAGTAGAATTATATAAACAGTGACAACAGCTAGAGATGGGCATGAGCCACAATCCAAGGATCCAATGCTGAACTTCCCCAAGATTTGGGCCATCTCTGGTTACACCACCAAGAAAGATGGTACAAAGTTGGGAGTGGGAGAAAGAGATGGATGGTAGAAGAGTTGGGAGCGGAGACAGAAAGAGAGCGGCAGAGTTGTATATAAAAAGGAGTCATGTCGGATGAGCCAAACCAGAAGTCCTAAACCCACCAAATCTACCTGTAAGTTGCATGTACAAACAGCCTGGCAGTGACTGCACTAAGAGTGTCACCGTCTAGAAGCAGCGGAGTGATCTGTTTGCCCAAATGAACACGGCATGCCATGCATCATAAAAGGGAAGGAGTGTTAACCCCTCTTTCTTTGGCAACAATATATAGTAATGTCAAGATTTTTTCCATTAGCCACCGAAGGAGAAATCCCAGCTTGACCTGCAATAGGGTTCAACTGTACGTCACCTGCTGAAGTAGGAAAGATTTATAGTTCCATACCTTGCACAGCAAGAAGCTGCTCATCTGTGGTCCAACGTGCATTACATTTCTGAACGACCTAGGTGTCAAACAAAGTAATTCATTTCCTTAAGCAATGGACTTCTACTCATATCCGAGTTTGTAAATTCTTGTATGAATGCAGCAATGAACTAATTGCTAGATCCTTCAAATATGGTATTTTTCTTCCATTAAAATATTGCATTATTCCTTTTAGCAACAAAAGGAATCAATTCAGTTAACTGACAAATAAATTGATTCCATAGTTAACTGTTAATATGACACAGAAGTGTGGGGCTTGGTCCATGCTCTGAGTACAGGACTGGGAGTTAGGAGTTCCTCTTTTTATTCACTGGCATTGCCCACCAACTCCCTCTGTGATCTCAGTCAAATTTCTTATACCCTGATTATTAGAGGTGCCAAGTACCCAGATCTCCCATTAACTATGATGAAAATTGTGGGTGCTCAGCAGTTCTGTCAGTCACGCCACTAACTTCTCTGGCCAGTCCCCCAATCTGTGGAATGGGCTAATAATTACCTCTCTCAGAAGGGTGTTACGACAACACTCTGAAAAGAATATGGTGAGTGCGAAGTATTATCAGCAATCTGAATGTTTACATTTGAGACATGTTTTACAACCAGCCAAAGACAGACTGAAAACTATCTACTATTACCCTCTTCCACCCTCCCCTCCCGCAAAGACCAATTACTGTTAGATTGGTCTCCGGGTTAGTTGGCCGTAGATAGAATGATTGTATCTACATAGTGCCAGCTCTGACATTTAAGCAAGAATTAGGACTTGCTATTGGGAAATGCAGAAGAGATGCATACATAGCAGTATGTGAACTGGCATACCTCTGGAAGTCTGTATTGTTCTATTCCACCTTCAAGTTTTTCTTTGAGAGCGCTATTTGTCTGCTTGATATTTTGAATCTGGCCAAGGGGGAAAAAATGGAGCAGTGACTTTAAGCAAGAATAAATATGTTTCAACAAACCCTGTACCAGCCGCCCAGGCGAACACCCTACCAGTTTGACTTTGCAGTTCTCCCTGCATCCTCTTTTTATGAAAGGAGATTCTCATCTGTACCCCAAGTACAAGAAAGATCTGGTGCGATTATTAAATCTATTTACACTGTAAGCTCTTTGGAGCAGGGTCTGTTTCTTAGTCTACGTTTGTACAGTGCCCAGCACAATGGGACCCCAATCCTCTGTTAGCCCTCGGTTCTACCTTAAAACAATAACAAACACAATAGTAATTCAAAGCTAACAATGACTATAGTAGTTTGAAATGGACCTGAACTGGCTCTAAATACTGAAGTCAAGGGAGCATTCAGATCTAGAACATAGGCAAAAGGACTAAACCCAGGATGCGATTCAGTAGCACTTCTGTCTTGGCTATTAGATGTTCAGAGAACATTTGCCATTAATCAGTTTAAGACTGATCTACTGGCAGTGCAGAAATATGTGGGGAAGCTTGCCCAGTGCCTGCCTGCAAAAAGCACATGTCAAACCACAGGAGAATCTCAGCTTTGCATTTTGGGCTGATGCCAAAACTTACAAAAGGTGAAGGTCCAATTAAAAAACAAAAACCCCACCATCTCCCCTGATGCACACGCTCCACAGACTCAGAGTGAAGAATTGTGTGTTTGCCCAATGCAGAGTTCAGCTCCATCAGGGCTTCCTGTTTGCCAGCATGCAGGGGTGGGGGGACTGAAAAGATGCAACAGGGCTGTGGGAGATGCCACAGAACAGATCTATAGCCAGAAGTGGAGAGTGGCTCTGGCTATTCCAAAGGTGACATGAGAAAAACGTGAAGAAAACTAAATATGGTAGATGCAAAGCAGTTACTGTTGGAAAATACTCAACCCAAAGCAAAATTCAAGTTCAAAAATATGAGCAACACCAGGTTACAAGACAGACAAAGGGCTCACAAACTCTTTCGATCAAAATGAACTATTTCTTGCTGCTTTGCAACTACAAAACTAGATTTAAACAGTACTGGGCTAATTCACTTTGGTAGGCTGTCAGCTTGTTAATTAAGCCACATCCTGTTGTAAGCCATCACAGCCATGCTATAAATCCCCAGTAACAACCCACGTGATGACCGACCGCAGCACCTTTAAATTTATCAGATGACAAATCTACTCCTGAGCTGCCTTTGGCGTGATTCCTACCTGTCGCTTGATTGAGACCAATTCCATATCCAGTTGTCTGAGCACAGTGGTAGCAGCAGTGGCGTTGGCAGAAACGGCCTCCACATCCTCTTGAGAAAGGAACATTCCTTTGGGAGGTTTCCTCTTTGCTCTGTTTTTAGCCTGGGTACTGTGCTTCTCCTTCTTCACCGGAGGCATTGTCTCAGGTGGCGGCACCTGGGAAGCAGACATTTTACACAAACTGTTCTCAAAAGAAAGACAGACTCTCACTGAGACGGAAGTCAATGGGGTTGAGGCTCTTTAGTCACAAAGATGCCTTTGAAAATTACATCTCATCCTTCAGTTCTGGTGGAAAACAGAGTAAGTTGCAAAGTAACAGGAATTAAATCCTTTGTGTGATAG